>NC_136272.1:91673327-92030742 GCF_964187855.1 Myxine glutinosa | reverse complement strand
GCCTCACCGCGTGTCTTATGGTGGCGTTGAGCGAGCGCTAAGGCAGCGAACGCTGCTAACAAAGGCGCATAACAAATTGAGAGAGCCATAAGGCACCGACTGTAGGGGCGCGTAATGGCGTCGCTTTGGAGAGGGAGGTCGCAAAATGAATGAAAGGGCCTACTCTTATTTAATCGATACAATGCAGATTCAACTATTGGAAACACGGCCTTATCTAAAACACATACTAATGAAATAACTGAAGTCCTATGGTGACCTACGTGTTGCTTTTGGATTAACTAGGGGTGCTACCTTTAACCTTTTAATGATGGGATATTTACAAGAAAGTGTGGGTTCTAAAACCGCAACAATATATATATATATATATATATATATATATATATATATATATATATTGTTGCGAATATGGAATTTGGCCTCCATATCCGCTTGTAAATATTCCCCTATTTTCTCCAATACTCCCCAACTTTCCCCGATCCCCCATTCCCTAGTCCCATTGCATGTAAATAACAATCAGTAGAGCCGACCTTCCCCTTATTCCCCCATTAAATGTCGTGCCCAGGTCCACCGCACCACACGTAGACAACTTTCGGACATCTTCCTAGTTATTCTTATTCTATGTCAGTTAAGGCCTCGTCTCCATTAATTATGACTCTTCGTTGCACCAGAATGTGATTATATGGCATCAGTAGTGAGTTTAGGACCTTTCCCATACCTCCTTCCATCTTCTTCCCCAACAATTACAACAACAACAGAGGAGATGGCGGCGGAGCGGGGGAGGATGCGTCCTCACACCGGCTCGATTAGCGCCATAGACCATGCGCTCCACGGGGTTACCACGAAGGGGCTCCTTGTCAGCTCCTCGTCAAGGGCGGAGCCTGGTAAACCCCCCGCACGCACCCAATGAGAAGCAACGTGCCGATTCCACGAGGCGGAGCTAACGAGCCGAGGGCGTGTCACTCCCCGCCGGATATACGCGGCCCCGCGCCGGATGTGACGTCAGATGCGCACCCAGCTTGGAGAAGGAAAGCCACCTGCGAGCGCTGAGTCAGATGCGCCCCCAGCTTGAGCAGACAAGACGCCATCCGAGCGCTGCGACCTCCCCGCATCTCTGGACCGGACCGAGTCGATTCTGACCTTTGAGCCCAGGTGCACCTGGAGCCATCGCTACCCGCCTGTCCTTTCCATCAATCCCCGTGTGAGTCAGCTTTGTCCCGTTTATCTGTCGTCTGTTGGGAATAATATAAGATTGTGTCTAAGTGCTTGTCTTTCTATGCTGTCCCTCTTGTAGTTGTAATCTAACCTTCCGCCTTAATATAACCTCCTCCGGAGGTCTTGAGAACTGAACCCCTGGTGTCGTATTGTGTTATTGTAATCCAGCCGGGTGTCTTCTTTTTCTTATTGAGCCAGCATCGCGCGACTTCGTCAACGTCGAGTATAGTCGGGTAATTTGTGCGGACACGACGGCCATTCCGCTCGGCCCACTTTAACATCAAAGTCGTGTCTGTAACAATTGGTTGTCAGGAGTTGGATTCGAACCTGGGACTAAATTTATTTAGCCCAAATTTTGGAACACCAATTGTACTATTAGAGTAACAATTGGTGTCGAGGAGTGAGATTCGGACCCGGGACTAAATTAGTTAGGCCCAAATTTTGGGAGGGAAAATCGATTCGGAGCGCGTACTGCGCTCGACAAAATCGATCCGGAGCGCGGTCCCGCGGTTACTGCGCTCGACGAAATTATAACAGCAAAATTTGGATTGGTGTTACGAAACTCGAATTTTGAAAGTCGCGCTATGGCGGATCAAGACAGCTGGGGTCCGGTAGGGGAGAGTGAAGCAGGGTCGGTCCAGGACCAAATTGAGGGACATGAGGGACAGGAGGAGAGCGAAGCAGTGAGGGCGGCAGGGTCGCAAAATAGCGTTGTCACGCACGTGGTGGCCACGGCGTCCACGCCCGCGACCGTAGCAGTGACGCTGGTGGATTGGAACCTTTTTTTTTATACAAATGAAGGCCCTTATGGCCCAGACTAGTGAGCAAATGAGGGCTGATAGTGAGCGATTGGAGGGCCAAATGGGGGTAATGAGGGACGAAGCGAGGGCTCAGAGTGAGCAAATGGGGGTAATGGGAAACCAAATGGGGGTAATGAGGGACGAAGCGAGGGGTACCAGTGAGGGGTTAGACAATAATTTTAAGGGATTAGACGAGAAATTTGGGAAATTGGACAATAGATTAGGGGAAATACAGGAGGGGTTAACGGGGGTAGAAAACAGAATGGCCGCTCAGGAGAATCAGATAGAGGGAGTGAAAAATGGGTTAGAGGGGTTAGAAAACACCATGGAAGGCAAATTGAGGGACATGAGGGACCAAGCGGAAAGGGAAGTTAACCAAATGGGGCAGCAGATAGAGGGGGTCAGAATGGGGGTAGAAACCAAACTGGATGCTCACAGGGAGGAAATGGAGCAGATGAGGGTGGCATCTGGGCAGGAGATGCAAGTGATGGGAGAGGAGATCAGAAGAGGAGTGAGTGAGGAGGTCGGAGGAGTGCGCGAGGAGGTGAGGCACTGTGAGGAGCACATGGAAAAGGAGGTGAGAAAGGGGACTGTAAAGTTACAAGGGGGCATAGAGGACCTGACGCAGGAGGTGGAACAGCTGACGGAGGGACAAAAAGGACTAACGGAGCAGGTTCAAAGGAACACTGCAGTATTAGGAGGTTTAAAAGCGACACAAAACGACATAAAAAACGACTTAATAGCGACAAAGAGGGAATGTCAGATAGTACGTGAGGGACTGACAACGAGGTTGGACGAGGTGATAGAGGTAATGGAGACGAAGGACCGGCAGGTGAGGACGCACATGGAAACGGTCAAGGTAGCCTTGGAGGACGAGCTTGAGGAGACGTACCGGGGAATAAAAGAGGTGAGGCACAAATTAGAAGAAGTGGAAGAAGGGGTGAGCGAAATTAAGAAGCGACGGAGAGGGGATAACAAAGAGATAAAAGAGGAGATAAAAGAATTGGTCCAAAGTCTGTGTTTGGATCGTGATGTGCTCGTTAACCGGATGAGGGATTCGCAGGTGATGGAGGAGAAGCGAAGAGGAAGAGGACCCGGTGTAAGTGGTGACCAATATGGTCGTGCGTATGATGCGCCAGGTGATTTAAGAGGCTTGGGGGTCGAGATAGACCCGGGTGTTCGTGAGAGGCCGTTGGTGAAGTCTGCGACAGGTCTGGTGTGCGAAAATGGAGGTGTGCAAGAAAGTCCGACTCTGGGGTGTGTGAGGAAAAAGTGCGTGCCAAGGAGTGAGTGTGCTGGCGAGAGTGAGTCGATCGTAGCGCGTGTGCGAGGGAGCACGTGGAAGCGCGGGGTGGTGAGTGTTACAGAGGGTGTGACGGGAGAGTGTGCGCAAGAGTGTGCGCGAGAAAGGTGTGTGACGGACAGGTGCATGAGGAAAGAGTGCGCTGTCAGAAGTAAGGAAGAGTGTCCACCTGTGGTGAGTGTTACAGAGGGTGTAACGGGAGAGTGTGCGCGAGAAAGGTGTGTGACGGACAGGTGCATGAGGAAAGAGTGCGCTGTCAGAAGTAAGGAAGAGTGTCCACCTGTGGTGAGTGTTACAGAGGGTGTAACGGGAGAGTGTGCGCGAGAAAGGTGTGTGACGGACAGGTGCATGGGGAAAGAGTGCGCTGTCAAGAGTAAGGATGAGTGCGCTGTCAGGAATGGAGGTGAAAGTAGTGAGAGTGACATGGAGCGTGAGTTAGTTGTGACAGGTGAGCGAGGATGTACACCTGGAATAGAAGGATGCACACCTGGAATGGTAGAGCGTGAGTGGGAATGCACGCTGGAGTTGGTGGTGAGGCACGTGGTTGGGTGTGCGAATGAGAGCACACCTGTGATTGTCACAGAGGAGGTGACCGAGGAGGGGGTGCGAAGAGGTGTTTTGGTGAGGTGTGCGACCAACGAATGTGTGCCAAAGTGTTCGGTGGTCAGGTGTGTGACCAAGGCTGTGAGTGGAATGAGGGTACCTGGGTGTGTAAGGAAAGGTACGAGGAGCATGAGCACGGCTGGATGTGTGAGCAAGGAACGGGCTGCGGGGTGTAAGCGTCCAGGTGAAGCATCGACGTTACACGGGTTAGAGGTTAGAGCGACTTTTAGCCGAAGCAGGCCCTCGGTGCGTGCCGGGCCTCGCTTTGAACGGCCGCGTCCAGGCTCCACTAGGCGGAGCTGGCAGCCCGATAGAAAGGGTCGTCATGGCGACCACTTTTTGGTGAGACGTGCCGGCAGGTCGAGATCGGGGCATTGGATGGCTCCGTGCCGAGATGGTGCGTGGGATCTCGGCCCGGGTAAACCTCCTTCCCTGCACCGAATGCGGGACGCACCCAGCCGCTGGCACAGAACAACCAGCATTCATGGCTTGGCTTTACGAAGCCGGGCTTTGGACAGGAATTGGCGCACCGAGAGGTATTAGTGAGTCGACTGGGTGATGAGGTTAGTGTTTTGGACCCAAAATTAGAGAAAAACAAAATTTGATGATTGGCAAGGGATTGGCAGTAGTGATTGGCAGATGATGGGTAGTGATTGGCAAATTTTTGATTTGTTGAAATTTGATGTGCAAAATTGGTAGTGAGAGACCCCCGATGTGGTGGGATGGCATCCCTGCCACCCTTCCCATGAGTGGGGCAAAGGAGCAATAGCTTATGGGGTGTATGGCAGTGAAAACTAGCCCGGGTGGGTTAGGATATTGTGTGTAGGGATCTAGAAGATGACATTAGGTAACGTTAAGATTAGTTCGTGACTGATACCTGTAGTGGGGACGCAGGTAGATTAGTGTGGATGATAATGACGTGGGAGCGCAATAGTTTAAAGGGACGACTGGGAAGCGCAAGTTTCAGAAGGGAGTAGTTAGCTGAGATGATGCCGTGTGTGTGAAGGTTGAACAGGTGTGATTGCACAGGTGTGCAACTGGACAGGTGTGTGGAGCAGTGTGTGAGTAATGAGTGTTGTGGATCAGCGCGAATGCGCTTGGGGAGAGAAGGGTGCAGGTGGCACCAGGTGTGAGAGCACAGGTGTGCAGGTACAGGTGTGTGGAGAGAGTTGGAGTGAGTGGTACGGAGTGGTGTGCATGGTGCGAAGGTGTGGATGGGGGAAGAGTGGACCCCTTTCACGAGTACCCGGGGCGGGTAGTGTAAGTGTTAGGTAGAGGGTGCAGGTAAATTGTGGTTGGATATTGGCATTTGTGGTGCGGTTGCAGAATGGTGTTGTGAATGGGTGCATTAGTGTTGTGGAAATGGCTGGGGCGTGTAGCCTGTTAGTGTGTGTAGTTGGTTGGGCACTCCACCACTGTGAGGATGTCGGCCAGGTGAGGCCGCAGGTGGGCTCTGGGAGCCGGTAGTTGTGAGTGGGTGCCTGAGGATCCCGGGTGTGGATCGGGCAGCCCAGTGCCAGAGAGGGCACGGAGTGGGGAGAGAGCCAGAGGGCCTTCCCCTGGTAGTTAGGTTAGGGTAAGGAGCAGGTAAGCTCGGAGGCAACTGCAGTGGTGGAGGTGTGCAGGTGGGTAGACCCACTGGGAGAGGTACACGCCACAGCCCAGAAATTGTACGAGGGCACCGGGAGATGAATCGGGGGAGTGAGACCCCAAATTGAAGAGCACCACAGTTTGGCCAATGGGAATTGGTTTTTAGAACCCATAGTGTAAGAGGGCCAATGGTTTGGCCGGAGGAAGACCCCGGGTAGTGTAAAGTTGTTAAAGTCATTTAGGAAATAGTTAGGATTGAAGAACCTGTCGCACCATACGCAGCCACTTACCTGTGATGATGATGACTCCACACCTGTGTTTTCTTTGTTTTGTGCAGGAAATGAGAATTGCTGTGAGGATTTGTGAGACGCATCACGACGTGGATGAGACATTGGGGTGATTCCATCTCTCCCTCCCTAGGAGGGACTGATGTTGAATTGGTAATGGCAAATTTTGATGTTGAGTTGAAAATGGCAAATTTTGATGAGAGTTGAAAATGGCAAATTTGATTGGTTAGGAGGGAGAGAAGACGAATTTGGTATATGGGAGGAACGGGGAAGACAGTAGGGATGTTTGTTGATTTGTAAAGTAGATGTTTATGGGTAGTGTTGTGTTTTGTGGATGCAGTAAGGGGTAAGGGAGGGGCCATGTAGGTTACCTGGTGGGGGGGGGGGGGGGCGTACGATAGGAACGTACCTGTCTCACCTGGTTCCCATGTGCCCCCAGTGTGCATCACCTTACATTGCGTGCACTTTTGCGCCCTTACCACCTTACTCACTTGTCTGCTTCTTTTGTCTCCCACCTCCGAGGATCTGGCTTTGGGGTAGAGAGAGAGGAGAGAGAGGTGCTGGCTGCGCAGTTGTGGGCCTGCACTTTCGCTGTTTGCTGCCGGGATCGATACACCATATGGACCGCAATGTTTGTGGCCACCCACAATGGACCGCAGTTCGTTTGCGGCCAAGCACCACCCGGGGATGGACCTATGGGTCAACGTGGCACCTATGCCATACAGGTGAACCACTTTTAGTTAACACCAAGTGCACCACAAGAAGAGCAAGAGACACCTGCAGGGTTAGGGGTTGTCGAATTTATTTTTATTCCAATGAACAATGGTGACTGCACCGATTGGTGGTGGGGTGGTGCTTTTGATGCTCGGGAAGGGTGCTCTGCACGTTATTAAAGGCCGTCGGCCACAGAGCACTCGTGGGTTGGTGTATCGATGTTGGCAAGCGCGCTCTCTCTATGCATAACATCTGCATGTGTTCCTCCAAAAACAGGTCCTGGATCGTAGTGTAAATAGCAGCGTAGTCTTGTAAATAATGCTCCCTACCGGCTGTATGTTTAGTTTGAGAATTCTTTCCGGATTCGGTTATCCTGTGGGTGTGTTTCTGTGAGGAGAAGGGTGCAACGTCGCAGGGGGACATATTTACTCATTTGTGAATATCTGTAAAACTGTCGCACTCAGGGTAGAGTTAATAGTAGAGGGAACTACATTGCGTGCCACACTAAAGTAGGTAAAAATTTATCGGGTCGGGACGCCCCGAGGGTAGAGAAGGGTGCAATGTTGCGAATATGGAATTTGGCCTCCATATCCGCTTGTAAATATTCCCCTATTTTCTCCAATACTCCCCAACTTTCCCCGATCCCCCATTCCCTAGTCCCATTGCATGTAAATAACAATCAGTAGAGCCGACCTTCCCCTTATTCCCCCATTAAATGTCGTGCCCAGGTCCACCGCACCACACGTAGACAACTTTCGGACATCTTCCTAGTTATTCTTATTCTATGTCAGTTAAGGCCTCATCTCCATTAATTATGACTCTTCGTTGCACCAGAATGTGATTATATGGCATCAGTAGTGAGTTTAGGACCTTTCCCATACCTCCTTCCATCTTCTTCCCCAACAATTACAACAACAACAGAGGAGATGGCGGCGGAGCGGGGGAGGATGCGTCCTCACACCGGCTCGATTAGCGCCATAGACCATGCGCTCCACGGGGTTACCACGAAGGGGCTCCTTGTCAGCTCCTCGTCAAGGGCGGAGCCTGGTAAACCCCCCGCACGCACCCAATGAGAAGCAACGTGCCGATTCCACGAGGCGGAGCTAACGAGCCGAGGGCGTGTCACTCCCCGCCGGATATACGCGGCCCCGCGCCGGATGTGACGTCAGATGCGCACCCAGCTTGGAGAAGGAAAGCCACCTGCGAGCGCTGAGTCAGATGCGCCCCCAGCTTGAGCAGACAAGACGCCATCCGAGCGCTGCGACCTCCCCGCATCTCTGGACCGGACCGAGTCGATTCTGACCTTTGAGCCCAGGTGCACCTGGAGCCATCGCTACCCGCCTGTCCTTTCCATCAATCCCCATGTGAGTCAGCTTTGTCCCGTTTATCTGTCGTCTGTTGGGAATAATATAAGATTGTGTCTAAGTGCTTGTCTTTCTATGCTGTCCCTCTTGTAGTTGTAATCTAACCTTCCGCCTTAATATAACCTCCTCCGGAGGTCTTGAGAACTGAACCCCTGGTGTCGTATTGTGTTATTGTAATCCAGCCGGGTGTCTTCTTTTTCTTATTGAGCCAGCATCGCGCGACTTCGTCAACGTCGAGTATAGTCGGGTAATTTGTGCGGACACGACGGCCATTCCGCTCGGCCCACTTTAACATCAAAGTCGTGTCTGTAACAATATATATATATATATATATATATATATATATATATATATATATAATATATATATATATATATATATATATGCATATCCATAGGATTGTACTGCAGCCAATACTGGGATAATGACATTTCTTTTTGCACCGTGACGATGCATAGGGATGCCGTAGCAGTTTCCTTGGCTATTGGGCACAATCCTAGACGAGTCACCACTCGACGTAGGATACCTGAATGGCTCATTCATCACAGCAAGCTGGTACTCAATTTGCCATCCTCGGAAGGATTACAGGCCGAATCAACAACCCCCCTGGTGTTACTTCAATGATCGACCGGGATTTAAACTCAGGATTATAGAATCCGAAGCCTGCACCCTAACCGCTGAGCCAACACCAGGCTATCCCTGTACATATATACTGCATATATAATTATATATATATATATATATATATAATATAATTATATATATATATATATATATATATATATATATATATATATATATATATATATATATTTGCAGTTCCCTACATAAGTATTGGAACAGTGACGTCACATTTGTTAATATTATGAAATACTCAAATAAATTTGGATTCGAGATCAAAATATGAATATGAGACAAGAGTACAGAATGTCAGCTTTTATCCTCTTGTGTTTCTATACATCTGTGTTGCACCATTTTAGAATAATAGCATGTTTTATGTTCAGTCCCCACATTTTAGGTATATGTGTGTATATATCAGAATCCCGTGCCAATCCATCCCTTTTTTTAAATTAATAAAAGCATAAATGCAGTGCGCCCTCTAGTGTTGATGATTACAGCTTGAAAAATCATCATGCCATCATCACCTGCCCCCACTCTCCTCTTTCTAGCCCAACATTTGAAAAAACAGAAAAATTCCACATTTCACCTTTTTAGGATGACCTGCAACTCTGATGAATCCATGGCTAGCAGATTTAGAGAATTTTCTGTTAAAAAAAACAATTATTTCTCACTGATAAGGATATTAATTTGAAATGTATTTGAAGGATATGATTGCCTACCCTAAGTGCCATTTGTTACAATGACATTTATTGGAACAAGTGCATCTTTTAAGAGGCATTGGCTGTATGTATGCATGTATATATATATATATATATATATATATATATATATATATATATATACATTCACGTGAAAAAGTAAGTACACCCCATGTAAAGTTTTGACTTTTTCAACATATTTCAACATACAGCTATTTAATCTTCATTTCAACAATATTGATAGATAAAGGTGATATAATATAACAAATATCATGAAACATTTACATTTTGTAGTCCATTGTATAATTTAAATAAACATAAATGCAAATTTCGCATGTGGAAAAAGTAAGTACACCCTGACATTTATCACTACTTCAAATACCTAAAATTAGAATCAGGTGCACCAGCTCAGGTACAAATGATTAGAACGTCATTAGAGAAGATCTTGGAGGAACCTGTATTATTTAAACCTCAGACATTTACTTTGGTTTGCTCCTTGTTGTTGAAGTGTGCGGCGTCACCATGCCCAGATCAAAAGAGCTCTCTGAGGCCTTCAGAAAGAAGGTTATAGATGCCTACGAGTCTGGGAAGGGATTTAAAAAGATCTCCAAACAATTTGAAATCAATCATTCGACTGTCCGGAGTGGAGAAGATTCCAAACAACTGCCAACTTGTTCAGGCCAGGCCGCCCCAGCAAGTTCAGCCCGAGAGCAGACCGCAAGATACTGAAAGAAGTCTCTAAGAACCCCAGAATGTCATCACGGGACCCACAGGTAGCTCTTGCCACTGTTGATGTCAAAGTGCACGAGTCTACCATTAGAAAGAGGCTGCACAAATTTGATCTACATGGGAGGTGTGCCAGGAGGAAACCTTTGCTGTCCAGAAAGAACATCAGGGCAAGACTAAAGTTTGCCAATGAACACCGAGGCAAAGACCAGCACTTCTGGAACAATGTGCTCTGGACAGATGAGTCAAAGGTAGAGCTATTTGGCCACAGTACCAGAAGACGTGTTTGGTGAAAACCAAAGACAGCATTTGACCACAAGAACCTGATACCAACTGTAAAGCATGGTGGTGGAAATATTATGGCTTGGGGCAGCTCACCATCATGGAATCCACGATAAATTCTTCATTGTACCAGAGGGTGCTTGAGGATAATGTGAGGCCATCTGTCGGAAAGTTGAAGCTCAACCGAAGGTGGACCTTGCAACATGAAAATGACCCTAAACATACCAGTAAATCCACCAAGGAATGGCTGAAAAGAAAGAAATGGAGTGTTCTGGAATGGCCAAGTCCAATCCCGGATCCCAAATCCCATCGAGATGTTGTGGGGGGATTTGAAACGAGCTGTGCATGCAAGAAACCCCTCAAACATCGCACAGCTGAAAGAATTCTGCATGGAGGAGTGGGCAAAAATTTCTCCCAGTCGATGTCAGAGACTGGTAGACAGTTATAAGAAACGCCTACTTGAGGTTGTTTCTGCCAAAGGGGGCAATACCACCTATAGAGCCAAGGGTGTACTTACTTTTTCCACATGCGAAATTTGCATTTATGTTTATTTAAATTATACAATGGACTACAAAATGTAAATGTTTCATGATATTTGTTATATTATATCACCTTTATCTATCAAATGTCTTCCAAGATCTAGACTCGTCACTGAAGATCACGTGATTCCAGTGTCCTGTATTTATAGGTATTATATCTATCTGTCAAAATGTATATATACAGTATCCAAATGACTGGCAGCCATTTCGTTGCTTAAACGTGTCCCCGTCCATTTCTCGATTTTGTTCAAACTTGGCACAAAGAAAATACATGAGTATACATGTGCAGAAGATTTTGTTTCGTATTCCGACCAAAGGTGGCCGGCCGTCTTTAACTCCATACAGCAAAATTACTAAAACCATGGTAGGGGCTATGACATTTTATGTCTTTTTGTCTTTGCTGTAATTTGTTTAAAAAAATAATTTTGTTTGTTGTCCAAAAATGCCAATATATGAAGAGTTTCAATGTAAAGTCATTCACAAAGGAAACTCAAACTTAGATGAGCACAAGATTTCTAAAAGGAAGAAAATAAGTTTGTTATCATTTAAATAATTCCTTTAGGATGGTCAGGGATAAATAAAAAAACAGTTGTGCTACAACCGCACTTGGTAGATCGCATACCCCCGCCAGGCTGAACAGTTTATGTTTTTATATCCACCGATAGTCCTGATCTGGATTCGGACCTGAACCAAAATCTAATCGGCTTGTCCTTGTCACACACCCATCTCATCCACCTCGTTTTGTCCTAGCTCAACCACAACATTTTGAATCATCATGCTGTGGCGGACACAAAAGCCCACTGGCGTGGTGACATCATTCCACGCACCAAGTGGGCGGTAGCCACGCCCGAGGGGTAGGCGTGGCCTCATGATATACACCGGGCGACCAGCCCGGAACATTTCAGTGTTACAGTGTAGTCTTACAATAAAGACGTTTATATGTTACCGCTTGTCCGCTTCCTCCTTGCTCACAAGCAGCGCGCGTAACGCCGCGCTTTACTGGTGACCCTCGACGTTGGATCTGCCGGAGCGATCCTTCCACACGCGACGCCATCGCCATGGCCGACTTCGTCAAACTTCCGGAATTTTGGGAGGCTCAGGCCGAAGTCTGGTTCGTCCAGGCCGAAGCCCAATTTCAGCTTCGGCACCTCACCGGCGATGACACGCGCTATTGCCACGTCGTCGCCTCCCTTGGGCCCGGCACGGCCGCTCGAGTTGTGTCCGTCCTTCGCCACCCACCGAAAGGCCACAAGTACGAGGCACTCAAGCGGCTACTCCTAGCCACGTTCAGCCTCACGGACGACGCATGGGCCGACCGCCTCCTGGATCTCCCCGAGCTCGGTGAGACGCGCCCGTCGGTCCGAATGGACCATATACTGTCACTGTTGGGCGACGAAGCCCCCGGTTCGCTATTCCGGGCGCTTTTCCGTCGCCAACTTCCAGCGCAGGTTCGCCTCGCGTTGGCCGGGACCGGGCTAACGGAACCCCGAGCATTGGCGGCCGAGGCGGACAAGTACTTCGCCGTTTCGGACACGCGGGCGAGCGTCGGCGTGGCCGTCACGGCATTCGACGCTGATGTTCAGCAGCGCGCTGATGTTCAGCAGCGCGCTGATGTTCAGCAGCACGCTGATGTTCAGCAGCACGCTGATGTTCAGCAGCATGCTGATACGCACCTCGTGAACGCCGCCACGCCCCGCCCACCGCCGCGGCGAAAACCGCCACCGCGGGGAAACCCGTCGACTCCACCGGCCTGGCGGAGCCAGCCGCGCTCCTCCAGCTCCACCACCTGGTGCTGGTTCCACGCCAAGTTCGGCCACGAAGCTCGGTGGTGTCATCCGCCGTGCTCCTTCAACGGGTCGGGAAACGCCCGGGCCGGCGCTCAATATTGGCGATGAGCGCCGGCCGTTCGAGCAGCCTGCTGTTCATAACGGACACCTTCTCCGGGCGCCGTTACCTGTGCGACATGGGAGCGCAGGTGAGTGTCATTCCCGCCGGCACGTCAGACAAGCACGCTGCGGGTGGGGGCCCCGCGCTGCTCGCCGCGAACGGGACGCCCATCCGTACGTACGGAAAACGCTGCCTCTCTCTGCGGTTTGGAGGGCAGGTTTTCCGATGGACGTTCGTCACCGCCGACGTGCCCATGGCACTGCTTGGCGCGGACTTCCTGTGCGCTAATGGGCTCCTGGTCGACGTCAAGCGCAGACGGCTTGTCCAGGCCGAGACGTTCAGCTCGCTCGCTTGTGCGTTGCCCAGCTCAACGAGCGGCTTGCCAAGCGGCTTGCCGAACGATTCGGTTCCGGCCACGTTGGTCTGTACGCTTCCGGCAGCGGACGCATTCACCCGCCTCCTCGCCGGTTTCCCGGCCCTCACGCGGCCCACCTTCTCGGCGGGGCCGTCAAGCACGGGGTGGCCCATCACATCCCCACCGTCGGGCCACCGGTCTACGCCCGGGCACGCCGCCTCGAGACGACGAAGCTGGCGGTGGCAAAAGCGGAGTTCGCTACCCTGGAGCGACTCGGCATCGTTCGGCGCTCAGAGAGCGCTTGGGCGTCGCCGCTGCACATCGTGCCGAAGCCCGGCGGGGGATGGCGACCGTGCGGGGACTATCGCCGTCTCAATGACGCCACGACTCCCGACCGCTACCCCGTCCCCCACATTCAGGACTTTTCCGCCCGTTTGGCGGGCAGGTCCTTCTTCTCGAAGGTGGACCTCATACGCAGCTACCATCAGGTCCCCGTCAGGCCGGAGGACGTCCCGAAGACGGCGGTCATCACGCCATTCGGACTCTTCGAGTTCCTGCGCATGCCCTTCGGTCTGAAGAATGCGGCTCAGGCGTTCCAGCGACTGATGGACAGCGTCCTGCGCGACTTGGATTTTGTCTACGTCTACCTGGACGATATCCTCGTCGCCAGCGCGTCCCGCGAAGAGCACCTACGCCACCTCCGCACGCTCTTCGAACGCCTGGGCCAGCATGGCCTGATTGTGAACCCCGCAAAGTGCCGGTTCGGCGCCGCCACAATCGATTTTCTGGGGCACCGTGTCACCAGGCACGGAGCCGTCCCCCTGCCGGCCAAGGTGGAGGCGGTGAAGGGGTTTCCGCGCCCCCGCACGATCAGAGGGCTGCAGGAGTTCCTGGGCATGGTGAACTTTTACCATCGGTTCCTGCCCCGTATCGCCCAGCTCCTGCGCCCCCTGCACGAAGCTCTCCGAGGTAAGCCGGGCAAAGGCGACGTTACCTGGACCGAGCAGATGGACACGGCGTTCACGGGCGCGAAGCTCGCCTTGGCTAACGCCACCATGCTCGCGCACCCGGCGCCCGATGCACCGATCGCCCTCACCACCGATGCCTCGGACTACGCGGTGGGCGCGGTGCACGAGCAATGGGTGTGTGGAGCTTGGCAACCGCTGGCGTTCTTTAGCCGGCAGCTTCACCCGCCCGAACGCCGTTACAGTACCTTCGACCGCGAGTTGCTCGGACTTCACTTGGCGGTCAGGCACTTCCGCCATCTGCTCGAGGGCCGGGCGTTCACTGCCTTCGTCGACCACAAGCCGCTGATCTTCGCGATGGGCAAGGTCACCGAGCCGTGGTCGGCCCGGCAGCAGCGTCACCTCTCGGCCGTGTCCGAGTACACGACGGACATCCAGCACGTCGCGGGGAAGGACAACCCGGTGGCGGATTGCCTTTCCCGGGCCGTCGCCCACGCAGTCCACCTCGGCATCGACTATGCCCGGATGGCAGCGGACCAGGCCGCTGACCCCGACGTCCAGGCCTTGCGGACCGCCGTCACGGGCCTACGCGTCACCGAGGTGCCGTTTGACGGCGCGGGCACGGCCCTCTTGTGCGACGTCTCCCTCGGGCGTCCTCGCCCCATTGTGCCCGCGGGCTGGCAGCACCAGGTGTTTGACGCCATCCACGGCCTGTCCCACCCGGGCGCGAGGGCCTCCCAAAGGCTGATCGCCGACAAGTTCGTCTGGCATGGCCTCCGGAAGGCCGTCCGCGGCTGGGCCAGGACGTGCCTCGCGTGCCAGCGCGCCAAGGTGCACCGGCACACCCAGGCCCCGTTGGCCCCGTTCACGGTGCCGGAACGCCGGTTTGACCACGTCCACGTGGACCTGGTGGGACCTCTGCCCCCCTCGCGGGGTTTCACCTACGTCCTCACCATGGTGGACCGCACCACCCGGTGGCCGGAGGCCGTGCTCTTGGCGTCGACAATGGCGGCCGATGTCGCGCAGGCTTTCATCGCCACCTGGGTCGCCCGGTTCGGCGCCCCCTCAGACATCTCATCCGACCGCGGCCCCCAGTTCACCTCAGAGCTCTGGGGGGCGGTTGCGCAGGGGCTCGGGGTCCGGCTGCACCGAACCACGGCCTACCACCCCCAGGCTAACGGCCTGTGTGAGCGATTTCACCGCTCATTGAAGGCCGCGCTCCGGGCCACCCTCCGCGACGGCGGCTGGGTCGACAGGCTCCCCTGGGTCCTGCTGGGCCTCCGGACGGTGCCCAAGGAGGACCTGCGCGCATCCGCGGCGGAGTTGGTCTTCGGGCAACCGCTGCGGGTGCCGGGCGAGTTCCTCCCCGACTCCACGGCACCATGGTCCGCGGCACAGCAGCGCTCCGCTCTGCAAGAGACCGCCCGGAGGTTCGCCCCGGTGCCAACGGCATGCCACGGGCACCCACCGATGCACGTCGCCCCGGAGCTTCGCACGGCGGAGTACGTCTTCGTCCGCCACGATGCCCATCGGACACCACTGCGGCCCCCGTACGACGGGCCTTTCCGCGTGCTGGAGACCGGGGCGAAGCACTTCACCCTGGACATCGGCGGTACTCCTGACCGTGTTTCGGTAGACCGCCTCAAGCCGGCCCACCTCGATGTGGATCATCCACCGCCAGTGGCCCGACCCCCACGTCGGGGCCGCCCTCCTGCGGGCGGACCCCCGGCACCGCCCAGCCCCGCCGCCACGCCGCCCCCCGGTCCTGCACCCATCCCAGGGGCAGCCAGGGGCATCCCACCTGGCATCCCTGCACCCCGGACGCCGCCGATCGCCAGGGGGCGCTTCGGCCGGGTCATTCGTCTGCCCCGCAAACTGGCCCTCCAGGTGCGCGGGAATTCTGGGGGGGCGCGTGTGGCGGACACAAAAGCCCACTGGCGTGGTGACATCATTCCACGCACCAAGTGGGCGGTGGCCACGCCCGAGGGGTAGGCGTGGCCTCATGATATACACGGGGCGACCAGCCCGGAACATTTCAGTGTTACAGTGTAGTCTTACAATAAAGACGTTTATATGTTACCGCTTGTCCGCTTCCTCCTTGCTCACAAGCAGCGCGCGTAACGCCGCGCTTTAATGCTATATATCGTTTTGGCCCTATCTCTCAATGGTGAAGAACCACTTTAAAATATTTATGATATCTAGATCCGGATTTGGATCTTCAACAAAATCGAGTTGATTTGTCCTTGTCACACACCCAACTGGTCCACAAAATTTCATCCAAATCTGTCCACTTATTTTTTTTCAACCTGAATAATAATTGCTCTCGCAAGGTTTCAACTTGGACCTCAGGAAGGAGGAGTGGAGGACATTAGTGTTCTGTTAAAGCTTCAAGATGCCACAAGTGTCAAAGTGAAAGCCATTGTGTGTCAATTCCTTGACAGTTGCAAGTTCTTACCTCCTGGTCCTGAGACATTTCACCGATTTGGTCATCTCATTCTCTGCAACATCAACCATCGAGATATGGCCAATGATACTGAGAGATGATTTCACTTCAGAGATGCTGCAGGATTCACTTAAATCTCTTGATGTCCAAATTGAGTGCCAATTGATGATGATCACACACAGGTTCAATGTAAGAATCAATACCTCCTGGGGCATCTGCTCACACATAAGATATCCGATATGCTTACTTATCCACCTGAACACTTGCCCATGCAATGACAAACCTGGGTGAAATAATTGCATGCAATACTACTGCCATCGCTCAACTCATTGCGGAACTACATCACTTCTCTTTGGATTAAATGAACATCTTTGTGGAATTAACCTTGTTTCGTGCTCTGTGCTTGGCTCGATGAACTCGCAATCACCAGTGGAGGTCTGGGTAAACGACACATATATATTGAGAATACGAATTGATTCCACCAGGACAAATCCGAAAAATAATATTGTGTTAGGAGGATTATGGCTCCAACCCGCATGTATTCAAACGACGTGGGAATGTTGGCCATACCAAACAAACTGCCTATTGGCATGTCCCGACACGTTTGCAATTATGGCGGAAGCTTTTGTTCAATCTGCAATAAATTAAATTTGAGCTTTTGAATTAAGTTCCTTCAACTCTGCTAAGCAAAAAATAATATTGTGGTCGGTGATACACTGTGAGGCTCCAGAGCTATCTTTAAACATATTTAACCCTTAGGCAGTAATATACTGTGTGTGTATATATATCTACCTAGCGCGGTACCCGTGCAATGCACGGATGGGAGTCCATAGCAAACAGTTAGGGTTAGGGTTAGGGTTAGATTTGTTAGGGTTAGGGTTAGGTTTAGGGTTAGGGTTGAATGTGAATGCTAAAGCATGAAACCAATAAATTTCATATTCCTGTAGCACCTTCAGTCGCACGTCAGACATGGACAGCAGGTTCGTGAAAGACTTAGGTAAAAAAAAGAACGACGAATGGGAAACCATGGAAACAATAAATTCCACATTCCTGTGCCACCTGTAGTCGAACATCAAACATGGACAGCAGGTTCGTGAAGGACTTCCACGAAAAAGGTAACGTCAAAATGGTTCTACACCCAGTCAATGGCGAATCTGCAAATGGCGATCCGCGAATGTCACTGTGAGAAAGTAGAAACCCTCGTGGCATTTCGTCATTCACTTGAACTCAATGTCTCTATTTTCATTCCAAACAGCATAGCTCCAATCACAAATTAAATAGCATTGATATAAAAAATAAACTTTTACCAACATTCGTGACATAAACAAATATTTAAATCCGGATGTGGAGAAGTTCTGTACGGTTGGGTGAATAAAATTACGAATTCAAAATGGTAATAGCATTCACTCAATTCCAAACGTCATTCCAATCATAAATTGATACTTTAACAAAACACTGTTTTAAATGACGATTGTATTGAGATATTAAAAAACCCAGCTCATTGCCTTCATCTGTCCACTTCCGGATTTGGGGAAGGTTCATATCGAGTTAATTTCAAAATCATAATTTTATTGAGGATTTTTTGAAACCTCCGACCTACCTTACAACATCCGCTGGGACCCCAAAACGGGCCACAGGAAGTTTGGCGGGGCTAATCCCCAAAACTGAGGGAGTAGTTTGGGGATGGACAGATGGACTGACAGACAGGCAGGACGCTTCTGTTATATAATATAGATATAATATAATTGTTATATAATATATAATATAATATAATATATATAATGTTATATAATATGTATGTATGTATATATATATATATATATATATATATATATATATATATATATATATATATATATATATATATATATAAATAAAAATCTCATTCTAACCACTCACTGACTAATATGAATGTTCAGTACCTTCCGGGTGACGTGACCTAGAAAGCTGAAATTTTACGTGCTAGCGGACATCGAAGCCGATACACCGGGAAAAATCACACAACCGTCTGAAAGTGTCTGTAAATGAAAATATCCGAAAATAAGTGCAGCCTTGTTGTTGTGCTTACTGCAGGTCAGCACCCTGAGACAATGTGTACAGCAGGGTTATGTATGTGTGCGTGTGTATGTATCTATATTATATATAATAATATAGACACACATACACACACACACACAGTCGTGGCCAAAAATATTGGTACCCTTGCACATTTTTCAAATAATGCACCATTTCTTCCAGAAAATTGTTTTGATTAAAAAATTATTTTGGTATCTGTTGTGAAAAACCAATCGGGTCCACAACTTTAGTCCATCTGGTGGTTTAATTCCATTAAGACCATGACATCATTCTGTAAATACAGGAAATGCAATAGGAATAAGGATTGGCATCACATGAGTCCATTCATAACATTCAATGCAAGCAAGCTTAATATTCTATGCAGGCGTACCGTTAGCGAGTCCACTAGATGTAACATGTCACAGGAGAAGTCCCCCTGAGCACCGACCGCAGCAGGTCTTATAGCCGCGCCCCTAGCGGTGTCAGCGAGCAACGATCATCACCTGGGTTCAGCATTAGTACGAATACGATTTCACTACATTCTCCCCACCGTTAGAATTATACTGCAGAGTGGCTAGAATCGAGCGAGCGTCAGCATTAACAGGGTGTGGAACATGGTATCAGTCGACCCAACCGTACCGGTCCGGGCGGCGAATTTCTCTGCCAGCACGCGTCCGAAATTCCCCGGGTACGGCATCACATATCCCAGAGACCCCGGCGTCGGAGGAGCTACCGGAGTCAGGTGACGAAGGGGGCACCGCCAAGCCTTCGGGCACGGGTAGATGCGGCGAAGGGAGGGTCGGCAGACTTTCAGCGACGGGAGCGTCGGAAGAGTCCATAGTCTCATAGATTGGTTCGATCGGTTCGTCCGATTCCCTACAAGGGTCGGCGATCCCACATGGGGCAAGATGACGTACGGAGACAGTGGTCTCACGTCCATCAGCCGTCATCACACGAGCATGCTCAGGATTAGCCTGGAGTATCTGCATTTTGTCCACTAAGGGGTCGTACTTGCTCGTGCGAACCGCCCGTTTGAGGGAGGCCGGCCCGGGCTCAGCGAGCCAACTGGGTAAAGACCGTATACACCCCGTGCTCCTGGGGTGGTGGAAAAGTCTCTCATGGGGAGTCTGGTTGGTGGCCGTACACAGTAAAGCCCTGATCGAGTTCAACGCCGCAGGTAGCGACCAAGCCCATTTATCGAGGCCCCGGCCGAGGGTCCGGAGGTTGAGCATGACGGCCCTCCATATAATCCCGTTGAAGCGTTCGATCTGCCCATTTGCCTGGGGTCTGTACGGCGTGGTGTAACTAGAAGCGATGTTATTTTGGAGCAGATAGCCTCGCACCTCCTGAGACAAGAAGACCGCACCCCGGTCAGTATGCACATAGGCCGGGTACCCGAACATAGAGAACAAATTCTGTAAGCATCGCATTACCGTGGCAGCAGTCATGTCCACGCACATATAAGCGAAGGGAAATCGCGAGTACTCATCGACGATAGTGAGCAGATAGCGAGAGTTACTCGACACCGGCAATGGGCCCTTGAAATCCATCGCCAAGCGTTTCCACGGCCTCGTAGCCCTAACCAGAGTCCCCATGGGTGGGTTATAGAAACGCGGTTTGATTTCCACGCATATAGCGCAGTCGCGACAGATACGGCGGATATCGTCAATCGAGTATGGTAGATTGCCACGCCGCACAAAATGAGCGAAACGTGTTACGCCCGGATGCCCCGCAGTGGCATGCAGCACACGTAGGCCCTCCAAAGTGGCGATACCCGCGCACGTAGCCGGTCTCGATAAGGCGTCGGCGGCCTGGTTATCCTTCCCCGGGCGGTATTTGATAGTGCAGCAGAAGTCGGCAAGCTCTATACGCCAGCGAGGGATTTTCTCATTCTTAATGCGCTGGGCGTGTAATGTGTCGTACATGAACGCAACACTTTGCTGGGCCGTGATGATTTGGAAACATCGCCCGAGTAAGTACGGGTGCCATCGCCGAATAGACTCGACGATCGCATATGCTTCCTTTTCGACAGACGAATGTCTCCGCTCAGCGGAGGTAAGAGTCCGTGAAAAGAAAGCCACCGGACGCCCTCCTTGGGGGAGGGTCGCCACGATGGCCTGATCCGAGGCATCACTTTCGAGGACGAAAGATCCGCTCTCGTCGATCGTCGCCACAGCGGCACTGGCGATGTCGGCCTTAAGGCCTCCAAAGGCCGCCAACGCGGCCAGACGCAGAGGGAATGTGTCGCAGGCCACAAGAGGGCGAAGTTTCACGGAGAAACTTTGGACCCATTTTGAGTAATGGGCGAATAGCCCGAGGTCGCGCTTCAGGGATGCCCGATCGCAGGGAGGGGCCATGTCGAGCAATGGTCGCAGACGCTCCTTATCTGGAGCGACAGAGCCATGGGTCACGGTGTACCCCAGAAGATCTATCTTGCGTAGAGAGTATTGACACTTATCCTCGTTCATGGTTAAGTGATACCTCTGCACGACCTCGAGGAAGCGCTTCAGATTAGCATCATGGTGCCCTTGGTCATACCCACAAACCGTAATGGTCCGAGAGCTAGGTGGATTTTATTTGACATGGAAACTACAAAAGCTTTGTCATGCTGGTGTGGTACAGGTAGCTTACCTGACCCCAGAAAGCCAATTCTTAAGTGCAGCTAGCGGTGGGTGGGGTAGGGGGCGCCACTCAAAGTACCCCCCAGTTTGGTTTTATTTGACATAGAGACTACAAGACCAACTCATATGCCAAGTGGTAGGGTGATCTCCACTGACTACAAATCTGCAACTTAAGAAGAAAATTTCTGGTGGGGAGGTCACTTAAGAACAACATTAATTAGTGCTAATTAGGCCTTTATTTGACATATAAGCTACAAAACTGAAATCACATACAACATGTAGAGAATGGTCCCCTCATCAATAAACAACAACTTAAGAACAGAATATGTGGTGGTAAGGTCACTTAAGAAGAGGTCAAAGGTCACGGAATAGGGGTTTCCAGCTCTTAATTACTGTTTGATTACAACATGCCACATGATACACACATGGCGTTGTCAATGAAACCTCTATCAGTGGAGCCTGAAGTGAGATACATGAGAAGCAGAAATTTTTCCAATCTTACCACTTCCTTTGATTTCAATCAGCGAAAACATTTAAAAATGTACCTATTTGGCCCCCATGGCTATTTACACTGTTATTTGACATGTAAGCTACAAAACTGAAACCACATGGAAAATGTAGAGTACGGTCCCCTAATCAACGAGCACCACCTTAAGAATAAAATTTGTGCTTGGGAGGTCACTTAAGAACAGGTCAAAAATGCCAATTTTGACTGAATGACCTTTGAACTAGTTTTATTTGACATGTAAGCTAAAAACTGAAACCAGATTCAAAATGTATAGAGAATGGCCCCCTCATCAATAAACAACAAGTAAAGAAAAAAAATTGTGGTGCGGAGGTCACTTAAGAACAGGGCATTTAACCCTCTCAATCTGATTGGAAAGTTAAATGGCAACTACTGTACACTGTACATCGATAACACCTGGATAATTAAGTAGGCCTAAAACTCGAGCACAAAACACTCCTGCACAAGAACCAAACACTGAATGCATCCTTCGACGAATTCCTAGTGTTTAGAATGTTAGAAAACGTATTGGAAACTGTTTGCAGTGCCTTGTCCTCCTGTAAGTGTAACATACATTGTATCTGAGATTTGAAATTAAGAGTTACTGTTCATCATCTTCATCAGATTGCAAAATGTCCTCATCAGAAGAGCAGGGTTCAAAGTTGTCATTATCCTCGGCATCAGTTTCAGTTTCTCCTTCATCAGGAACAAGAGATCCAGGTATCTGTGGTCCATCAAACCATATGACGTCGTAGGCTTGCCCTTGAACCTCCCAGCCATTTTCTGCAGTTGGCTGTTGACATATCATCTTTTTGTTGGCATCCGCCCACATTTTGGCAACAAATGATGCACGCTTGATTTGCTGGGAGACCTCGGCTTCACACGGTGGTATCATGGTTGCATCGATGCCCCGAAGGTTCTCAAGAGGATTCTTCGCTGTGGCCTTTGGTGCATATGTCTTCTGAAACACTTTATAGCGGTGTGCATTGAGTGAAAGTGCTTGAATTGGCTTGGCTCCATACATTCTTGCAGTGAAAGACATGATTACTTCCACTGAATTCAATCCCAAGTTGTCCGTTGCCATCTCTGCAAATGCGTCTTGAGCATCCTTATAACCCTCAAGAATTTTGAAGGGACGTTTCTTTCCTTTTTTGAAGAAGGCAGATGTGTAATCTGATCCCGTAAATGCATGGAAGCCAGCTAGTGCTTGACAGAGTGGGGTTTCCAAGACTTTGCTAATTGCAGTGATGTCTATGAATCGCCTGTCATTCCTTCCCGATGTCCCAACATCCATCCAAATATGTGCTTTGAACTGCCTGCAGTGATACAGCAGAATGACGGCGACATCTGTATCTGATGCCCTGACTGCTATGTTCTTCGCATTTTCCTTGTCAATGTGACTAACATGAGTGCAGATCAAGGTGTCAGCTTCTTCATGATTGGTTTTCAAGGTCTCTACTTCTTCCTTCATGACTTTCCCATCTTTCACGTAGAAAAGGTAGCATGCTCCAAGATACGAGAGATACACAAGTCGTCCTTGAATTATGTCTGCATATTGCTGGGCCTCCCATTCCATTGCCAGGAATTTTGGTAGCTGCTCTTTGAATGATCTTGACTTTAGACAATCCAAGATATTTCTCGGGCGGTGCTGTTCAGGTCCAGATATGGCGTATTCTTTCTTGTCTGTGTCATCCAGACCTCTTCTTGCTCTTTCACAGTCTTTTATTGATAGGACTGGATATGCATCAAAGATGAGATGCACTCTTCCACGGGAGAGAGCGGTGACTTGTCTTAAAATGCCGGTTGCCAAGGCTCCATACGTTCCTGGAATGTGGGGTGGAAGAACATGTAGCAGGAACATACCATCAACCACATAGGCATCAACTGAGCTTGGTGTGACAGAGGGAACTTTGCTCTCTAACAGCTCCAGAAGGCCACTCTTTTCCGTCTTGACCATACAACCGTCTGTGCTGCACATGGACAGTGGAACCGGTGTCAGTGGATATGAAAATATATGTTTCAAATCAAGTTTTCTCTGACAAGCAATGACAACCAGGCGTCCCATAAGGTCACGAGTGCACACAAGTGATGCAACACGTTTGTCTCTGTTACGCTTATTTACTGTGCCATTTTCCGTGAAGGTTCTGAGCTTCTCCCTTTTGATTGGCCGTTCAAACCGATTTGGATCTTCAATGCAGGCATCAACAAATTCGTTGTATCTGGCTTGTCCTTTCTCCCGGATGGCCAGCAAACATGTCTTGATGGAATCTGTCGTGCCTTACCAGTGCTGATGTTGTACAGCCTATCCGATATTTCAGTGTACTTAAATGGATTGCATGAGTCTTTTATCTGGTTTACAACCTTATGCAAATCGCTTGTGTCCCTTCTGATGTGGGCTGGGCGGAGTTCAGCTGTGATGTCTTCCGTTTGAGATAGTCCGGTCATTGCTAATGCCCTTGATATAATTGCTGCTCTGGTGGACTTGGTTAACATCCAGCGAAGACGTGCACTGAAGTTGTTTGTCATGGATGATATACCAGTCCGTCTGGATGCAGAATCGGCATTTACTGTCTGTTCCAGTGTAAGATCTACTGGGCATCTACTGAATGCCTTGTCAGTCCTTTTAACCGTAAAGACACCGTTTTCCAAGATAGAACGAAGTCCTGGGTGAGTACTGTCCATGTTTACCAAGTCCAACTAAAACTTTGTGAGCCACCGTGAGTAATTGACATGGTTTGTGGCGAAGAACAAGTGTATGATTGATGTTAGTGCATGAGTGAACAGGTCCACGTCGTTTGTTCGAATTGCTCGCTCCAGAAGGTGGAAGTCGTGGATAAAGTCGATGTAAATCATCCAGAATTGGGCAGTTGGTCCATGTGTCCCTGATCGGGTTTGGACAGCATACTCCTTGTATGACGTGACACATCTTGTGAACGCAGAAGATGATTCTATTTGTGTCCATGTCTCTTCATCCTGTTTTGTTTGTAACCTTGAAAGTAAATCTTCAACTTCATCATTGCCTTCAAATGTCTTAAGGAATGCTTGGAAGTGTATCAGTTCAAATGCCAAGGCCAGTATCGGGTGCAACCGTTTGCATCTGTTGAAGTGCTTGCCACTCAGAAAACCATTCAGGGATCCAGCAGCTAGGACATCTGTGTCTCGCAGCATTTCTGGGCCACCAGATGCATCGATCAGTTTCCCTAGGGCTTTAAAGAAAGCCATTTCTATGTGGAATGGACCAAGCATGATGAAGACCTTGTCGAACCTGGGCGACTCGGTAACCTGAATCTGCATGGCAGGCTTGGCAGCATTGAGGTCATAGGTTACAACACCATACTGCTGACCGCACTCTTGCGCACAATTCTGTGTGGTGATTAGGGTATCCTGTATAACATCAAGCGACGTTATCGGCTTGTTCAAGTTTTTCATATACAAGACATTTTGTTCTGGAGTTGTGTCTGGGCATATCAAAGTATTGAATCCTACCCACATGGGAATGTTAGCCATCTGCAAGGCATGACATATCATCCATGCAAGGTCCTTGTCTAGAGCTAGCTTCCGATTAGCAGGCCGGTTGTCAACATCGGTGGTTTCATAATCAAATGTGCCCATTTGGGGTTTTTTACGGTATGGCTCAAGGGGCTGTTCCCGAACATGCAGTTTTCTCTTTCTTGATACTTTTTCTGGCTGTGATGTTGTTGGCGCAACTTGATTAACGGGTCTGCTTGTCCCTACCTCATCTTTATTTTGATACAAGATACCCATTGTATCGTGAAGAGTGTCGGCTCCTGACAATGTCTCAGACAGTTCATCAAAATTGTCGAACGCCAAACCAAACACCTGATCAAGAAGGGTTCCCTCCGGACAGGTCTGCTCCGTACTCTGAATGGCATCTCCTAAGGATGTCTCCAGTGTCTCAATGGTGTGGTAATTGACAACATGGCCAAATCTGTTCAACATTTCAATCAGCTTCCTGCTACCAGTCATAGACTTGATTGCCATTCCGAGAATTATCTGTTTGGCTGGTTTTACTTTCCCCCTTTGAGTAACGAATAAGGCATCCTGGCTTGAGGACAAGGCATGACGTTTGAGTTTTGGAGTGTACAAGTTTTGATTGGGGCCCCCGTACAAGACCTGAAAGAAATCTATCAACATATCTGGGACAGTAACTTCACCCTCATACAGGTTTTGCAGAGTGGGAGGTTCAGGTAGAGGTGTGATTTGTGCATGTTTGATTGCTTTACGCAAGAGTAAGGCAGCCTTATGAATGACAGCTTCAGGCGATGCTGCATAATCATAGGCTGTATGGATAAGGTGCTCACCTAACCTGTGGGATAAACAATGGCCGCTGCCTTTCTAGCCCTATCTTTAAACTCTACCCTAATTATGTCACCAAATTTATTCTGTAAGTTTGTTGCCAAATTTCTGGCTGTAGAAATTGGAGTCTCACCGGCGTCTTCACAAAGCTCTTGGTACCGAGTGAAGATGGATGTAAGAAGTTCAGGCCTTTTGCCAAATATAACTGATTTCTCGATGTAAGCATATAAACCTAACAAAGAAATGCTACCTGCAATAGCAGTAGGCCTATGGAGAGACTGTGCATTGGAAAGGTAAGTACTTCTGCAACTGTGATGGTACTGAACCTCTTTACATCGAAAGTCTACACCAGAGATCAGTCCAAGAAGGCTGTTGTCCTTTTTATCAGCTGCAGCAGTTTTTATTTTTATCTCAGCTTCGAGAGTTTCACATTCACCAAGATGTTCTTCTCTACCACCCTTCTTCTTCCTAGCTTTCTTGCAAAACAGGCAAATGCGTGGGAAAATACCCGAGGTAGACGTTGACGGGGCAAAATCACATGATGAACGAGGTCTTCTCACTTGATGCATGTGTCTGGGTTTTTTCTGTTGTATCATCACGTGGCACGGCAGTAAAGTTTTTGTAACAGTTCACGTGATAGCCATGGCTACTGTCGGATTCATCTGGCAGCGACTGAATTATCGTATAGTACTTGGATGTGACAAAATTTCGTTTTTGTCTCCTCCTTGCTGCTACATTGATGATGGATGACCAATGGTCTTCAGTGATGGGTGCGATGTTGCCAGTGGTCTCATCTGCTTTTCCCACATGGAGGATACACTTCCTGCCAGGGTCAGGAGCTACCCCGCTAGCATGCTCCATAATCAAGCATAGGCCTCACCTGAAATTAAAAAATGACATATGTTAGTGGGTTCGAAAATCAACAAAAGTTGGGGGCATGTTATTTCTTATGGAGAAAATTAAACATGGATCTCTGAAGGTTTTTGCATGTGTCGATTATAATGCTCCTATTATCAGATTGTGTGGAAATCAGAAACGCAAAACCTCTCTTTAAGGGCATTATAATGTAAATTAGATTAGGTATGTCGTTAATCGTTGACATGTCTGACAGGTCTAATAGTCCAAGATCTGGGTGGATTTTATTTGGCATGGAAACTACAAAAGCTTAGTCATGCTGGTGTAGTACAGCAGCTTACCTGACCCCAGAAAGCCAATTCTTAAGTGCAGCTAGCGGTGGGTGGGGTCCTTCAAATATTATTTCTCGGAATTTGGTGAATTATTTTCGAGTATGTTAGATGAGGAATCCTTGGAGTTTATAATTTACAGGAAATTGCTGGACAGGGAATTCCTCAAATATAATTTCTCGGAAATTGTTGAAGTATAGTTTGTACAGGCAATTCTAAGAAATTACTTGTAGTAATTTAGAAGAAATTTTACCTGTACTAATTTAGCAGAAATTGTTATTATAAATGTTATAGCTTTTACATTGTCTTCACAGTTTACAAGTTTCTCATGTAATTAAGTGCAGAAAACCCCTATTCCGTGACCTTTGACCTCTTCTTAAGTAACCTTACCACCACATATTCTGTTCTTAAGTTGTGGTTTATTGATGAGGGGACCATTCTCTACATTTTGTATGTGATTTCAGTTTTGTAGCTTACATGTCAAATAACAGTGTTATTAGCCATGGGGGTCAAATAGGTGCATTTTAAAATGTTTTCGCTGATTGAAATCAAAGGAAATGGTATTGGAAAATTTCTGCTTCTCATGTATCTCACTTCAGGCTCCACTGATATAGGTTTCAATGACAACGCCATGTGTGTATCATGTGGCATGTTGTAATCAAACAGTAATTAAGAGCTGGAAACCCCTATTCCGTTACCTTTGACCTCTTCTTAAGTGACCTTACCACCACATATTCTGTTCTTAAGTTGTTGTTTATTGATGAGGGGACCATTCTCTACATGTTGTATGTGATTTCAGTTTTGTAGCTTATATGTCAAATAAAGGCCTAATTAGCACTAATTAATGTTGTTCTTAAGTGACCTCCCCACCAGAAATTTTCTTCTTAAGTTGCAGATTTGTAGTCGGTGGAGATCACCCTACCACTTGGCATATGAGTTGGTCTTGTAGTCTCTATGTCAAATAAAACCAATCTGGGGGGTACTTTGAGTGGCGCCCCCTACCCCACCCACCGCTAGCTGCACTTAAGAATTGGCTTTCTGGGGTCAGGTAAGCTACCTGTACCACACCAGCATGACAAAGCTTTTGTAGTTTCCATGTCAAATAAAATCCACCTAGCTCTCGGACCATAAGATTGTCTAGGTAGACGAAAACATCGGTTAAGTTCTCCCTTGCAATGAGGTCATCCATGGCCCTCTGGAAACAGGGGACCCCGTTCGTTACCCCAAAAGGCAATCGAGTAAACTGGTACAACCGTTGCCCTGACTCAAATGCGGTATAGATACGATCTGCCCTAGAGATGGGGATCTGATGGTACGCACTACAGAGATCGAGAGTGCTGTAGACCGAGTACTGGGCCACCTGTCGCACCAGCGCGTCCATCCCCTGAAGGGGGTAGGCATCCAGCTGTGTAAAGCGGTTAATCGTTTGGGAATAGTCGATTACCATGCGTCTGCGGTGTGCATCGCTTCGCACCACCAAGACCTGGGCTCGCCACGGCGACCGGCTAGGTTCTATGATACCGTCTTTCAAGAGCTGAGCCGTTTCGTCCGCAATGAATTGCATGTCTGCTCGAGAGTAGCGCCGTGATTTTACCGCTACAGGGGTACAGTTGGAGGTTAGATTGGGGAACAGCGAAAGCGGCTGGATTTCCATTTTCGCTTGGGCGCACACAGCAAGCGCGTCAGCCCCCACAACAAGCGTGTCAGGCCCACCAAACTCCATTTCCAGACGTCCATGTCGCTTAAGAAAATCATGTCCTAACAGAATATCAGCACATAAAGCAGGTAAGACCATAAGGTGTACATCTGGGAAAACCCGTCCCTTTATCACGAGTTTCAATCGGCATTCCCCCTTCGTGCTGAGTCGAAGTCCCTGGGAAGCCATGAAGATCTGTCTCGTAGACCTCAAGACCTGCCAACCATGCCTGTGCACTAGTCGCTGGTCGATAAAACTATCCGTAGACCCTGTATCCACCAAGGCCCGCACACAATGGCCCTCGACCATGAGGGGAATAAGGGCTTGAGCCAGGCCGGACGAGCCTGCTGGGAGTGGGACCGAACCTCCCGAGTGGGTCGGCCGAGCCTCGCGGGCGGATCCTATGCCAGCGGCAGTTTTCCGGGCATCAGAGGGTGCCCATGGAGTCTCGTATAAGTTGTCAGGGTGTGTTCCCATGCAATCTGCAGTTTTGCGGTCGTTGCCGGAGTATTCGTTGTTCATGGGGAATCCGTTAAAGCCATCAGAGAGCTTTCCCATGCATTCCGGTGCTTTGCGATTCGAAATCGCCGTTTGATGTGTATGGGCCTCCGTAGTATTCGAAATCGCCGTTTGACGATCCAAAATCGCCGTTTGATGTGTATGGGCCTCCGTAGTATTCGAAATCGCCGTTTGACGGGTATAGGCCTCCGTAGTATTCGAAATCGCCGTTTGACGGGTGAGGGCCACCGTAGTTGGTACCGAACTCGTGTCGCCGCCAGTGGACACTGTACGCTCTTGAGAGACACGACGAGAACGTACCGCTGGGGCTTGGCGAGGCTCCAAAGCCACTCGCGTGGCCCGGAGTCTGGTCAAAGACGCATGTGCCATGCCCGATTGAGGATGAGACTGTTGTGGCTGTTCGGTGACTCTCGCCAAGGTCGATTGAGTGACCAGGGGCCCGCGAGGAGGGGCCCTGTCCTTCAAAGCCGGGTAAGGCGCTGTGTTCCGAGCTCGGCTCGTAGGCTCCGCAATGAGCCCATTCAAGGTCGCGCGCGGCCGCGAGCCGCGTGCGGTTTTCCGGCACACTTTTGCGTAGTGCCCCTTTTGCGAGCACAAATGGCATATGGCGTCCCAAGCCGGACACACTGTCCGGAGATGTCGTTGTCCCCCACAGAAATAGCAGGTGGCTCCGCGTAAGGCCTTGGGTCTGGTCGTTGAGGCAGCCATCAGGACCGGATCCTCCTCCGGAGCATCCTGGAGTTCCGCGAGCAGTTCCGCTCCCTTGGCGGTAGCACTCTCCGGCCGTGTGTGTAGCGAGGTTCCCGCCAAGAGGCACGTGCGATCATAGGCGTTCGACTGCAACCGCGCTTCAGTGTGTACCTTTCCTTGCTCGAGTGCCGCCGCGAAGGTCAGGTCGATCTTCTCCAGGAGTTTGAGCCTTAGGTCCTGAGAGGAGACCCCGGCGACATAGGCATCTAGGAGAAGGTCATCCTGAGCCTGCTCGTGAGTCCATGGCTCCCGGGTGCTGTCCAGCAGGAGTTGCCGGAGCTCCTGGGCATAATGATCCATCGGCTCGTTGGGTTGCTGGCGTCGCGTTAATAGCAAATGCCGAGCATACACCGGGCTCTTTTCCTTTATGTACAATCGTTTGAGCTCCGCAATAGCGAGGTCGTACGTCGCACATTGTGCGATACTGTTGTACACCTTGTAGTCGATTTTGGAGTGCAGCGTTGCTAGCTTCACGACAGCCGTCGGCTCGGTCTCAGGCTCAGCGAAATGGTTCTCCAACGTTTTCAGCCAGTGCTTCAGTTGCAATCCACCATCCGAGGCTTGCGGGTCGGCGCAGAATGGTATGACCACCAGCGTCTTGTTGCCCGCCATGTCGGTAGATCGTTAATGGAATTAAGTGTTGTGAAAAACCAATCGGGTCCACAACTTTAGTCCATCTGGTGGTTTAATTCCATTAAGACCATGACATCATTCTGTAAATACAGGAAATGCAATAGGAATAAGGATTGGCATCACATGGGTCCATTCATAACATTCAATGCAAGCAAGCTTAATATTCTATGCAGGCGTACCGTTAGCGAGTCCACTAGATGTAACATGTCACAGGAGAAGTCCCCCTGAGCACCGACCGCAGCGGGTCTTATAGCCGCGCCCCTAGCGGTGTCAGCGAGCAACGATCATCACCTGGGTTCAGCATTAGTACGAATACGATTTCACTACAGTATCCACATATATATTTCTTTGGTTTGCAGTGGAACAAAACAAAAAAAATGAAAAAGTTCCTGCAAAAAAGCAGAGAAGCAGGAGTTGTGATGGGAATGCTTGAGCTGGAGGAGATGCTGCACATGGCGGATAACCTTAACGAGCATGTGGGAGTAGCAGAGCCAGGTGAAGAGGAATGTGTTGGTAAATTTGTATGGGGAACAAAGAATAGATAGGACCACGAGCTGGTGGTACTGGTGGTAAGAAATGGGATGGTCATAGCTGATTCATTATTTCAAAAGAGAGACAGTCACAAAGATACTTATAGGAGTGGACAGCAGTGAACGAAGTTGGATTTATTGGTTATGAGGAAGCACCATTTGTGAAGGAGGGCAAGTGGTGGGAGAGCATGTCACCACCAAGCACAAGCATGTGGTATTTGTTATATTGAAAGAAAGAACCACCTTTCGAGGCCATTTTTCCCCGCAGGTTATATGCTTGAAGAAAAGGAGGGGAGTTAAGAGCAGTGGTCAAACAATGATAACATAGAGGGAATGCAGGGACAATAACACCATAGAGTACAAGGATAGGATGAGGGGTTCGATGCTGGAGGATTGAAGGACAAGGCTAATATGTGACTTTCACAATGACTATGAATGCCAAATGAGGCCTTTTGCACATGCACTGTGTATTTTCATTGACTCTGTTATGCTCGCCGGGCACTTTTAAACTGCCGTTGTTGGCACAAAATCTGCAATTCAAATAGTCTTCCCAACGTAATTTTCAGCATTTAAACAAAATAGTGGAAATTTCAAAATGGATAACCATAATTGGTCTGTTCCTGAGTGCAAATTTGACTCACAGAAATATGGAAAATACAAGAAATATCCGTGGATGAGAGGTGTTGAGTTCCTATCATTTCCTGTTAATACAATGTAGCGGCAGCTGTGGATATAACACACATACACACACATACACACAGATGCTTCTCCTTTAACCAATGGATGCAAAAATCTTGTATAATTTATCTTATGGCCCCTGATATATTTATACTGACCCTCACAGCTATACTGCTCCCACTCCCACCCCCAACTCCTCATACACATCATTAATAGTAAATATCATCATTTTAAACTTACCCTATGCATTAATAAGCCCAAGATATGACCTCCCGTCACTGAAAGGGATGATTGGAGAGGTTGGGTAGAGCGCACCGCGCCATCCACAGTCCATCCACAGGCCTTGCATCGGTCTATATCCTCGGCAGTTTGCATTATGGGCAGCTGCCAGTTCAGCAAGCTGAGAAGGTTGTCCAAGCCTTTCGTTCTTTGGAGGCACACCCCTTTCTCTTTGGCACCTTTCCAAGTATTTACAGCTTATTTTCGTAGCTTTGTGAGCCATTTTAGGTAGATGGGTGGCCATACAAAATCACTGGGATAATACCTAAACGCCAGGGTTTCTGTTATTTTTTAAAATGTAACTCCTCGTGGTCTTTTCAAAACCGCAATATATATTTTAAGATCTAGGCTCCATGGTACATTCAACTAACCGAGCAATGAACACCAATAATGGCGGCAGTTGCACCTGGCAGTCACAGAAATCGCTTCAGATATTTCCCACATTAGTTTCTCTGTCTCTGTCCAGCAGCAGTTTCTCCCTGATAGCACAAGTCTTTCTGGGGGCTTCTGAGTTTTCTCTTTTTAAACTATCCCAGAAATTGTTTTATGCAGAACCAGAGAATAACCAACCAGGAATCTCCACCAATTGACTGCAAGAGCACCGACAGTAATCCGTGGCTTTTGAAATGGTGCTATCCGTCCCAGAATGCTCGGTATGCTTGCACAGTGTTCATTGCTCTGTGAGCTGAATGTTTCATGGGGCCGAGATTTTAACGTTGTTGCAGCATGGGAAAGAAACTGGACAAATAGTCAGGTTCACTATGTAATTTCGTTGGAATTTTTGGGGGATTTGGAAAACTATATATTTTTGGAAACTATATTGTATAGTCAGTCAGAAAACCAATGTTGCTATTTGCACAGACTCCTGTATGGCGGCCATCTTGGATTTTCAAAATTGCCACCGTAGAACTAATTTTTCTCAATATCTCAGCTTCTAAATAACATAGAGCTTTGATTCTAACGGCTAAACATACATTTTCAAGGGCCCCCGAATCCAATGGTAACAAGTTCGATAAGCTAGACATGACCATAGAGCTCCTATATGGCGGCCATCTTGGATTTTTCAAACTGGCCGCCGTAAACTTGATGTTTCTCAATATCTCAGCTTCTAAACAACATAAAGCTTTGATTCTAACGGCTAAACATACATTTTCAAGGGCCCCGAATCCAATGGTAACACGTTCGATAAGCTAGACATGACCATAGAGCTCCTATGTGGCGGCCATCTTGGATTTTTCAAACTGGCCGCCGTAAAACTGATGTAACTCACCTTCTAAAGAGCACAGAGCTTTGATTCATCATTGAGTAAAGTCATCATCATCCTCATCATCGCTTTCGTTCATCACATCTTGAGAGTCCTCATCATTTTGGCACTGGATGTCACACTGACAAAGGTCTGTACAAGCCAAGTTGTTTGTTCTGCAGGAACATCTAGATGAAGAACAGTCTGTTTTGCACTGACATCTAACCATTTGAATGATGGCCTTGGGGGCTGGAGGCTCCTCAGTTGTGGTTGGTTTCATTTGTCCATCCATGTCTTTGTAAAAGCCGTTTTGCAGGGGATTCAGCTGAGGATCCTGTTGAGTGATGCTTGCCTGACCCCACACTCTGGCTTGGATATGGACTCTAAGGATGTGCTGCTTGAGAGCTCCAAGAGTAGGAGGAAGCCTGTCACTTTCTGCCATGTGTTTGCAAAAGAGATACCATCGTAGTTCGGGGATGCTGTCGATGTGGATGCCATTTGGAGAGTAAGCAGCGCATACAAAGTTAGCTAGTGTGGACAACATGTCCTCCGTCACTTCAGTTGCATCTGAAAGCATTCACACGGTGTCTATGACATCTTCACTTGCTTTGAGGTAGACATGCAGCCAGGTTGCTTTGCCTATTCGAGAGAACCTCCCAGTGTTGTCTGCCCCTGTGAAAGCATGAAAGGCTGGCAATGCCTTTGCTCTTTCGACCCCTAGAGCTGTCCACAGTGGCTCTATTTGAAGTATTCCAGAGGCCATGGAAATGGATGTATTCCTCATCAGTCGGTCATAGTTTGCTATGACTAGTACCAGGACATCTGTGTCGGGAGAGAAGAACACCAACTGCGCATCATGTGGGTTTCGCTGGGATGCCAGCACGGCCTGGTGGATCAACAGGGTGTCAGCTTCTTCATGGTTGTTGTCCTCGAAGAGCAGGTCACTGTTGCTCCTAGTATGCCCTGAAGCAGACGTGATGATCAACTTGGATGAGTGACTGTTGTATTCTAGAGTTTTCGCTGCCAGATAGTCAGTCAGATCAGCCTTTGTTTTGTCATGAGAAAGGAATCTGCTCATTTGGATGTGTTTGATGTTGGTGTCATCTCTGACTTGATACTGTACTGCATCCTTTCCTTGCCTTCTTTTAGCCCTGGTAGCACTCTTCAGAGAATCATTTTTGTACTTGTCAAAGACCAGTATGATCTCATCACAATCTTTTGTTAGAGACATGAGTCTGTCATTGAAGCATTCACCCAGATCGTTGACTTTCACTACAGTGGCTGGTTTCTTTGTCAGCTTATGCACAAGTACCATCCCATCCACCAGTGCAATCTTCCGACTTGTAGGTTTACTAGATGTGGATGCCATAGTTCTTGTGTCCATTGGATCTTCTTGTAGAACACTTGCAGCTGGTGTCTGCTGCTGATCTTCGGGGTGAATTTCTGCTCTTGCTAACTTGTCGAGGAGATGAATTAACTTCGACTTGTCAGTGCATGGAAGAATTGTCCCATCTGGAGCGAACAGTGCTCTTGGTGTCACAGTGAACTCGTAATTTCCGATGGCATATTTCTGGTTGACGTCTCTGTTTGACTTGGCAAGGACCATGAGCCTTCCGTACAGTTCCTTAGTCTCCTTCAGATCCACAGTCCTGTCTCTGAGTTTCACTGTGGTTCTCTTGTTCCCAGACGTGAACATCTTGTTGTTCTCCTTCTTGACTGGTGCCCAGAGGCTAACATCTCCATTGATACGCTCCGACACGTAGTCTTCATACAACTTCTGACCAGTGACATCAATGTTCAAGATCTGTGGTACATACTCGTCTGGGATGTAAGCATTCGTTATCACATTGTGCAGCTTGTCACCTTCAGTGTCAAATGGATTCCCGTGACTCGGTATCGCAGCCTTGATCTTGTTGATTGCTTCATGCTCCCTCTTGACTGCACTTGGACCAAGGTCATGATGTTCTGTGATCTTGTCACCTTCCAGGCCAAACTGACTCTTGAAGTCTTTTGACAGGCGTGATAATTCTGGTGTAACCATGAAGAATCTCTGTCTAGCATTGGCATTGTTAGAGATGCCAATCAGTCCAGAGTGAATCTTCATCAGCTTGTTCAGATGTTCACATGCATGATCTGCTCCAATGGATACAAACGGGATGTCATTCTTGATTACTGATAGATTGCCAGCTCCTAGTTCTTCCCAGGTCCTAGGGTGATTGGTTCTTAGGTCATACATGTCTGCGATGTATCGGGGCCAGAGCCGCTTGTATTTGATCCGGTCCATGGCAAAGAATAACTTGCTCAGTTCTTCTCCAGCTCGGAGGTGAAGCACCAGGTCAGCACTCCGTGATACAGTCAACACAGTCAAGTTCAGCATGTCCAGATTTTAGATTTCGTTGGATTGTTTTTGGGATTTAGAAAAATCAAAGCTCCGTCTTATTTAGAAGATAAGATCCTGAGAAACATCAATTTTACGGCGGCCAGTTTGAAAAATCCAAGATGGCCGCCACATAGGAGCTCTATGGTCATGTCTAGCTTATCGAACTTGTTACCATTGGATTCGGGGCCCTTGAAAATGTATGTTTAGCCGTTAGAATCAAAGCTTTATGTTGTTTAGAAGCTGAGATATTGAGAAACATCAATTTTACGGCGGCCAGTTTGAAAAATCCAAGATGGCCGCCACATAGGAGCTCTATGGTCATGTCTAGCTTATCGAACTTGTTACCATTGGATTCGGGGCCCTTGAAAATGTATGTTTAGCCGTTAGAATCAAAGCTTTATGTTGTTTAGAAGCTGAGATATTGAGAAACATCAATTTTACGGCGGCCAGTTTGAAAAATCCAAGATGGCCGCCACATAGGAGCTCTATGGTCATGTCTAGCTTATCGAACTTGTTACCATTGGATTCGGGGCCCTTGAAAATGTATGTTTAGCCGTTAGAATCAAAGCTCTATGTTATTTAGAAGCTGAGATATTGAGAAAAATGAGTTCTACGGCGGCAATTTTGAAAATCCAAGATGGCCGCCATACAGGAGTCTGTGCAAATAGCAACATTGGTTTTCTGACTGACTTTACAATATAGTTTCCAAAAATATATAGTTTTCCAAATCCCCCAAAAAATCCAACAAAACTTTAAATCTGGACATACTGAACCTGACTAAAACAGATAATCGATTATTTTTCACTGATTAAGAATTCATTTTCATTTTCTTTTTATCTGCTATGTGTCTACAAGAGCTCCGCATGGTTGTTGTTGTTTGTGTTGGGCTCGATTTTTGAAATGTACACCCATTGGTCAGACAGCTGATGAACCCCACCCACAATTGTCACTTGACTCCACCCACCATGGCACACAGACGAAATAATATGGCTGCCATCTTGGTTTTCTGGTGGGCCTGAGACATCAGGCCCCTGCTGATTATACACTACCAGAGTTTGTTGTGTCAGATTTCCATTGACTTTGTTGGGTCGAGTGTTACACACGGAGGGGTGACGGCCAGGCCCAGCTAATCTAGACCTAATAACAGAGTAAGCAGTCCACCTACCAATGGACGAGTATGGCTCAAGACAGGTTTGGCTGTGTTGGCCCTAATGCACATTCACTACGACTTTGACATTGATGAGGAAAGGGTGGTGGATCAGTTTGCAAGGAAGCACTCAAGAATGTTGGAACTTGGAATGCTGCTGAAAGACTAAGAGAATGAACAGTAAGTATCTGCCTCGATGTATTTCTAAAATTTGATCAGATCCTCTCATTATGCTGTATAGGGCCGACATTTACCGATGAGGATGTAATTGAAAAATCATGCTTTTGATCATCCAATTCATGTCCAATAAATTGTTTCTTGCCTTTTCTTTTCCGTCATGCATTCCTTTTTTTGTAAACCGAATCGAGGCTCGTGTAAGAGCTAACACATTGAACATGAAAACATTCACAGACACATAAAACACAATAAAGGGAGCAGGAGACAAGAGGGGAAAAGAGAGAGAAGCACACAAGCACAACAACAGTGTAGAACAGGGACGTCGGTAGATCTGTGGAAGGGGTAGGGTGGAGGAAGGCGGGAGGGGTAGGTACACAGTATAAAGCAAATGAACACTACTATGAATTTCAGGAAATAAGTTGGAGATTCAAATAGGCGGACTTCGGATGTTTTAACGGGGGTAGAAAAGACCAAGGTTTTGGATGGGGGATGATAAGAGATGGTGGTAAACAGCTGTTTTAAAGACATGGAGGGAGGAGAGGGATTGAAGAGAGTGTGGGAGATTGTTCCAGAGGTGGGTGAAAAGAGGAATGAAAGAGTGAAGGTGAGCAGAGAGTCTTGATTTTGGCAGTTTCACCAGAAGAGGGTTGCTGACAGATCTTGTGCATCCTGCAGGAATATTTGGGGGCAGAGCACAGACAGAGTATGGGGAGCAAGGCTGGAGAGGAGTCGGTAGATGACAGAAAGACTACCAACTTGCCTGTGGTGTGAGAGAGAAGGACCCTCAGAATCAGCTTTATTGCGGGCGATTCCAATGATTCTGAAAGCTTTGGTTACAACTGCATGAAGCCGAGCTAGGTGTGAGGCAGGAGCACCAGCACAGAGGGGAGAGCAATATTCCATTGAGCTGCGGATGAAAGCTTTTGTATGTGGTGAGGAGGTCAGAAGAGCACAGAAAGAACTTTGCAGGCCGGAGGATTCCCAGTCGGTGACTGGCTTTGGAGGCCAGCTTGGAAATGTGGTTTTCCCAGGAAAGATCATGGCAGATAGTCAGACCCAAAAGCTTGAGTGACAGAACTTCTTCAAGATGATTGTTCAGAAAGTATATGGGAGCATTGTCCAGATGGTCTTTTCTGAGAGACAAAGTCAGATTGTGAGATTTGTCAGGATTGAAAGACATGTTCCACTTGTTTGACCAGTTTGAGATATTTTCCAGGTCTGCAGAGAGTGAGGAGGCTGCTGCCTGCCGATCTGGGGGTTGAGATACGGAGCGGCAGAGAGTGGATTCATCAGCAAAGAGATAGAGAGAATTTTCCATAGAGTCGAGTCGGAGAGATCATTAATGAAGACCAGAAAAAGCACAGGGCCCAGAACACTGCCTTGAGGAACTCTAGCCTGAACAGGCAGGGGAGATGAGAGAATTCCATTCAGGGCCACATGTTGACTGTGACCAGAGAAGAAGTCTTCAAGCCATGCGTGGACAACTCTGATTTCCTGTTTGGCATTGAGGACCTCCATCCATTGTTGAGACAGCAGAAGCAGCATGTCCAGAGTAGAGTGACCTGGTCTGAATCCAAATTGATGACCCGAGATCAAGCCATTGGAGAAGAGGAAGGATTTGATGTCAGAAGCGATGATGGATTCCATGACTTTGCTGATTATTGGGAGCATGCTGATTGGTCTGTTGTTGCAAGTGTTACGTGGTCCTCCCGGTGACTACCTGGTCTCGGTGACCCCCGGACCGTGAGAGGAACTCCGCCAGAAAGATTTATTATGTATGCGCTTTCGTAACGCAATCAATATGAATTCCAACCAAGAAAAAACCCCACACCAAGGATCCGGAATAATCAATGATATATTCCCCGAGCAATCAACCATCAACAATCAGCAATCAATAGTACAAAGATGTAAACTCAGCTACATTAACTCTAAGATGGCCATCTTATACATTCCTCACGTGAGCCCCACTCCCGACTCCCTCCGTGGTCAATGTCTCTCACAATGTCTCCGTACTCCTGTAGTTCGATCTCCGCACGTGGGGGGTTGAACGGACCCTTCCTGACGTGCTTTCACCGGGCACGTCCCGTACCGGGAACAACGGCTGCAGCGCGCACCTCCTGGCCAAGCAAAGCGGGTAATGTAAAGCAAGCAAAGCAACACGCGGCTTGCCCAGCGCGCGCGGCCCAAGGTGCGACCCGTACGCGGCCTTGTAGACGGCGAGGCGAACTGTGCCAGCTGCTTGGTTCCGTGCACGAACCCACAGTGACTTGACATGTCAAAGGGTAGTTACACGTCCCGGTAACTCCTCTCGCCAGACGGGCTTTGAAACGCCGATTCTCTTACGTTGCTCAATCGATACCGCTCGCGTCCGAGCTCCGCGAGGAAGAAGAAGAATCGTCGCTTCTCCAGGACCTCGTGTCTTTTTTCCTCCCGTTTCCGGTCTCCTTTTTCCCAGAAGGGCTCCTGACCCTTTAATCACAACAACCTTTAATCGACTACACATTGATAAGCAAAGACCTGAATAGTAATTCACATACATTCACATAAATATGTAACACTCCCCCCCTTCAAGAAAGAAAGTTTGAACCCAGCGAAAACTTTCTTTGCCGGCCAACTTGGATACACAAACCAGATAACTCACCCCCTCCCAACTCATCAGTTCCCCCCGGGCACAGTCATCACTTAAAAATAAAGCAACAAAATTTCACACAATCCCCTAGATTAATTCCCTCTGGACCAAGCGTCAACCACTTCTAGTTTCTCTTGAATGACGGTTAAGGGGTGGTGACCAACGCCCCCAAATTTAAACCTCTCTATAGCACTTTTTCAGGAGGCCCCGCGGAGTATTCCCTACATGGACGCCTTAAGGAATGTGGAGTTCACGGTTAGTCCGGGGAGGAAAGTTCATTACATGGACGCCTTTAAGAACGTGGAGTTCACGGTTAGTCCGTGCAGGAAAGTTCACGACCTGGACGCCTTTAAGAACGTGGCGTTCACGGTTAGTCCGTGTAGGAGCCCCAGCTCGGCGGCTCCCCCGTATATAGTGCTTCAACTTCTCCAGACTCCTAACAGTTACGGTGGGACCCCTTGTCCCAGCCGTTACCTGACTGGCGGTCTCCTTCTCGGCCAGTGCTCTGACATTCATTCTTTCGGGAGGTGCCGTAACTCTGGGAGCCTCCATAGTAATATCGGCTGCTGCCAACCCCAAAACTACTGCCAAGTTGTCCTCTTCTGTAGACCTCTCGACACCTACGAAATGCCTTCCCTACTGTTATGGTCCGACCCTCCAAATCCTTACCATTCCAATTCTTCTCTGCCTCCCTGGCGTCTCTTGTGCTTGCAAACGTGACAAAGCCGAACCCTCTTGACCGTTGCGTTTCCCTGTCTTTTACCACCCGCACTTCCACCAGCGGCCCATATCTGTTGAAGACAGAGGTCAGAACTTCTTCCTCTGTGTTGAAGTTCAGTCCCCCTACAAATAACTTGGAACGTTTGTCGCCATCCCGAGCTGGTGGGGTGTTATTTTCCCTGCTGTGCTCTTTACCAACCCTCGGGTTACCATAAATTTGCCCCCCGGCCAAATCATTCCCGATAATCACAGATACTCCCTCTACAGGAAGCGTGGCTTGTAAACCGACGGTGACCGGTCCTGACACCAAATCGGATTCCAAATGGATGACATGAAGTGGGGCACTAACACAGCCACCGATCCCTTGTAACCGAACACTATCACCAGTTGCGGTACTCTTTGACAATGGCAAAATGCCTTCAAGCATTAAGGATTGATGGGCTCCTGTGTCCCTCAAAACCCTAACCGGTCTTGGGTTAGTCAAGTCTCCCTTGAGTGAGACCAACCCCTCATAAATAAATGGTTGGTAACTCTTCTGTGGGCGATTTCTTACGTTTGCCATCGCATTCGGAGTTGTACTAGTCGGACTCCGCTCTGGGTTGTCCCTTTTCATGAGGTAACAACTGGACATCAAGTGTCCAGGTTTTTTGCAAAAGGCGCAAGTAGGCCCGGAGGAAAAACTCGTGGTCTGCCTCGGGCCCCCCGGGAAATAAGTTTGTCTTGGGCCCGTAGCCCCCTGATTTCGAACAGTTCGGGTATCAGCGTTGTCCCCATATTCATCTCGAGGCCGCCGCCATGTATTGTTGTTCTCCGCACCTGCTGTTCCACACCTCCCCTGCGGCGATCTAGGCGAAGAGTTAGGTTTGTGGGCCCCTATCCGGTGTGTTAAGGCATAATCATCTGCCATGGTGGCTGCGTCCCACAACTTCGGTACTTTCTTTTCCTGCAGGTACACTTTGATGTCCTCGTGGACACACTGTTGAAATTCCTCCACCAGCATCAGGTCACGCAATGCTTCTAAGTCGTTCCCGACTCCTTTTGACTCACACCACTGATCAAACATGTTTTCTTTCACTCTAGCAAACTCCACATGGGTCTCACTCTCCCTCTTCCTGGCATTCCTGAATTTTTGCCGGTAAGCTTCCGGAACCAACTCATAGGCTTTGAGGATGTGCTTCTTCAATACCTCATAATCTGCACATTGGTCCATTGGTAGCGCCGAATAAATCTCTTGAGCTTTTCCCACCAGCACACTTTGCACTAGTATGGTCCAGGCCTCCTCCGGCCAGTTTAACTGTCGAGCCACTTTCTCAAAGTGTGGAAAAAATTTATCGACTTCCTTTTCACTGAAGGGTGGAACCAGCCTCACATGTCTGCCCACATCCCAGGTGTTCTGGCTAGGTGTCGACCCCGTCAGCAAGGGTGGTACCTCTCCCCGTTCTCTCATTAACTCCAGCTCCTTGAATTTAATTTCTTGCTGAAGCTCCATGTCACGTTCCTTTAATTCCCTTTCCGCTTTTCTCTCCTCTGCTTCGAGGTCCCTTGCAGCTCTCCTCTCCTCTGCTTTTCTCCCTTCTAACCTTTCCTGGAGTTCTCGTTCCACTCTCCTTTCCTCTGCTAGTTTCTCTTCTCTCCTCTCTTCTGCTTTTTTTTTTTTTTTTTTTTTTTTTTTTTTTTTGTATACAAGATCGAGGCTCGTGAAAGAGCGAACATTAATCACACAGAAAGACAAACCGACACATAAAACATATAACATCGGGAGCGGTAGACAAGATGGGGAGAGAGGGGGAAGGACACAAACACAACATTTGAGAGCAGGGACCGAGAGACATGGAGACATCGAGAGATCTGAGAGAGGGCGAGGGCTTTGGGGGGGGGGGGGCATGGGAAGGGGGCGGTGGGAGAGGTATAAAACATATGGACACTGCCAGGACTTCCAGGAAAGAAGTTGGAATTTCAAACAAGGTGGATCTGGGGTGAATTAGCGGGGGTAGAAAAGATCAAGGTTTTGGATGGGGGAAGATAAGAGATGGTGGTGAACAGCTGTTTTAAAGACCTGGAGGGAGGAGTGGGATTGAAGGGAGTGAGGGAGTTTGTTCCAGAGGCGGGAGAAAAGAGGAATGAAAGAGTGAAGGTGAGCAGAGAGCCGAGATTTCGGCAGTTTAACCATCAGAGGGTTGCTGGCAGATCTTGTGCGACCTGTAGGAATATTTGGGGGACAGAGCACAGAGAGAGCTGGGGGTGCAAGGCCGGAGAGGAGTCGGTAGAAGACAGAAAGACCACCTACCTGCCTGCGGTGAGTGAGTGAAAGGCCCTCAGAGATAGCTTCATCGCGGGAGATTCCAATAATTCTGAAAGCTTTGGTTTCAACAGCGTGAAGCCGAGCTAGGTGTGAGGCAGGAGCACCGGCCCATAGGGGAGAACAGTATTCCATTGAGCTGCGGATGAAAGCCTTGTATGTGGTGAGGAGCTCAGGTGTGCCGAGGAAGGACTTCGCACGACGGAGGATGCCCAGTCGGCGACTGGCTTTGGAGGCCAGCTTGGAAATGTGGTTTTCCCAAGAAAGATCATGGCAGATAGTGAGACCCAAAATCTTGAGCGACAGAACTTCTTGGAGAGGATTGTTGAGAAAGTAGATGGGAGGGTTGTCCAGTCGATCTTTTCGGAGAGACATAGTAAGAGTGTGAGATTTGTCAGGATTGAAAGACATGTTCCACTTGTTTGACCAGTCCGTGATTTTGTCCAGGTCTTCAGAGAGTGAGGAGGCAGCAGACTGCCGATCTGAGGGAAGAGGAATGGAGCGGCAGAGAGTGGAGTCATCAGCAAAGAGATAGAGAGGATTTTCGAGAGAGTCAGAGAGATCATTGATGAAGACCAGAAAAAGCACGGGGCCCAGAACACTGCCTTGGGGAACTCCAGCCTGAACAGGAAGAGGAGATGAGAGAAACCCATTCAGGGCCACACGTTGACGACGACTAGAGAGGAAGTCCGCCAGCCATGCGTGGAGATTTCCCTGGATACCAAAGGAGGAGAGTTTGGTGAGCAGAGCGGGGTGCCAGACCGTGTCGAAGGCACGTGATATGTCGAGGGAGACAGCTCTAATTTCCTGTTTGGCATTGAGGACCTCCATCCATTGTTGAGACAGCAGAAGCAGCATGTCCAGAGTAGAGTGACCTGGTCTGAAACCAAATTGATGATCAGAGATCAAGCCATTGGAGAAGAGGAAAGATTTCATATCCGAAGCAATGATGGATTCCATGACTTTGCTGATAATTGGGAGAAGGCTGATTGGTCTGTAGTTGCTAGGATCTGTTTTTGCACCTTTTTTGTGCAAAGCGGTGATGTTGGCTGATTTCCAAGCAGATGGCAGTTGACCTTGAGCAAAAGAGAGGGTGAAGAGAACAGAGAGAGGGTGAGATAGAGCAGCAGAGCAGGATTTTAGGACCCGTGGGCTGATGCCGTCGGGTCCAGTTGCAGAATCAGAGTCGAGGGTTGACAGAAACTTTTCCACCTTGTCAGGAGGAAAGGACACGGAGTCCAGGAGCAGCAGGGTACGACTGGGTATGGTGGGTACAGAGAGGGATGGGTTTGGGACACAAGATTTAGAGGCAAACACAGAGTTGAGGCATTCAGCTTTTTCACGTGCGGAGTCAGCTGTGTAGCCGTTTGAGGTAAGGGAGGGGATGGAGGGGGAACAAACACCAGAAACGGATTTGACCAGACGCCACCAGGATTTGGAAGAGGGAGACAGATAAGAGAGTTCGGTCTTGAGAACGGAGAGATATTGTTTCCTGGCTCTCCTGAGGGTGGACACACACTTGTTTCGGGCTTTGTGAAAGGAAGTGAGATTTCCTTCCGTTGGATTTGCTTTCCAGGAGACGAAGGCAAGTTGTTTCTGGGCAACAGCCTCACCACAAGATTCCGTGTACCATGGACGGGAGGAAGGGTATGACAACTGAAGACGAGATGGGATAAATCTGTGCATGAGAGAGAGCAATTTACTTTGGAAGAATTCCCAGGATGAGTTGATGTCAGAGGTGGTAGAGATGGGAGACCAGTCCAGATGATTGATGGCTGCTTGAAGACCGTGCCAGTTGGCCTGAGTGAAATGCCAGACTCGTCGACGCTGAGCAGGCTCCCTGAGGATGGTCAGAGAGATGTCCACTTTAACAAGGACATGATCAGATGATCCGATCGGAGCAGAAGAAGAGCAGCAGACATTTTCAGGGAAGTTAGTCATAACCAAGTCCAGAAGAGAAGATGTTCCGTTGCCTGAGATCCGGGTCGGGAAATTGACAGATTGTGTCAGTCCCAGTGAGTCGCAGAAGTCCTTTGCTGAAGAGCCATGGCTGGTGAGAGAGGTACCCACACCCAGCCAACTGGCATGGTGACAATTGAAATCACCACATATGAGGAAGAGAGAGTTGGGATGAGTAGATAGAAGTTGGTCCATATCATCAGACAGCGAGATGTAGATGGAGTCATCACTGTTTGGTGGACGGTACAACACACATATGAACAAGAGGTGGGAGCGAAGGGGAAGCCGTAGCCAGAGGTATTCCTGGGGGTGAGGTGGAGAGAGTGCAGTGCAGGGCGAGTGAGGAAGAGAGTTTTTGATAAAGATAGCAACCCCGCCTCCAGGACGAGGCTCAGGTCTATCATACCGGAGGAGGGAGTAGCCCGGGAGAGATACTATGGAATCAGAGACATCATAAAGGAGGAAAGTTTCTGTTAAGCAGATCACGTCTGGTTTGACAGAAGCAACCTGTATGGAGAGATCAGTTAAGTTTGAACGAAGGCCCCGGATGTTTGAGGTCCATACCGTTAATGAAGAGGAAGGGGGAGCATCAGATACAGAACAGGGGGGAGGAGGGGTAGGGTAAGATGTGGAAGAGGTGGAAGAGATAGGGAGAGCTGTTGAAGGTGTGTCAGAGATTTCAGAATAGCTCGGAGAAAGGGAAGGATGGGGCGGACAAAAGGTTTGATGGTGATTGGGTGAGCCACAATGAGGTGTTATTTGAGGAGGGGGAAGAGCGAGGCAGAAGGTTGGGGGAGATGGAGGTGAGAGTTTGAAGGGGGAAGAAGCGGGGAGGACGCTTTGAGGAGGGGGAGTGAGAGGGGGGAAATTGAGAAGCAATGAGGGTGGGGAGATTTGAAGGGGAGGGGTGAGGGGGGAGTTTGGGAGGGAAGGGACAAGGGGAGGGATTTGAAAGGGATGGGATATGGGGGAGATTTGGAGGGGAGGGGTGAGGCAGGAGTCTAGGAGGGGAGGGGCGAGGGGGCGTCTTGGCGGGGAGGGGTGAGGGGGTAGTTTAGGAGGGAGGGGGCAAGGGGGGAGATTTGAAAGGGATGGGTGATGGGGAAGATTTGGAGGGGAGGGGTGATGGGGAAGATTTGGAGGGGAGGGGTTATGGGGAAGATTTGGAGGGGAGGGGTGAGATTGGATTTTTGAAAGTGTACGATTTATGGGAAACGAACATTCATTGCAAAATGAGTTTCTTGTGACCTTCGAGTTAAAAATACGTTTAAGGACGCTGGATGGAGGATGGAGTGCAGGAGAGTTTAGGGAATGTAGAAAAAAGGCACTATAGGAGATGGATATTTTTTTTGGGATGAATTGATTTGGTGAGCAAGTCGAAAGCAGCCTTTTTAAAGAAGAAGAAGAAAAAGGTGTTATAAAATATGACGGAATACATAACTTGAGGGGAAAGTGTAAACATTGAAGGTTAATGAGTGAAAACTATCTGGGGAAATGGGGGAGAAACACGTGGTCGAAGAACGAACGAACGAATAAGAATGAATAAACGAATGAGAACAGAGAAGGAAATGTGTTTTTTTTTTTTTTTTTTTTTTTTTTTTTGGAGTTGAGATTTACACAAGGAAGTAGGCTATGGGTGAAAAGCCTGGGAATACAGAGAACGAAAGTTATTGGATCACAAAAGACGGACCGCTGAGAGAAAAACAAAGCCTCAAGGTTGTACAGTGCACACTGTACAAGGCCTCAAGACACGACACGGCAAACAGACGATCAATTTATGAAAGATAAACACCGAGAAACAACCAAAGTTGCACACAATAACTTCACACACCGAAAGATAAATACAGTTTCGACAAAATACAATTGTGAACAGACTTAACTTCGAAAAACGTGGAGACCGTGTGGAGCTTCGAAAATCCCTCCCACCGTCCATTTCCTTTCTTCTTCTGCTCTTTCCTTTTCTGCTTTCCTTTCTTCTTCTGCTCTTTCCTTTTCTGCTTTCCTTTCTTCTTCTGCTAACCTTTCCTGGAGTTCTCGTTCCACTCTCCTTTCCTCTGCTTGTTTCTCTTCTCTCCTCTCTTCTGCTTTCCTTTCTTCTTCTGCTCTTTCCTTTTCTGCTTTCCTTTCTTCTTCTGCTCTTTCCTTTTCTGCTTTCCTTTCTTCTTCTGCTCTTTCCTTTTCTGCTTTCCTTTCTTCTTCTTTTAACCTTTCCTGGAGTTCTCGTTCCACTCTCCTTTCCTCTGCTTGTTTCTCTTCTCTCCTCTCTTCTGCTTTCCTTTCTTCTTCTTTAATCCGTTCCTGGCTCCGTAATTGCAACTCCAGTTTCCGGAGCTCAACGTCTTCTGGTTCTTCGGGTAGCCACTGCCAGGCTAACTCGTCCCATGTTCCTAATCCCACCATAGACTGTATCACCGTGGTCTGCAACTCTGCCTTCCTCAAATTAGTTCGGACCTCCAAGTTAAAATGTTTGGCCAATTTCAAGAGGTCCGCTTTTAGTAACGCTCGGAACTGTGCCTCACTAGGTGTTACCGCAAAGTTCTGTGCAACAAACGCCATGGTGACTATCGTTAACACCTGTTAACCTTCACCCAAGACTTTACCACAATTTCTCAAAAATTTACCAATTAATAATTAATTAATTAATTTTAATTAATAAAAACTATTATTTTATTATGTTATACAATTTTAAATCCCGGACGAGCCCCCAATTCTGTTACGTGGTCCTCCCGGTGACTACCTGGTCTCGGTGACCCCCGGACCGTGAGAGGAACTCCGCCAGAAAGATTTATTATGTATGCGCTTTCGTAACGCAATCAATATGAATTCCAACCAAGAAAAAACCCCACACCAAGGATCCGGAATAATCAATGATATATTCCCCGAGCAATCAACCATCAACAATCAGCAATCAATAGTACAAAGATGTAAACTCAGCTACATTAACTCTAAGATGGCCATCTTATACATTCCTCACGTGAGCCCCACTCCCGACTCCCTCCGTGGTCAATGTCTCTCACAATGTCTCCTTAGTCCTGTAGTTCGATCTCCGCACGTGGGCGGTTGAACGGACCCTTCCTGACGTGCTTTCACCGGGCACGTCCCGTACCGGGAATAACGGCTGCAGCGCGCACCTCCTGGCCAAGCAAAGCGGGTAATGTAAAGCAGGCAAAGCAACACGCGGCTTGCCCAGCGCGCGCGGCCCAAGGTGCGACCCGTACGCGGCCTTGTAGACGGCAAGGCGAACTGTGCCAGCTGCTTGGTTCCATGCACGAACCCACAGTGACTTGACGTGTCAAAGGGTAGTTACACGTCCCAGTAACTCCTCTCGCCAGACGGGCTTTGAAACGCCGATTCTCTTACGTTGCTCAATCGATACCGCTCGCGTCCGAGCTCCGCGAGGAAGAAGAAGAATCGTCGCTTCTCCAGGACCTCGTGTCTTTTTTCCTCCCGTTTCCGGTCTCCTTTTTCCCAGAAGGGCGCCTGACCCTTTTATCACAACAACCTTTAATCGACTACACATTGATAAGCAAAGACCTGAATAGTAATTCACATACATTCACATAAATATGTAACACAAGGATCTGTTTTTTCACCTTTGTTGTATGAAGCGGTAATGTTGGCTGATTTGCAAGCAGATGGCAGATGAGCTTGAGCAAAAGAGAGGGTGAAGAAACAGAGAGAGGGTGTGAAAGAGCGGCACAGCAGGGTTTTAGGACCAGTGGGCTGATGCCCTCTGGTCCAATTGCAGAATCAGAGTTGATGTTTGACAGAAACTTCTCCACCTTATCAGGAGAGAAGGACACATAGTCCAGGAGCAGCTGGGTTCGACTGGGTAATGTGGGTACAGAGAGCGATGGGTTTGGGACACAAGATTTTGAGGAAAACACAGAGTTTAGGCATTCAGCTTTTTCACATGCAGAGTCAGCTGTGTAGCCGTTTGAAGTAAGGGAGGGGAAGGAGGTAGAACAAACACCAGAAACAGATTTTACCAGAGGCCACCAGGATTTGGAAGAGGGAGACAGGTTTGGGAGTTCAGTCTTGAGGGAGGAGAGATATTGTTTCCTGGCTCTCCTGAGGGTAGACACACACTTGTTCCGAGCTTTGTGAAAGGAAATGAGATTTCCTTCAGTTGGATTTGCCTTCCATGAGGTGAAGGTAAGTTGTTTCATGGCAACTGCCTCACCACAAGATTCAGTGTACCATGGACGGGAGGAAGGGTATGACAACTGAAGACGAGATGGGATAAATCTGTGCATGAGAGAGAGCAATTTACTTTGGAAGAATTCCCAGGATGAGATGATGTCAGAGGCAGTGGAGATGGGAGACCAGTCCAGATGATTTATGGCTGCTTGAAGACCGTGCCAGTCGGCCTGAGTGAAATGCCAGACTCCTCAACGCTGAGGAGGCTCTCTCAGAATGGCCAGAGAGATGTCCACTCTAATAAGCAAATGAGCAGATGAACAGAATGGAGCAGAAGAAGAGCAGCAGACATTTTCAGGGAAGTTTGTCATAACCAAGTCTGGAAGAGAAGATGCTCCGTTGACTGAGATCTGGGTCGGGAAATTGACAGATTGTGTCAGGCCCAATGAGTCGCAGATGTCCTTTGCCGAGATGCCATGGCTGGTGAGAGAGGAACCCACACCCAGCCAGCTGGCATGATGACAGTTGAAATTAACACATATGAGGAAGAGATAGTTGGGATGAGTGGATAGATGTTGGTCCATGTTGTCCGACAGCGAGATGTAAATTAAGTCATCACTGTTTGGGGGACGGGTACAGAACACATATAAACAAAAGGTGGGAGTGGAGGGGAAGCTGTAGCCAGAGGTACTCCTGGAGGTGGGGGTAGAGAGAGGGCAGTGCAAGGAGAGTGAGGAAGAGAGTTTTTGATAAAGGTGGGAGCAGTCCAATCAACGGTAAACATTGTTTTGTTATCTTTCAATGAGTATTTATAATTCGTAATATGTATGATTCCTAAAAAAAGTATATATTTTTCTTGAAGTGTCTGCATACCTCTGTAGTTGGTAAGTTGGTAGAACATTTTGAATTTTGAACATCCCAGGTTGCACGACGTAAGTCGTAACATTTTTATGGAGTATTGGATACCATGAGGTTTACTGGAATTCACTGACAATGCTTCCCGATGAAAACCACTCGGTCGTCATGCTCATAACCGGAGCAAACGCATTACCCAGACTCAATCTATCAGAGCGTGCAAAGGTTAGAAAGTGTGTAATGCAATTTTAGAAGAATTCAGCACTCTTATCAACACAGCTCCGTAATCAGTAACAATGAAAAACACATGGCAGACATCACCTGGACATTTATGTCTCCACCTATCTGCTTAGCACAACGGATGCTTGGTAAAGTGAAAATGTTCCGTTTCATGATGGCCTCACAATAACTTCAACAATTGTAGTGAATATAATTCACCTGCCTTTTACCTGTCTCGTGCTCAAACTGGTGTTGATATGATGTTCTGGTGGCAATGCCTCTCATTTATTTTTTATTTTATTTATTTTAGCACCAAGCAGATATATGTGGACATGTGATGGAATGGTATGGGATTTCGTCGGGAGGGCCATATAACATCAACAACAATCAACAGCTAGAACGGCACTCAGTAGAGAGCATACCTCCGCCTGGTTGGCCACATCACTCAATGGTGAAGAATCACGTAAAAAATTAAATAATTCTCATATCCGAATCCATATTCAGATCTTCACCAAAATCGAATCGATACTTCCTTCTCACACACAAAACCTGTCCATCAAGTTTCGTCCAAATCCATCCATAACTTTGAAATATCCTGCTATGTATAATATTTGGCCCTATCTCCCAATGGTGAAGAATCACTTAGGAAATTAAATAATTCTCATATCCGAATCCATATTCAGATCTTCACCAAAATCGAACCTATTTGTCCTTGTCAGACACACAACCGGTCCACCAAGCTTCGTCCAAATCGGTCCCCAACTTTTGAGATATCCTGCTGTGTATCGTTTTGGCCCTATCTCCCAATGGTGAAGAATCACTTAGGAAATTAAATAATTCTCATATCCGAATCCATATTCAGATCTTCACCAAAATCGAATCGATTCTTCCTTGTCAGACACACAACCGGTCCAACAAGCTTCGTCCAAATCGGTCCACAACTTTTGAGATATCCTGCTGTGTATCGTTTTGGCCATATCTCCCAATGGTGAAGAATCACTTAAAAATTCGAGTAGCGGAATCTGAATCCGTATCTTCACCAAAATCGAATCATTTCGTCCTTGTGACATGCGCAAACATCTCTGCCAAATTTCGTCCGAATCCGTCCACAACTTTTTGAGATATTTTGTTCACAAACAAACGAACAGACAAACAGACAAACAGACAGGGGTGAAAACATAACCTCCATCCACCTTTGGTGGCGGAGATAATAACAACAACAACACCAATGTCTGGCCTCGATGAGGACTATATAGTCTGTGACTGGAGCCTTCGACATAATAAAAAACAACAACAACAATCCCGTGACGAATGGAATAAATGGAGACAAGGACGGTTGTGGGTTGGGCTTAAAGCATTCCCCACCGAATTTCCATGACGTCATCCAGCATGGTGCATGCGTGAGAAAATTCCACTTTCAATTGGGCCAATCGGATAATAATAAAAAAAGTATGAAGGAAATTTAAATGACGTACGGTATAATTGAAAGACTGTTAATTATGCGCACAAAGTTTGATGACGTTGGGTGAAACTGGTCAACCACAGTCCTGGATTTAACGTGGGTTTTTCATGACAATAGTGAAATTTACAAGTTGTGAACAAAGTCAAGAAATCTGCCATTCCTGCTTCAGCACATTCTGCAGCTCTTGATCTGTTGCTCTGGAAAACCCCCCCCTGATTCTCATGGATTCATGTGGGGAGATTGAGGAGATGCCATGAAGTACCGTCCTGAAGGTCCTGAAAGTCTTTATTTGCAACCAGGTACTTCAAGCTCAAAGGATGGTCTGTAAAGTCATCTATGTATCTTGTATACAAAAAATGTCATCATTGAAGCACCTTGCAGTTAAAGCACCATTTTTTTTGGTGACAAACTGTAGTTCAAGTCTGGCACAGGCCGTGGTGATAAAGCGATTATGAACGAATGGTCAGACTGGTTTGATGGTAGGTTGAGGTTAGAACAGAGTAAATTCCATCAATTAATATTTGTTTAACTGGCAGAAGCCCATGGTAAAAATATCACAACATAAACAAAGCTTTGGCATGTTATGATATAGAAAGAAAGAGAAGACCGGACACCCTCCCCTCAGAGAAGCAAAGTTCGTTTCGACATTGCACACTGTTGCTAACGTGGCGGGAAGACACGGAGTAGCAAAGTTGACATTATTAGCGATTTGGACACCAGGAACAATGGCGACAAAAAAAAAAATTGTAAATTTTTTTTTCCCCATTTTACTTTATGAAATAAACCCAGGTTTGGAGTACACTCGCCTCCCAATTCGGATCTATCAAGAAAAAGAACCTTTGAGTTTTGTACCAACGATCATTCACTAAAGTGGGTATAGAGTTGGAGGAGCAGAGGTGGGGGTATTCAGGAAAGGTCTCATGCATTAGTTGATGTAACTATTAACTGTTGTCCCTTTGTCACCTGTTATTCTGCTCTTCCACAAGCCAATATATACCTGCATAAAGAAAACCCATAACACTGCATACGCCGACTGAGATAACTCGTCGTAACTAATGGTCTCCCAGAAAAACATGTACGATAGAAATTATATGGAAATTTTAAATATACGTTCTATAGAACCTGCCTAAAGAAATTCTAAAGTACTTTAGGACCAGGATCTATAGAACGGTTCCAGATAAATTTTCTTTAAAAATTCTGTAAAAATTCTATAGATATAGAATCGACAGTAAAAGTCGATATTTTCTACAGAATTTCAATAGCATTTGGTCTTAAAGTACTGTAGAATTTCTATAGAACGTCTAATGAATTCTATAGAACATCCATTCTCTGCAGAGTTCTATAGACATTTCAATGGATCTTCTATAAAATGTGAACGAATTCTATGGAACAACCGACCTCTCCCCAGAGTTCCATCGAATCCATACACTACCGGTCAGAAGTTTTAGAACACCTCAATTTTTGCAGTTTTTATTGAAATTTACGCAGTTTAATGTCCAGTGAATAACCTGAAATGGTACAAAGGTAAGCAGTAAACTGCTCGAGATTAACAAAAAGTTTAGGTTAGCAAAAACAGGAAAATAATGTAAATTGCACAGTTATATTGTAAAAAAAAGGCCTTCTTCAGGGAACAAGTAATGGGTTAAGAACTTACAGATGTTCTGCAGCAATGTAAATAAATTAAGCCTTGAAAGTTGATGCAAACAATTCCTACAGGTGTCCCAACCTCTGCTGATTACTTGATTACAAACCCCCTGTCTGTATAAAGGCAGTATTGGAACAGACTGTTATTACACCCTCTGAAGCATTGTTTGGACAATATTGCACTGCAGGAAGTAGTATATAGGAAACTGGAGGAAACTCTGACAGGAAGAGGTCTGGCAGACCCAAAGCCACAACAGAATCAGAAGACATGTTTCTTAGAGTCAAGAGCTTGCGTGATAGGCGGCTTACAGGACAACAGCTTCAAGCACAGCTTAACACTGGTCGAAGTAAGCAAGTCTCAGTTTCAACTGTGAAGAGAAGACTTCGAGCTGCAGGTTTGACAGGTCGAGTGGCAGTAAGAAAGCCATTGCTACGATGGCAAAATAAGAAAAGGAGGCTTGCCTGGGCCATGAAGCACCGCCAGTGGACTACTGATGACTGGAAGAAGGTCTTATGGACCGATGAATCAAAATTTGAAATCTTTGGTTCATAACGCAGGGTTTTTGTACGCCGTCGAGTAGGCGAAAGAATGGTTCCTCAGTGTGTGACACCAACTGTCAAACATGGAGGGGAAAGCGTGATGGTCTGGGTCTCTTTTGCTGGATCCAGAGTCGGCGACTTGCACAGAGTGACTGGCACCCTGAACCAAAAGGGCTACCACAGCATTTTGCAGCGCCATGCAATACCCTCTGGTGCACGCCTAGTTGGTCAGGGGTTCATCCTACAGCAAGGTAATGACCCTAAACACACCTCCAGGCTATGTCAAAACTACCTTCGAGGAAAAGAACAAGACGGTAGGCTTCAAATCATGGAATGGCCAGCACAGTCTCCAGACTTAAACCCCATCTAGCTGATTTGGGATGAACTGGACAGAAGGGTGAAAGCAAAGCAACTTACAAGTGCAACACATTTGTGGGAGCTTCTGCATCAGTGTTGGGAAGAACTTCCCGAACAATATTTGATTTGCATTGTCGAAAGAATGCCAGGAGTGTGTTCGGCGGTTACATCTGCAAAAGGTGGCTACTTTGCCGAGTCAAAAATTTAAAATGAAATTTTGTTAAACAAAGTGATTCTATGATTTCTTTTTTATCTCCAATTGTTTATTTGTTCTATGCTTAATTTCAGAGTACATTGAGACATTAAACTGCGTAAATTTCAATAAAAACTGGAAAAATTGAGGTGTTCAAAAACTTTTGACCGGTAGTGTATGTTCCAAAAAAAATTCCACTGAGTTCTGTATAAATTCGACAGAACATTCTTTGAAAGGGCACCTCCAATCAGGAGCGAGGAAAGAAATATAAATGAATGTAGCTTTTGAGTGGAAGAGAGCTCACAGTGTACCGGTGTACCCTAATCAAGTCTGCTTTGTACAATTGGGAATTAAAAGGCACAAATAAGATGACCAGAGTTCTTCCAAAGACTCTGGTTTGACATTCCTCCTTTTTTTTCCTCTTTTTTTGTATACAACATCGAGGTTCATGGAAGAGCTAACATTAATCACAAAAAATGGACACACAAAACAAACAATAAAGGGAGCGGGAGACAAGATGGGGAGAGAGAGGGAAGCACACAAGTACAACAGCAGAGAACAGGGACATCGGGAGATCTGTGGGAGGCAGAGGGCTTGGGGGGAGGAGGCATGGGAAAGGGGGTTGGGGTGGGTGATAGAGGTATAAAACACATGGACACTGCTGGGACTTCCAGGAAAGAAGTCGGTATTTCAAAAAAGTGGATCTGGGGTGAATTAATGGGGGTAGAAAATATCAAGGTTTTGGATGGGGGAAGATACTAGATGGTGACGAACAGCTGTTTTGAAGACCTGGAGTCTTTATTTTGGCAATTTCACCAGAAGAGGGTGGCTGGCAGATATTGTGCAACCTGCAGGAATATTTGGGGGACAGAGAACAGATAGAGTTGGGGGAGCAAGGCCGGAGAGGAGTCAGGAGAAGACAGAAAGACCACCAACCTGCCTGCGGTGAGTGAATGAAAGGCCCTCAGAATCAGCTTCATCGCGAGAGATTCCAATGATTCTGAAAGCTTTGGTTTCAACAGCGTGAAGCCGAGCTAGGTGTGAGGCAGGAGCACTGGCCTAGAGGGGGGAACAGTATTCCATTGAGCTGTGGATGAAAGCCTTGTATGTGGTGAGGAGCTCAGGTGTGCCAAGGAAGGACTTTGCACGATGGAGGATGCCAAGTCGGCGACTAGCTTTGTAGGTCAGCTTGGAAATGTGGTTTTCTCAGGAAAGATCATGGCAGATTGTGAGACCCAAAAGCTGGAGTGACAGAACTTCTTGGAGAGGATTGTTGAGAAAGTAGGTTGGAAGGTTGTCTAGTTGGTCTTTTCGGAGAGACAAGAAGAGTGTGAGATTTGTCAGGATTGAAAGACATGTTCCACTTCTTTGACCAGTCAGTGATTTTGTCCAGGTCTGCAGAGAGTGAGGAGGCTGCAGACTGCCGATCTGAGGGATGAGGAATGGAGCGGCAGAGAGTGGAGTTATCAGCAAAGAGATAGAGAGTATTTTCCAGAGAGTTGGAGAGATCATTGATGAAGACCAGAAAAAGCACAGGACCCAGAACACTGTCTTGGGAAACTCCAGCGTGAACAGGAAGGGGAGATGAGAGAAATCCATTCAGGGCCCCACGTTGACTATGACAAGAGAAGATGTCCGCAAGCCATGTGTGGAGATTTCCAAGGATACCATAGGAGTAGAGTTTGGTGAGCAGTGCTGGGTGCCAGACCATATCGAAGGCACGTGATATGTCAAGGGAGACAGCTCTGATTTCCTGTTTGGCATTGAGGACCTCCATCCATTGTTGAGATAGCAGAAGCAGCATGTCTAGAGTAGAGTGACCTGGTCCAAAACCAAATTGATGATCAGAGATCAAGCCATTGGAGAAGAGGAAGGATTTCATATCTGAAGCGATGATGGATTCCATGACTTTGCTGATAACTGGAAGCAGGCTGATTGGTCTGTAGTTGCAAGGATCTGTTTTTGCACCTTTTTGTGCAAAACAGTATTGTTGGCTGATTTCCAAACTGATGGCAGATGACCTTGAGCAAAAGAGAGGGTGAAGAGAATAGAGAGAGGGTGTGAAAGAGAGGCAGAGCAGGATTTTAGGACCCGTGGGCTGATGCCGTGTGGTCCAGTTGCAGAATTAGAGTCGAGGATTGACAGAGACTTCTCCACCTCGTTAGAAGAGAAGGACACAGAGTCTAGGAGCAGCTGGGTACGAATGGGTAAGGTGGGTGCAGAGAGAGATGGGATTGGGGACACAAGATTTTGAGACAAACACAAAGTTGAGGCATTCAGCTTTGTCACGTGCGGTGTCAACAGTGTAGCCATTTGAGGTAAGGGAGGAGATGGAGGGGGAGCAAACACCGGAAATATATTTGACCAGACGCCACCAGGATTTGGAGGAAGGAGACAGGTTTAAGAGATCAGTCTTGAGAGTAGAGAGATAGTGCTTCCTGGATCTCCTGAGGGCAGACACACATTTGTTCCGAGCTTGGTGGAAGGAACTGAGATTACATTCAGTTGGATTAGCCTTCCAATGGCAACTGCAAGTTGTTTCAGGGCAGCTGCCTCATCACAAGATTCAGTGTACCATGAACGGGAGGAAGGATAAGACAACTGAAGACGAGATGGGATAGATCTGTGCATGACAGAGAGCCATTTACTTTGGAAGAATTCCCAGGAAGAGTTGATGTCAGAGGCAGTGGAGATGGGAGACCAGTCCAGATGATTTATGGCTGCTTGAAGACCATGCCAGTTGGACTGAGTGAAATGCCAGAATCGTCGACGTTGAGAAGGCTCTCTGAGAATGGCCAGAGAGATATCCACTTTAACAATCACATGATCAGAAGAACTGATTGGAGCAGAAGAAGAGCAGCAGACATTTGCAGGGAAGTTTGTCATAACCAAGTCTAGAAAAGAAGATGCTCCATTAACTGAGATCCCTGGTCGGGAAAGTGACAGATTGTGTCAGTCCCAATGAGTCGCAGAAGTCCTTTGCCGAGATGCCATGGCTGGTGTGAGAGGAAACCACATCAAGCCAGCTGGCATGATGACAGTTGAAGTCGCCACATATGAGGAAGAGAGAGTTGGAATGAGTGGATAGAAGTTGGTCTCTGTTGTCAGACAGCGAAATGTAAATGGAGTCATCACTGTTTGGAGGACGGCATAAAACACATATGAACAAAAGGTGGGAGCGGAGAGGAAGCCGTAGCCAGAGGAACTCCTGGGAGTGCGAGTTATTGATAAAGATGGCAACCCCACCACCAGGACGAGGCTCAGGTATATCATACCGGAGGAGGGAGAAACCAGGAAGACTTATTAAGGAATCAGAGACATCATGAAGGAGGAAAGTTTATGTGAAGTGGATTACTTCTGGTTTGTCAGAATCAACCTGTTTGGAGAGATCAATCAGGTTTGAGTGAAGGCCCTGGATGTTTGAGGTCCATACCATTAAGGAAGAGGAAGGGGGAGCATCGGGTGCAGGAAAAGGGAGGGGAGTGGTCAGGTAAGATGAAGGGTGGGAGGGGGAGGTAAGAAGAGCTGTTGATAGTGTGTCAGAGATTGCAGAAGATTTAGGAGAAAGGGAAGGATGAGGAGGACAAAAGGTTTGATGGTGATGGGAAGAGGGACAGTGAGGGGTTGTTTGAGGTGGGGCAGAGCAAAGTAGAAGGTTGGAGGAGGTGGAGGGATGAGATAGAAGGGAGACGAAGTGGGGAAGAGGCAGCTTTGAAGAGGAGGGGGGAGAATTGGAGAAAGATTGAGAGGGAGGGGGGGGGGGAGATTTAAAGGGGAGGGGTTTAAAGGGGGAGTTTTGAAGTGGAGGAGCGAGGGGGAGTTTTGAAGGGGAGGGGCAAGGGGGGATATTTGGAGGGGAGGGGCGAGAAGGGAGTTTAGGAGGGGAGGGGTGAGGGGGGGAAATTGAAAGGGAGGGGTGAGGGGAGAGTTTGGAAGGGAGGGGCGAGGAGAGAGAATTGAAAGGGAGGGGTGAGGGGGGAGTTTTGGAGGGGAGTTTAGAAAGTGAATGGTTTATGAAAAACGAACATTTATTACAAATTGGGTTTATTGTGATTTTCAAGTCAGAGATCCGTTTAAAAATGATAGAGGAGGGGTGGAATGAAGGTGAGTTTAAAGAATGTAGAAAGGAAGGATTGTAAGAGATTGAATTTTTTTTTGAAGTGGCATGAATTGAAGAGGAAATTGAAAAAATCATTTTAAATAGGAAGAAAAACAGCGTGTTGTAATAAACGACTGAATAAAACTCTGCAGGGAAAAGTTTAAACATATATAAATAATATTTAAACAAAACCGTGAAAAACTATCTGGGAAAAGTCCCTAAGTGAGGACGTGGATTTGAGAAAGAGGCAGAAACAGTTGAATGAGTATGGAGGAAACTGGAGTTGGAAAGGAGAGTATCAGCTGGAGAGGTGGAAGAAAAAGGTGATAAAGGGGGCGGGGCACAAGGCGAGACAAGGGGGTGAGAGAACAAGCACGTGGCCGCGAGGAGAGAAGGAATTAATAAAGTAATATATACATACAGTCACGTGAAAAAGTAAGTACACCCCATGTAAAGTTTTGACTTTTTCAACATATTTCTACATACAGCTATTTGATCTTCATTTCAACAATATTGATAGATAAAGGTGATATAATATAACAAATATCATGAAACATTTACATTTTGTAGTCCATTGTATAATTTAAATAAACATAAATGCAAATTTCGCATGTGGAAAAAGAAAGTACACCCTTGGCTCTAATAGGTGGTATTGCCCCCTTGCAGAAACAACCTCAAGTAGGCGTTTCTTATAACTGTCTACCAGTCTCTGACATCGACTAGGAGAAATTTTTGCCCACTCCTCCATGCAGAATTCTTTCAGCTGTGCAATGTTTGAGGGGTTTCTTGCATGCAAAGCTCGTTTCAAACACCCCACAACATCTCGATGGGATTTAGATCCGGGCTTTGACTTGGCCATCCAGAACCCTCCATTTCTTTCTTTTCAGCCATTCCTTGGTGGATTTACTGGTATGTTTAGGGTCATTGTCATGTTGCAAGGTCCACCTTCAGTTGAGCTTCAACTTTCCGACAGATAGCCTCACATTATCCTCAAGCACCCTCTGGTACAATGAAGAATTCATAGTGGGTTCTATGATGGTGAGCTGCCCAGGCCCTGATGCAGCAAAGCTGCCCCAAACCATAATATTTCCACCACCATGCTTTGCAGTTGGTATCAGGTTTTTGTGGTCAAATGCTGTCTGGTTTTCGCCAAACATGTCTTCTGGTACTGTGGCCAAATAGCTCTACCTTTGACTCATCTGTCCAGAGCACATTGTTCCAGAAGTGCTGGTCTTTGCCTAGGTGTTCATTGGCAATCTTTAGTCTTGCCCTGTTGTTCTTTGTGGACAGCAAAGGTTTCCTCCTGGCACACCTCCCATGTAGATCAAATTTGTGCAGCCTCTTTCTAATGGTAGACTCGTGCACTTTGACATCAACAGTGGCAAGAGATACCTGTAGGTCCCGCGATGACATTCTGGGGTTCTTAGAGACTTCTTTCAGCATCTTGCTGTCTGCTCTCGGGCTGAACTTGCTGGGGCGGCCTGGCCTGAACAAGTTGGCAGTTGTTTGGAATCTGCTCCACTTGTAGATGATCTTCCAGACAGTCGAATGATTGATTTCAAATTGTTTGGAGATCTTTTTAAATCCCTTCCGAGACTCGTAGGCATCTATAACCTTCTTTCTGAAGGCCTCAGAGAGCTCTTTTGATCTAGGCATGGTGACGCCGCACACTTCAAGAACAAAGAGCAAACCAAACTAAATGTCTGAGGTTTAAAGAAGGCAGGTTCCTCCAAGATCCTCTCCAACGATGTTCTAATCATTTGCACCTGAGCTGGTGCACCTGATTCAAATTTTAGGTATTTGAAGTCGTGATAAATGTAGGGGTGTACTTACTTTTTCCACATGCGAAATTTGCATTTATGTTTATTTAAATTATACAATGGACTACAAAATGTAAATGTTTCATGATATTTGTTATATTATATCACCTTTATCTATCAATATTGTTGAAATGAAGATCAAATAGCTGTATGTTGAAATATGTTGAAAAAGTCAAAACTTTACAAGGGGTGTGCTTACTTTTTCATGTGACTGTATATTTATATATATATATATATATATATATATATATATATATATATATATATATATATATATATATATATATTGTTGCGAATATGGAATTTGGCCTCCATATCCGCTTGTAAATATTCCCCTATTTCCCCAATACTCCCCAACTATCCCCAATCCCCCATTCCCTAGTCCCATTGTCTGTAAACAACAATCAGTAGAGCCGACCTTCCCCTTATTCCCCCATTAAATGTCGTGCCCAGGTCCACCGCACCACACGTAGACAACTTTCGGACATCTTGCTAGTTATTCTTAATCTATGTCAGTTAAGGACTCGTTTCCATTAATTCTGACTCTTCGTTGCACCAGAATGTGATTATATGGCATCAGTAGTGAGTTTAGGACCTTTCCCATACCTCCTTCCATCTTCTTCCCCAACAATTACAACAACAACAGAGGAGATGGCGGCGGCGCGGGGGAGGATGCGTCCTCACACCGGCTCGATTAGCGCCATTGACCACGCGCTCCACGGGGTTACCACGGAGGGGCTGGCTGTCAGCTCCTCCTCAAGGGCGGAGCCTGGTAACCCCCCGCACCCAATCAGAAGGGCGGACCGATTCCATCTGGGGCGGCGCTAGCGAGCCGAGGGCGTGTCACTCCCCGCCGGATATACGTGGCGACTGACCGGAAGTGAAGAGAGATGCGCCCCCAGCTCGAGAAAGAAGGACCTGCGAGCGCTGAAACAGATGCGCCTGAGTTTGGAGAGGCCTGAGAAAGACCCGCCTGAGAAAGAACGTCACCTCTGAGCGCTGCGACGAGACATCCCCGCATCTCTGGACCGAACCGTGTTGATCCTGCCCCGAGCCCAGGTGCACCTGGAGCCATCGCTACCTTTCCTTGCCTTGCCATCAACCCCCGTGTGAGTCAGCCGTTGTCCCGTTTACCTGTGGTCTGTCGGGGATAAGATAAGCCTGCGTCTAAGTGCCCATCTTTTCTGTGCTTTACCTCTAGCCCCTGTAATCTAACCTTTCCGTACGAATACAATTGAGAATCGAAACATTGGTGTCTGTCATTATAACCCAGCCGGGTGTCTTCTTTTTCTTATTGAGCCAGCGTAACGCGACTTCGTCAACGTCGAGTATAATCGGGTAATTTGTGCGGACACGACGGCCATTCCGCTCGGCCCACTTTAACATCAAAGTCGTGTCTGTAACAATTGGTGTCGAGGAGTGAGATTCGGACCCGGGACTAAATTAGTTAGGCCCAAATTTTGGGAGGGAAAATCGATTCGGAGCGCGTACTGCGCTCGACAAAATCGAGCCGGAGCGCGGTCCCGCGGTTACTGCGCTCGCCGAAATTATAACGAAAAAAAAAAAAATTTGGATTTGTTTTACGAAACTCGAATTTTGCAAGTCGCGCTATGGCGGATCAAGACGGCTGGGGTCCGGTAGCGGAGAGTGAAGCAGGGTCGGTCCAGGACCATATTGAGGGACATGAGGGACATGAGGAGAGCGAAACAGCGAGGGTAGCAGGCACGCAAAATGGCGCCTCGCAAGAGCGCGCGGTAGCCGAGCCCGCTGTATCAACGGGCTTTAACATGCAGCCGATTGACATACAGGCCCTCATTGCGCAGCTACAGGCAGCTGTACAGATGAGTATGGGGAGCCAAATTGAGCGATTGGGTGAGCGATTGGAGGGCCAAATGGGGGTAATGGGGAACCGGATGGATGCTCAGAGTGAGCAAATGAGGGTTGATAGTGGGCGATTAGAGGGCCAAATGGGGGTAATGAGGGACGAAGCGAGGGGTACCGGTGAGGGATTAGAAAAGAAATTTGAGGGGTTAGACAACGGGATAAAAGAGGTGAAACATGGGTTAACGGGGGTAGAAAATAGAATGGCTGCCCAGGAGAATCAGATAGAGGGAGTGAAAAATGGGTTAGAGGGGTTAGAAAACAGTATGGAAGGCAAATTGAGGGACATGAGGGACCAAGCGGAAAGGGAAGTTAAACAAATGGAGCAGCAGATAGAGGGGGTCAGAATGGGGGTAGAAACCAAACTGGATGCTCACAGGGAGGAAATGGAGCAGATGAGGGTGGCATCTGGGCAGGAGATGCAAGTGATGGGAGAAGAGATCAGAAGAGGTGTGAGTGAGGAGGTCGGAGGAGTGCGCGAGGAGGTGAGGCACTGTAAGGAGCGCATGGAGAAGGAGGTGAGAAAGGGGACTGTAAAATTGCAAGGGGGCATAGAGGAGTTGACGCTGGGAGTAGAACAACTGACAGTGGGACAAAAGGAGTTGGGGGAACAGGTAAAGAAGAACACAGCGGTAATAGAGGGGTTAAAATCGACGCAGAAGGAGATGAAAAAGGACGTAGGGGTAATTAAAAAAGAGTGTCAGACGGTACATGAGGACTTGACGAAAAAAATGAACAAAGTGGTAGAGGTGATGGAGGTTAAAGAGCGGGAGGTGCGGGAGCACATAGAAAAAAATTAAGTGGAGTTAGAGGAAGAACTTAAAGGGGCGCACGAGGAGATGAAGGAGGTGAAGCAGAAATTAGAAGAAGTGGAAGAGGGGGTGAGCGAAATTAAAAAGCGACGGAGAGAGGATAAGAAAGAGATAAAAGAGGAGGTAAAAGAATTGGTCCAAAGTCTGTGTTCGGATCGTGATGATGTGCTCATTAACCGGATGAGGGATTCGCAGGTGATGGAGGAGAAGCGGAGAGAAAGAGGACCCGGTGTAAGTGGTGACCAATATGGTCGTGCGTATGATGCGCCAGGTGATTTAATAAGCTTGGGGGTCGAGATAGACCCGGATGTTCGTGAGAGGCCAAGAGTGAGGTGTATGGCTGGTCCGGAGGGTATGGAACGAGAGGTGCGAGGTGTGGGTGAGCAAGGTTGTGGTGGTATGGAATGGGTAGCGGGTTGCGGAGGTGTGACCCATGCATCGACACCAACAGGGGTAGTTGTTGGAGGGACCGGGGAGGCACGAGAGCCCCTTGGGGGTAGTGTACTGTGGGGGCCCGGCCGGTTCGGCCCCGCGCTGACCCCGCAAGGGGCGACGCACGGGGTCCGGCAGGCGGGCAACGACTCACATACGAGGTGGTCCCACAAGGTCCCACTCGCGCCGTATGACGGCAAGAGTGATCTACGCGCGTACCTGGCGCAGTTCGACTGTGTGTGTAAGGGCAACGGTTGGGGTGAGGACGAAGGTGGAGTACACCTGGTGGCCGCATTGCGCGGCGCGGCGGCGGAGGTGCTGACGGCATTACCAGCGGGTGCTCTCACCCTGCCAGCCCTCCGCGACGCCCTAATTAATCGATTCGGCATAGAACAGCAGAGCGAGCTTGTTAAAGCTCAGCTCGCGCTGCGAAAACGCAAGCCCCAGGAAGCCATCGGGGAACTTGCCCACGACATTCGCCGCGCAGTGGGGATCGCACATGCTAGCATGGCAGCGGATTCCCGGGAAAGCCTGGCGCTGGACCATTTTATCCAGGCCCTCCCGGATATTGAGCTCCGGCAACAGCTCGCCATGTGGCGCCCGCAGACTCTGAGCCAGGCGGCTGACGCTGCGGCCCGTTGGGAAGCAGCGAGGCCCCTGGCCCGAGGGGGCGAGCGTCTCGCAATGGCGGTCCGCCAGGTGGGACCCCCGATGGAGGGTGGACCCCTTAGGGGACCCGCCCCCGACGTGGGTCCTGACCTGGCGGGCATGGTCCGGAGGCTGGTGGACCAGCGCCTGGCGGGACCTGGACCATGGCAGGCGGCCCCGGAGGTGGCCCGCGGTGGACCACGAGCGGGTAATCCAATTCGGACCTACAGGGGGGGGAATTTGGAATTCCGGAGGCAAGCACCTTATCAGGTGAGGTGCTATACTTGCAACCGTCCGGGTCACCTGGCGCGGCACTGTCGAGCCATGCGCCGGGATGATCCCCGGCGGTTGAGGTCCTCAACTCCGCCCAGGGGGGAGCGGGTTAGCCGACCCCAGACACCCCCCCGCCAGACCCCGGGAAACTAGAAGGTGTCGGGCACGTAGGGCGGTGTTCGGCAACAGAGGATGGAGGAGAGCCCTCATTGACGCGACAGGTCATTTATTGTGGCCAAATTGGAACCGGTAGCCTGACAATTAGATGCAAAATTGCCGGCGTGGGGGACGCCGTAGTGGACACAGGAGCTAGCGCCACGATCATCAGCCCTGTGGTCCTTGATTCGAGCGCAGGTGGCTGGGATAAGATCCAGCGCCTGCAAAATTATAGTTTGCAGCTTGCTACCGGGGTAACGGCCCCGATCATAGGGCGTGGTTCTGTGACCCTCAAGTTAGGGTCGGTAAGGAGGGAGATAGATGTTTGGGTGGCGGAGGTGTGCGACCCATGTTTAATAGGGTTGGACCTGTTGACTGCCAGCGGTTGTAAAATCGACTTGTGCCGGGGGATCCTGCAGGTGGGAGTAGAAGAGCTGCCGTTAGGGGGAGTGAGCACGGCCGAGAGAGCGGAGCTGGAGGCTTCCGAGGCCGTGACCATCCCCCCCAGGGCCGAGGCGATAGTGCCGGCCCAGTGGGCAGCTCGCCCAACATGGCAGGAGTCCTGCGGCCTGGTCGAACCGGTGGCAGCGCAGTCCATACCGGGTTTAATCGTGGGCCGCACCCTTGTAAAAACGGACGGGCCGGTAGTGGCCGTCCGAGTAGTAAATGTGAGTACAGAACCACGCACTATAGTAAGGGGCACGAGGGTAGCTGGCTGCACCCCAGTTGAGGAAGTCGCGACAGTGAGGGGCGAGAACGTCCAGCCGAGCCGACCCCGGGGGGAGCCTTCAATAACAAGTAGGAATTGGCCCGATCCCATTTGCGAGATGGTAAATCGTAGTAGCGTAGAGTTGGGAGGTACCCAGAGGGAGGCCTTACACAAACTGGTTGGGTCCCATTTGGACCTCTTCTCCCTGTCCACCGAGGATATTGGACGTACGGGCCTGGTGAAACATCAGATCCACACCGGTGAGGCCCGGCCTATTCGTCAGGCCGCCCGACGGCTCCCTTGGAGCAAGAGGGCGGAAGCTGACGAGCAGGTTGCAAAAATGCTCGACGCAGGTGTGATCGAGCCCTCGGGAAGTCCTTGGATGTCACCTGTTGTGCTGGTCAAAAAGAAGGATGGGACCACGCGGTTCTGCGTGGACTATCGCCAGCTAAACAACGTGACACTCAAGGACTCATATCCCCTGCCAAGGATTGATGACACCCTCGATGCCGTTGCGGGCTCAAATTGGTTCACAACTTTGGACCTCAAGAGTGGGTATTGGCAGGTGGAGATGGATAGGGCAGGGAAGGAGAAAACGGCATTTTCCACAGGTAAGGGACTGTATCAGTTTACTGTGATGCCGTTTGGTTTGTGTAACGCCCCCGCCACCTTTGAAAGATTGATGGAGCATGTACTAGGCGGCATGTCATGGCAATCATGCCTGGTGTACCTGGATGACGTCCTGGTACATGCCCAAACGTTCCCCCAGGCAGTAGCTAATTTGGACCAGGTGTTCGGGTGCCTCAGACAGGCGGGGTTGAAGCTGAACCCAAGTAAGTGCACTTTGTTTGCAAGAGAGGTGGCCTATCTAGGTCACGTGATCGGCCGCGAGGGGGTAAAAACGGACCCAGACAAAATTAAAGCGGTAGAGGAGTGGCCCGCACCACGTACCATCAAAGAGGTGCGGGGATTTTTGGGACTCTGCTCCTACTACCGGCGCTTTGTGGCGAAATTTGCGGAGTTGGCCCGTCCCCTCCACCGGCTTACGGAGAAGGGGACGCGATTTAATTGGACACGGGAGTGCCACGAGGCCTTCCAAAAATTGAAGGGGTGTCTGACATCCGCACCCCTTCTAGCTTACCCCACTAGCGACGGGGCATTTACCCTGGACACGGATGCGAGCCAGGAAGGATTGGGCGCAGTTTTGTCTCAGACACAGGAGGGCGTGGAGAGAGTGATTGGTTACTATAGTCGGGCCTTAAGTAGGCCCGAGCGAAATTATTGTGTCACTCGCAAAGAGTTATTGGCGATGCTGGCTGCCATGAACCATTTCCACCCGTACTTGTACGGGCGGAAATTTTTGGTTAGAACTGACCATTCCTCCTTGCAATGGCTCCTTCGGTTCAAGGAACCGGAGGGCCAAATTGCAAGGTGGTTGGAAAAGTTGCAGCAGTACGATTTTGATGTGGCCCATAGGGCCGGGAAGGCCCATGGTAATGCGGACGCACTCTCTCGGCGTCCTTGTCTGGGGGAAAACTGTAAATTTTGTGCGAGACACGAGGAGAGGGAGCAATTGGGCGATTCCGCCCCGATTCTCGTCGTCCGGGCAACCCGGGTGAGAGGGCCAATTTTGCCACTAACCGCAGATGAGGAATTCGGAACTTTGGCATGGAGCACGGCCCAGCAGGAGGATCCTGTCCTGGGGCCAGTGTTCAATTGGGTCAAATTGGGGCAAAGACCAAAGGGGGAAGAGGTCACCCCCCTCAGGGCGCAGACAAAGGCATATTGGGCTCAGTGGCAGACCCTGGAATTGAAAGGCAACATCTTGTATCGCAAGTGGGTGGAGGTTCCCTCTGATAGAACTTCCTGGCTGGTGATAGTCCCTGACAAATTCAAGAACGTCATATTGCAACAGGTGCATGGTACCCGCTCCGGCGGCCATTTGGGCAGGACAAAGACAATATCTCGGGTCCGCCGGAGGTTCTATTGGGTGAATATGGGGCGCGACATACAGGACTGGTGTCGGAGATGCGACGCCTGTACTGCCAAAAAGGGACCAGCACGGAGGATGAGGGCCCCCCTTCAATTACACCAGGTGGGGGCCCCCCTAGAGCGGGTGGCCATGGATATCCTAGGCCCACTACCCCGCACCCGCCTAGGTAACAAGTACATCCTCGTTGTGATGGACTACTTCACCAAGTGGCCAGAGGCCTACGCCCTCCCCAACCAAGAAGCCGGGGTGGTAGCGCAGGCCTTCGTGGAAGGATTTGTGTGCCGGCATGGGATTCCACAGGAGTTGCACACCGAACAGGGACGAAATTTTGAGAGCAAATTGCTAAAAGATGTGTGCAGTCTCCTGTCAATTCGGAAAACCAGGACAACGCCTTTAAGACCTCAATCTGACGGGATGGTGGAAAGATTCAACCGAACTTTAATCCAACAACTGGCACTGTTCACCACCACCCGTCAGGATGACTGGGACGAACATCTCCCTTATTTGCTTATGGCCTACCGAACCAGCCAGCACGGGGCCACCGCATGCAGTCCAGCGTTGCTTATGTATGGGCGGGAGTTACGGGCTCCCGCCGACTTGCTATGCGGTCCCGTGCCAGACACAGTGGTTAACCCGCCGAGGGAGGGGTACGCACGTCACCTAGAGGAAGGCATGGAGCTAGTCCATGCCTTCGCCCACCGCCAACTCCATCTGGCGGGGGAAAAGATGAAGCGCAGGTACGACGACCGGAGCCAGGGGAGTCAATACGCTCCGGGGATGAAGATTTGGTTCTTTAATCCCCGGAGGCGGAAGGGAAGGTGCCCAAAACTCACCTCCCCCTGGCAAGGCCCAGGAGTCGTCCTGTCGCAAATCTGTGACGTGGTCTTTAAGATCAAAATGGGGCCACGAGCCCTCCCTCGGATCGTCCACGCCGACCGGATAAGACCTTACACCTCTAGGCGAGCAGGCGCCCCCGTGGATTGCCTCGGCTTTAGATGCCGAGGCGGGACCCAGTACCTCTGAATAAGGGGGGCTTATTAGTGCCAGAGGACTGGGGGATTGAGGAGCGATAGGCCCGGTGGGTAAGGGTGGCATCCCTGCCACCTTTCCCATATGGGGGCAAAGGAGCAATAGCTTATGGGGTGTATGGCAGTGAAAACTAGCCCGGGTGGGTTAGGATATGGTGTGTAGGGATCTAGAGAAGATGACCTTAGGTAACGTTAAGGTTAGTTAGTGACTGATACCTGTAGTGGGGACGCAGGTAGATTAGTGTGGATGATAATGACGTGGGAGCGCAATAGTTTAAAGGGACGACTGGGAAGCGCAAGTTTCAGAAGGGAGTAGTTAGCTGAGATGATGCCGTGTGTGTGAGGATGGAACAGGTGTGATTGCACAGGTGTGAAATTGGACAGGTGTGTGGAGCAGTGTATGAGTAGTGAGTGTGTGGATCAGCGCGAATGCGCTTGGGGAGAGAAGGGTGCAGGTGGCACCAAGTGTGAGAGCACAGGTGTGCAAGTACAGGTGTGTGGAGAGAGTTGGAGTAAGTGGTACGGAGTGGTGTGCATGGTGCGAAGGTGTGGATGGGGGAAGAGTGGACCCCTTTCACGAGTACCCGGGGCGGGTAGTGTAAGTGTTAGGTAGAGGGTGCAGGTAAATTGTGGTTGGATATTGGCATTTGTGGTGCGGTTGCAGAATGGTATTGTGGATGGGTGCATTAGTGTTGTGGAAATGGCTGGGCGTGTAGCCTGTTAGTGTGTGTAGTTGGTTGGGCACTCCACCACTGTGAGGATGTCGGCCAGGTGAGGCCGCAGGTGGGCTCTGGGAGCCGGTAGTTGTGAGTGGGTGCCTGAGGATCCCGGGTGTGGATCGGGCAGCCCAGTGCCAGAGAGGGCACGGAGTGGGGAGAGCGCCAGAGGGCCTTCCCCAGGTAGATAGGTTAGGGTAAGGAACAGGTAAGCTCGGAGGCAACTACAGTGGTGGAGGTGTGCAGGTGGGTAGACCCGCTGGGAGAGGTACACGCCACAGCCCAGAAATTGTGCGAGGGCACCGGGAGATGAATCGGGGGAGTGAGACCCCAAATTGAAGAGCACCACAGTTTGGCCAATGGGAATTGGTTTTTAGAACCCATAGTGTAAGAGGGCCAATGGTTTGGCCGGAGAAAGACCCCGGGTAGTGTAAAGTTGTTAAAGTCATTTAGGAGATAGTTAGGATTGATGAACCTGTCGCACCATACGCAGCCACTTACCTGAGGTGATGATGATGACTCCACACCTGTGTTTTCTTGGTTTGTAGCAGGAAATGAGATTGCTGTGGATTTGTGAGACGCATCACGACGTGGATGAGACATTGGGGTGATTCCATCTCTCCCTCCCTAGGAGGGACTGATGATGAATTGGTAATGGCAAATTTTGATGTTGAGTTGGAGATGGCAAATTATGATGTTGGGTTGAAAATGGCAAATTTGATTGGCTGGGAGGGAGAGAAGACGAATTTGGTTTATGGGAGGAACGGGGAAGACAGTAGGGATGTTTGTCGATTTGTAAAGTAGATGTTTATGGGTAGTGTTGTGTTGTGTGGATACAGTAAGGGGTAAGGGAGGGGCCATGTAGGTTACCTGGTGGGGGGGGGGGCGTACGATAGGAACGTACCTGTCTCACCTGGTTCCCATGTGCCCCTAGTGTGCATTACCTTGTATTGCGTGCACTTTTGCGCCCTTACCACCTTACTCACTTGTCTGCTTCTTTTGTCTCCCACCTCCGAGGATCTGGCTTTGGGGTAGAGAGAGAGGAGAGAGAGGTGCTGGCTGCGCAGTTGTGGGCCTGCACTTTCGCTGTTTGCTGCCGGGATCGATACACCATATGGACCGCAATGTTTGTGGCCACCCACAATGGACCGCAGTTCGGTTGCGGCCAAGCACCACCCGGGGATGGACCTATGGGTCAACGTGGCACCTATGCCATACAGGTGAACCACTTTTAGTTAACACCAAGTGCACCACAAGAAGAGCAAGAGACACCTGCAGGGTTAGGGGTTGTCGAATTTATTTTTATTCCAATGATCAATGGTGACTGCACCGATTGGTGGTGGGGTGGTGCTGTTGATGCTCGGGAAGGGTGCTCTGCACGTTATTAAAGGCCGTCGGCCACAGAGCACTCGTGGGTTGGTGTATCGATGTTGGCAAGCGCGCTCTCTCTATGCATAACATCTGCATGTGTTCCTCCAAAAACAGGTCCTGGATCGTAGTGTAAATATCAGCGTAGTCTTGTGTAAATAATGCTCCCTACCGGCTGTATGTTTAGTTTGAGGATTCTTTCCGGATTCGGTTATCCTGTGGGTGTGTTTCTGTGAGGAGAAGGGTGCAACGTCGCAGGGGGACATATTTACTCATTCGTGAATATCTGTAAAACTGTCGCACTCAGGGTAGAGTTAATAGTAGAGGGAACTACATTGCGTGCCACACTAAAGTAGGTAAAAATTTATCGGGTCGGGACGCCCCGAGGGTAGAGAAGGGTGCAATGTTGCGAATATGGAATTTGGCCTCCATATCCGCTTGTAAATATTTCCCTATTTCCCCAATACTCCCCAACTATCCCCAATCCCCCATTCCCTAGTCCCATTGTCTGTAAACAACAATCAGTAGAGCCGACCTTCCCCTTATTCCCCCATTAAATGTCGTGCCCAGGTCCACCGCACCACACGTAGACAACTTTCGGACATCTTGCTAGTTATTCTTAATCTATGTCAGTTAAGGACTTGTTTCCATTAATTCTGACTCTTCGTTGCACCAGAATGTGATTATATGGCATCAGTAGTGAGTTTAGGACCTTTCCCATACCTCCTTCCATCTTCTTCCCCAACAATTACAACAACAACAGAGGAGATGGCGGCGGCGCGGGGGAGGATGCGTCCTCACACCGGCTCGATTAGCGCCATTGACCACGCGCTCCACGGGGTTACCACGGAGGGGCTGGCTGTCAGCTCCTCCTCAAGGGCGGAGCCTGGTAACCCCCCGCACCCAATCAGAAGGGCGGACCGATTCCATCTGGGGCGGCGCTAGCGAGCCGAGGGCGTGTCACTCCCCGCCGGATATACGTGGCGACTGACCGGAAGTGAAGAGAGATGCGCCCCCAGCTGGAGAAAGAAGGACCTGCGAGCGCTGAAACAGATGCGCCTGAGTTTGGAGAGGCCTGAGAAAGACCCGCCTGAGAAAGAACGTCACCTCTGAGCGCTGCGACGAGACATCCCCGCATCTCTGGACCGAACCGTGTTGATCCTGCCCCGAGCCCAGGTGCACCTGGAGCCATCGCTACCTTTCCTTGCCTTGCCATCAACCCCCGTGTGAGTCAGCCATTGTCCCGTTTACCTGTGGTCTGTCGGGGATAAGATAAGCCTGCGTCTAAGTGCCCATCTTTTCTGTGCTTTACCTCTAGCCCCTGTAATCTAACCTTTCCGTACGAATACAATTGAGAATCGAAACATTGGTGTCTGTCATTATAACCCAGCCGGGTGTCTTCTTTTTCTTATTGAGCCAGCGTAACGCGACTTCGTCAACGTCGAGTATAATCGGGTAATTTGTGCGGACACGACGGCCATTCCGCTCGGCCCACTTTAACATCAAAGTCGTGTCTGTAACAATATATATATATATATATATATAATTATATATATATATATATATATATATATATATATATATATATATATATATATATATATATATATATATATACAGTATATATTTGTATTTAAAACGTTAGACAAAGGGTAAGATGTTCGTAGGAGGTAGGGGGAGAAAAGAAAATCAAAGAAGCATGCCAATACAGGGAAGGAAATAAGTTATATTCACAAAATACCGACGGGGGGGAGTAAGCCTAGATAGACCAGGCCACGCACGAGGTGCGAACAAAAAACGACGAATTACACACAAGTTTGCAATAACTACAAACCAAAACTAACTAGAAACACACAATGACACATACGCAATAAAATAACCAGTGGAAAATTGACAAAGACACGAATGGGAAAATACTCAAACTTCGATGCCATGGAGAGAACGAAGCAAGCCTCCTCACTCGAGGGCCCGGTAGCGGAAGGCTCCTTTCACCCATATTTGTTCCAAAGTATGAGCTGCTTGCTATTTGTGAACTGATGGACTGTGTTCTCTTTGTGTGCAATACTAACATGATAGAATGTAGCCTAGTGTGCCAGGTGCCAGGCCACCAGCAGTGCTCATAGCTGTGGCTCTAAGTGGGAAGGAGAACAGATGGGTAATAGGAAATTCAAACATCACATTACTCATTGAGCAAGGTACCATGCTTTACATCATTTGGGAAACAAGCCCATTCCATCTTCACACATAAACGGTCTCGTATAGTGAATGCCTTTCGCTATGGTCGATCAATTGTGCAAACCCTTGTGAAAATTCCCCATAAAATGCCAATTGACTGATTTATACATTGATTAATGTGATGAGATATTTACAAGTTCACGTAATATTTCGCTCTCGGTTGGGTTGAAGCTGTTCTCCACGTGGTTTCATATGAAACAGCAACATTGATTTAAATCATCCCTGATTGGACACTAATAAATGTTTGTCACTTGAATGACACCTCTGGCTTCTCAATGGCGCTATTCGGTGGTGCTTTGGTACATGTTGTGATCCAATCTGATCCTGTGCACCATAAGTTCATAATGGCCTTGAAGATCGTTCATTGGAGATGCCATAACGACGAATTTCTCTGGTCAAATGGACCTGGCAGTACCCACCTTCTTAGCGGGAAACTTTAGGGCAGGAAATTGGACACCAGCACACTGTGGATATTAAAAACTTTTCATCTTCTTGAAGTCGGTGGAGATGATGCCACCATGAGTCCACAAGAGGGCAGACAAGCGCTTTCAATTAAGTCGACTTGCATGCTAGACCTATTGATGAAACACATTTTTATTGGTATTCGGACTCAATGTGTTGATTAAAGAAACTCCATTTTAAAATTATTTAGGGCATCTACAGTTTCCATGACACTGCACTGTAAATGTGAATTTATTACTCAAAGGAAGTTTTTAATGGTACAATTTTGGGTGAAATAATCAGAACTTACAAATAAACATAGCAGAACTTACCAATAGATCAAAAATAGAGAGTCAGACCAATGTTAACAAATGGAGCCACAGTTCACAGATTAAAATAAGTGCAATGCTAAAAATATTAGTAACAAGAAAAAGAGCAGAGATTGCAAACCCTCGCCAGGATGTATTTTCCATGGTTTTTGAGGCTTTTGTGTTAAAACAAATATGGCGACCGAACCACGTGATCGATGACATCTTTTTTTTTTCTCCACCAATTTATGCCTACATGACGCTCAAGAAATTTCATCTTGATCGGATGAAGTTTTGTACTTGTCGAATTATGACGTCATAATGGAGGCACCTATGACATCATCATTAACATATTTTATTCCCCATGGAGAGTTCTTTACAATGAGCCATGTCTCAATTTTTTCTATTCCGCGCTTTCCGAGATTATAGAGGTGCAAAGTTATTCGGTTTTTCCAAGATGGCGGCCGAACCACGTGACCGATGACGTCATTCTTATTTTTTCTCCACCAATTTATGCCTTCATGACGCTCAAGAAATTTCATCTTGATCGGATGAAGTTTTGTACTTGCCGAATTATGACGTCATAATGGAGGCACCTATGACATCATCATTAACATATTTTATTCCCCATGGAGAGTTCTTTACAATGAGCCATGTCTCAATTTTTTCTATTCAGCGCTCTCCGAGATATAGAGGTGCAAACTTTTTCGATTTTCCCAAGATGGCGGCTGAACCACGTGACCTATGACGTCATAATTATCATTATAAAATTCTACAGGTGGAGATGCACCTATGGTGAAAATTTCCTGTCAATCGGACCAACAGCTGCCAAGAAAATCATATTTATTCTGTGCGGACAAACAGACAAACAAACGGACTCAAATGCAATACCCTCTCCTCTGGCGAGGCTAACAAGAAAGAGCAATCAGAGACTGCAAACATTCGCCAGGATGTATTTTCAGTGGTTTTTTTAAGGCGATTGTGTTACAACAAATATGGCGGCCGAACCATATGACCGATGACGTCATCATTTTTTTTTTCTAAACTAATTTAGTCCGAGATTATACTCAAGAAATTTCATCTTGATCGGATGAAGTTTTGTACTTGTCGAATTATGACGTCATAATGGAGGCACCTATGACATCATCATTAACATATTTTATTCCCCATGGAGAGTTCTTTACAATAAGCCATGTCTCAATTTTTTATATTCAAAGATATAGAGGTGCAAACGTTTTCGGTTTTTCCAAGATGGCGGCTGAACCACGTGACCGATGAGGCCATCTTTTTTTTTTTCCACCAATTTATGCCTACATGACGCTCAATAAATTTCATCTTGATCGGATGAAGTTTTGTACTTGTCGAATTATGACGTCATAATGGAGGCACCTATGACATCATCATTAACATATTTTATTCCACATGGAGAGTTAATTATTTACAATGAGCCATGTCTCAATTTTTTCTATTTAGCGCTTTCGGAGATATCGACGTGCAAAGTTTTTCGGTTTTTCCAAGATGGCAGCCAAACCACGTGAACAATGACATCATAATTATCATTCAAAAATTATGCAGGTAGAGTTACACCTATGGTGAAAGTTTCCTGTCAATCGGACCAACGGTTGCACAAAAAATGAATTTTATTCTGTGCGGACGAACAGACAAATGAAAAATCGGTCAGAGACTGAGGACTTGCCGGAATGTACTTTTTTATCGGCCATTTTGGACAAATATGGCGGCCGAACCACGTGACCAATGACGTCATCATTTTTTTTTCTCCACCAGTTTATGCCGAGATGGCGCTCAAGAAATTTCATCTTGATCTGATGACGTTTTTACTTGTCGAATTATTACATCATAATGGAGGCACCTATGACATCATCATTAACATATTTTATTCCTCATGGAGAGTTCTTTACAATGAGCCGTCTCAATTTTTTCTATTCAGCACTTTCGGAGATATAGAGGTGCAAAGTTTTTCCGTTTTTCCAAGATGGCCGCCGAACCACGTGACCGATGACGTCATCATTATTTTTTTTCTCCACCAGTTTATGCCGACATGGCGCTCAAGAAATTTCATCTTGATCTGATGAAGTTTTGTACTTGTCAAATTATGACATCATAATGGAGGCACCTATGACATCATCATTAACATATTTTATTCCTCATGGAGAGTTCTTTACAATGAGCCATGTCTCAATTGTTTCTATTGTTACGGACAATCTCAATTGTTACGGACACGACTTAGATGTTGCTTGACCGAGCGGAATGGCCGCCGTGTTCGCACAAGTTACCCGATTACACTCGAACGTTGGCCAAATCACGCTATGCTAAATCAATGAAGGAAAGGACACAACGGCTGGGTTAAATGACACGACACCAGGGGTACAGTTCTCAAGACCTCCGGAGGAGGATATAATATGGGTTATGCAGAACGTTTAGATTACACGGCACAGAGGTACAGCACAGAAAGATGGGCACTTAGACACGGTCTTATCTTAGCCCCGACAGACCACAGACAAACGGGACAAGACTGACTCACACAGGGATTGATGGCAAGGAAGGGCGGGTAGTCGATGGCTCAAGGTGCACCTTGGCTCAGGGGCAGAATCGACCCGGTCCGGTCCAGAGATGCGGGAGGTATCTCTCAGCGCTAGGAGGTGGCGTCCTTTCTTCTTCGTAGCTGAGGCGCATCTGACGTCACCTCCGTCTTCCTGCGCATGTCCCGCGGGGAGTGACACGCCCTCGGCTCGTTAGCTCCGCCCCAGATGGAATCAGTCCGCCGCTTCTTATTGGGTGCGGGGGGTTACCGGGCTCCGCCCTTGACGAGGAGCTGACAGTGAGCCCCTGCGTGGTAACCCCGTCGGAGCACATGGTCAATGGCGGCTAACCAAGCCGGAGTGAGGACGCGCACTCCCCGCGCCGCTGTTGTTGTTGTTGGTGTTGTTGTTTCATGAGGAAGAGATGCGGGGAGGTATTGGGAGGTCCTAAACTTACTACTGGTGCCATACAATCACATTCTGGTGCAACGAAGAGTCAGAATTAATGGAAACGAGTCCTTAACTGACATAGACTAAGAATAACTAGCAAGATGTCCGAAAGTTGTCTACGTGAGATGCGGTGGACCTGGGCACGACATTTAATGGGGGAAAAAGGGGAAGGTCGGGGCTACAGAGTGTTGTTTACAGACAATGGGACTAGGGAATGGGGGATTGGGGATAGTTGGGGAGTATTGGGGAAATAGGGGAATATTTACAAGCGGATATGGATGGAGGCCAAATCCCATATCCGCAACATTGCACCCTTCTCTACCTCGGGGCGTCCCGACCCGATAAATTTTTATCTACTTTAATGTAGCACTCAGATGTAGTTCCCTCTACTATTAACTCTACCCTGAGTGCGACAGTTTTACAGATGTTCACAAATGAGTAAATATGTCCCCCTGCGACGTTGCACCCTTCTCCTCACAGAAACACACCCACAGGATAACCGAATCGCGGAAAGAATCCTCAAACTAAACATACAGCCGGTAGGGAGCATTATTTACACAAGACTACACTGATATTTACACTACGATCCAGGACCTGTTTTTGGAGGAACACATGCAGATGTTATGCATAGAGAGAGCACGCATGCCAGCATCGATACACCAACCCACGAGTGCTCTGTGGCCTTACGGCCTTTAATAATGTGCAGAGCACCCCATCCAAGCACCAAAAGCACCACCCTTATTCATACAGTCAGCACCATCCGGTGCACCAATAAAGTGCTCAACGTCACCGGTGGTGTCGCAGCCGGCCGATGTTCTGCCGCTGGTCTTGCCTTCATGTGGTGCACTTGGCCTTCTGGCTTCTTTCAAAAATAAAGAAAGGCGCCAACCGCGTCCATTTCTAAATTGTGGCCGTCAGGGGGCCAACTAAAAGTGGTTCACCTGTATGGCATAGGTGCCACATTGACCCATAGGTCCATCAACGGGTGGTGCTTGCCCGCAAGAGAACTGCGGTCCATGGTGGGCGGCCACAAAAATTGCGGTCCATATGGTGTATCGATCCAGGCAGCAAGCAGCGAAAGTACAGGCCCACAACTGCGGAGCCAGCACCTCTCTCTCCTCTCTCTCTGCCCCAAAGCCAGATCCTCGGAGGTGGGAGACAAAAGAAGAAGACAAGTGAGTAAGGTGGTAAGGGCGCAAAAGTGCACGCAATACAAGGTGATGCACACTGGGGGCACATGGGAACCAGGTGAGACAGGTACGTTCCTACCGTATGCCCCCCCCCCCACCAGGTAACCTACATTGCCCCCCCCTTACCCCTTACTGTATCCACAAAACACAACACTACCCATAAACATCTACTTTACAGATCAACAAACGTCCCTACTGTCTTCCCCGTTCCTCCCATAAACCAAATTCGTCTTCTCTCCCTCCTAACCAATCAAATTTGCCATTTCCAACTCCACATCAAAATTTGCCATCACCAATTCATCATCAGTCCCTCCTAGGGAGGGAGAGATGGAATCACCCCAATGTCTCATCCACGTCGTGATGCGTCTCACCAATCCACACAGCAATTCTCATTTCCTGCACACAGAACAAAGAAAACACAGGTGTGGAGTCATCATCATCACCACAGGTAAGTGGCTGCGTATGGTGCGACAGGTTCATCAATCCTAACTATTTCCTAAATGACTTTAACAACTTTACATTACCCGGGGTCTTTCTCCTGCCAAACCATTGGCCCTCTTACACTATGGGTTCTAAAAACCAATTCCCATTGACCAAACTGTGGTGCTTTTCAATTTGGGGTCTCACTCCCCCGATTCATCTCCCGGTGCCCTCGCACAATTTCTGGGCTGTGACGTGTAGCTCTCCCAGCAGGTCTACCCACCTGCACACCTCCACCACTGCAGTTGCCTCCGAGCTTACCTGCTCCTTACCCTAACCTAACTACCTGGGGAAGGCCCTCTGGCGCTCTCCCCACTCGGTGCCCTCTCTGGCACTGGGCTACCCGGTTCCGTCCTCCGGATCCTCGGGCCCCACTGACACTAACGGCTCCCAGAGCCCACCTGCGGCCTCACCTGGCCGACATCCTCACAGTGGTGGAGTGCCCAACCAACTACACACACTAACAGGCTGCACGCCCAGCCATTTCCACAACACTAATGCACCCATCCACAATACCATTCTGCAACCGCACCACAAATGCCAATATCCAACCACAATTTACCTATACCCTCTACCTAACACTTACACTACCCGCCCCGGGTACTCGTGAAAGGGGTCCACTCTTCCCCCATCCACACCTTCGCACCATGCACACCACTCCGTACCACTTACTCCATGTATTCCACACACCTGTACTTGCACACCTGTGCTCTCACACCTGGTGCCACCTGCACCCTTCTCTCCCCAAGCGCATTCGCGCTGATCCACAACACTCACTACTCATACACTGCTCCACACACCTGTCCAGTTGCACACCTGTGCAATCACACCTGTTCAATTCTCAAACACACGGCATCATCTCATCTAACTACTCCCCTCTGAAACTTGCGCTTCCCAGTCGTCCCTTTAAACTATTGCGCTCCCTCGTCATTATAATCCACACTAATCTACCTGCGTCCCCACTACAGGTATCAGTCACTAACTAACCTTAACGTTACCTAATGTCATCTTCTAGGTCCCTATCAATATCCTAACCCACCCGGGCTAGTTTTCACTGCCATACACCCCATAAACTATAGCTCCTTTGCCCCCTCCTGGGAAGGGTGGCAGGGATGCCACCCTTACCCACCGGGCCCATCGCTCACTACCAATTTTGCACATCAAATTTCAACAAATCAAAAATTTGCCAATCACTACTCATCATCTGCCAATCATTACTGCCAATCCTTTGCCAATCATCAAATTTTGTTTTTCTCTAATTTCGGGGCCAAAACACTAACCTCATCACACAGTCTACTCACTAATGCCTCTCGGTGCGCCAATTCCTGTCCAAAGCCCGGCTTCGTAAAGCCGAGCAATGAACACGGGTTGTTTTGTGCCAGCGGCTGGATACGTCCCGCATTCGGTGCAGGGAAGGAGGTTTACCCGGGCCGAGATCCCACGCACCATCTCGGCGTGGAGCCATCCAATGGCCCGATCTCGACCTGCCGGCACGTCTCAATAGAAAGTGGTCGCCATGACGACCCTTCCTATCGGGCTGCCCGCTCCGCCTAGTGGAGCCCGGACGCGGCCGTTCCAAGCGAGGCCCAGCGTGGATCGCGTACGGCGGTCCTTTCGAACCCGCCGTGGCTCGGATCCCCGCTGGTTCTCGCGGCACGCGAAGCCCGGCACGCACCGAGGGCCCGATTCGGCTATAAGTCGTTCTAACTTCTAACCCGGTTATCGTCGATGCTTCACCTGGATGCTTACATGCATACGCTACCCCTTTCTTGCTCACACCTCTAGCTGTTCCCATGCTCCTCGTCGTACCTTCTCTTACACACCCAGGTACACTCGTTCCACTCCCAGCCTTGGTCACACACCTGACCACCGAACACCTTGGCACACATTCATCACTCGCACACCTCACCAACACACCTCTTCGCGCCCCCTCCTCGGTCACCTCCTCTGTGACAATCACAGGTGTGCCCTCACTCGCACACCCAACCACGTGCCTCACTACCAATTCCAGCGTGCATTCCCACACACGCTCTACCATTCCAGGTGTGCTTCCTTTCTCACCTGTCACAACCAACTCACGCTCCGTGTCACTCTCACTACTTTCACCTCCACTCTTGACATCGCACTCACCCTTACTCTCGACAGCGCACTCTTTCCTCATGCACCCGTCCGTTACGCACCTTTCTCGCGCACACTTTTGCGCACACTCTCCCGTCACACCCTCTGTAACACTCACCACAGGCGTGCATTCTTCCTTACTTTTGACAGCGCACTCTTTCCCCATGCACCTGTCTGTCACACATCTTTCTCGCACACCCTCTCCCGTTACATCTTCTGTAACACTCACCACAGGCGTGCATTCTCCCTTTACACCCTCCGTAACACTCCTCACTACGCGCTTCCATGTGCTCCCTCGCACACGTGCTACGACCGACTCACTCTCGCCAGCACCCTCACTCCTTGGCATGCACTTTTTCCTCACACACCCCAGAGTCGGACTTTCTCGCACACCTCCTTTTTCGCACACCAGACCTGTCGCACACTTCACCAACGGCCTCTCACGAACACCCGGGTCCATCTCGACCCCCAAGCTCATTAAATCACCTGGCGCATCATACGCACGACCATATTGGTCACCACTTACACCGGGTCCTCTTCCTCTTCGCTTCTCCTCCATCACCTGCGAATCCCTCATCCGGTTAATGAGCACATCATCACGATCCGAACACAGACTTTGGACCAATTCTTTTATCTCCTCTTTTATCTCTTTCTTATCCCCTCTCCGTCGCTTCTTAATTTCGCTCACCCCTTCTTCCACTTCTTCTAATTTCTGCTTCACCTCTTTTATTTCCCGGTACGTCTCCTCAAGCTCATCCTCCAAGGCTACCTTGACCGTTTCCATGTGCGTCCTCACCTGCCGGTCCTTCGTCTCCATTACCTCTGTCACCTCGTCCAACCTCGTTGTCAGTCCCTCACGTACCATCTGACATTGCCTCTTTGTCGCTACCAAGTCGTTTTTTATGTCGTTTTGTGTCGCCTTTAACCCTCCTAATACCGCAGTGTTCCTTTGAACCTGCTCCGTTAGTCCTTTTTGTCCCTCCGTCAGTTGTTCTACTCCCAGCGTCAACTCCTCTATACCACCTTGCAATTTTACAGTCCCCTTTCTCACCTCCTTCTCCATGCGCTCCTTACAGTGCCTCACCTCCTCGCGCACTCCTCCGACCTCCTCACTCACTCCTCCTCTGATCTCCTCTCCCATCACTTGCATCTCCTGCCCAGATGCCACCCTCATCTGCTCCATTTCCTCCCTGTGAGCTTCCAGTTTAGTTTCTACCCCCATTCTAACCCCCTCTATCTGCTGCCCCATTTGTTTAACTTCCTTTTCCGCTTGGTCCCTCATGTCCCTCAATTTGCCTTCCATACTGTTTTCTAACCCCTCTAACCCATTTTTCACTCCCTCTATCTGATTCTCCTGGGCAGCCATTCTATTTTCCACCCCCATTAACCCATGTTTCACCCCTTCTATCTGATTCTCCTGGGCAGCCATTCTATTTTCCACCCCCATTAACCCATGTTTCACCCCTTCTATCCCATTGTCTAACCCCTCTAATTTCTTGTCTAATCCCTCACCGGTACCCCTCGCTTCGTCCCTCATTACCCCCATTTGGTTTCCCATTACCCCCATTTGGTTTCCCATTACCCCCCAATTGCTCACTCTGAGCCCTCGCTTCGTCCCTCATTGCCCCCATTATTCTGTTTTCCATTTCTTCATTATTCTTGTCCATAAGGGCCTTCATTTGCATTAAAAAAAGGTTCAAATCCACCGGTGGCGCTACCACGGTCGCGGGCGCGGTCGCCGTGGCCATGTGCGAGGTGCCATTTTGCGCGCCCGTAAACTCGTGCGCGACGACGCCATTTTGCGACCCTGCTACCCTCACTGCTTCGCTCTCCTCATGTACCTCAATTTGGTCCTGGATCGACCCTGCCTCACTCTCCTCTACCGGAACCCAGCCGTCTTGATTTGCCATAGCGCGACTTTCAAAATTCGGGTTTTTATTTTTTTTGTAAAACACAATCAAATTTCGCCGTTATAATTTCGAGCGCGTGAAACGCGCTCCGGGACCGATCCCACTTCCCGACACCAATTGTTACGGACACGACTTAGATGTTGCTTGACCGAGCGGAATGGCCGCCATGTTCGCACAAGTTACCCGATTACACTCGAACGTTGGCCGAATCGCGCTATGCTAAATCAATGAAGGAAAGGACACAACGGCTGGGTTAAATGACACGACACCAGGGGTACAGTTCTCAAGACCTCCGGAGGAGGATATAATATGGGTTATGCAGAACGTTTAGATTACACGGCACAGAGGTACAGCACAGAAAGATGGGCACTTAGACACGGTCTTATCTTAGCCCCGACAGACCACAGACAAACGGGACAAGACTGACTCACACAGGGATTGATGGCAAGGAAGGGCAGGTAGTCGATGGCTCAAGGTGCACCTTGGCTCAGGGGCAGAATCGACCCGGTCCGGTCCAGAGATGCGGGAGGTATCTCTCAGCGCTAGGAGGTGGCGTCCTTTCTTCTTCGTAGCTGAGGCGCATCTGACGTCACCTCCGTCTTCCTGCGCATGTCCCGCGGGGAGTGACACGCCCTCTGCTCGTTAGCTCCGCCCCAGATGGAATCGGTCCGCCGCTTCTTATTGGGTGCGGGGGGTTACCGGGCTCCGCCCTTGACGAGGAGCTGACAGTGAGCCCCTGCGTGGTAACCCCGTCGGAGCACATGGTCAATGGCGGCTAACCAAGCCGGAGTGAGGACGCGCACTCCCCGCGCCGCTGTTGTTGTTGTTGGTGTTGTTGTTTCATGAGGAAGAGATGCGGGGAGGTATTGGGAGGTCCTAAACTTACTACTGGTGCCATACAATCACATTCTGGTGCAACGAAGAGTCAGAATTAATGGAAACGAGTCCTTAACTGACATAGACTAAGAATAACTAGCAAGATGTCCGAAAGTTGTCTACGTGAGATGCGGTGGACCTGGGCACGACATTTAATGGGGGAAAAAGGGGAAGGTCGGGGCTACAGAGTGTTGTTTACAGACAATGGGACTAGGGAATGGGGGATTGGGGATAGTTGGGGAGTATTGGGGAAATAGGGGAATATTTACAAGCGGATATGGATGGAGGCCAAATCCCATATCCGCAACAATATTTTATTCCTCATGGAGAGTTCTTTACAATGAGCCATGTCTCAATTTTTTCTATTCAGCACTTTCGGAGATATAGAGGTGCAAAGTTTTTCCGTTTTTCCAAGATGGCCGCCGAACCACGTGAACGATGACGTCATCATTATTTTTTTTCTCCACCAGTTTATGCCGACATGGCGCTCAAGAAATTTCATCTTGATCTGATGAAGTTTTGTACTTGTCAAATTATGACATCATAATGGAGGCACCTATGACATCATCATTAACATATTTTATTCCTCATGGAGAGTTCTTTACAATGAGCCATGTCTCAATTGTTTCTATTCAGCACTTTTGGAGATATAGAGGTGCAAAATTTTTCCGTTTTTCCAAGATGGCGACCGAACCACGTGACCGATGACGTCATCATTTTTTTTTTCTCCACCTGTTTATGCCAACATGGCGCTCAAGAAATTTCATCTTGATCGGATGAAGTTTTGTACTTGTCGAATTATGACGTCATAATGGAGGCACCTATGACATCATCATTAACATATTTTATTCCCCATGGAGAGTTCTTTACAATGAGCCATGTCTCAATTTTTTCTATTCAGCACTTTCGGAGATATAGAGGTGCAAACTTTTTCGGTTTTTTCAAGATGTAGCCGAACCACGTGACCGATGACGTCATCGTTATTTTTTTTTTCTCCACCAGTTTATGCCGACATGGCGCTCAAGAAATTGCATCTTGATTGGATGAAGTTTTGTACTTGTCGAATTATGACGTCATAATGGAGGCCTTGGGCCGAGAGAGTTAAAATTGGGCACAGTCTATCCCAGAGCAAGGCAAATATGTGTGTAAAGTATGGCGATTCTATGTGCAACGATGTAGACATAGTACGGCGAACAAACAGACAGACAGACAAACCAACCAACCAACATACTTGGAATCTTTTCCGGCAAGTAACAAAGAGACAGACAAACAGACAAACGGACTCAAATGCAATACCCTCTCCTCAGGCGAGGGTAACTGGAAAGCATCTTAACAATGCAAAGCCCATCCTCGTCTGATTTGTACGCAAACTAAACTTGATGAAAACAACCGCTAAAAAGATTTTAAATTTATTAACTAATGTTCTTCAAATTCTCATAAATAAAGGTTTTATTGAAAATTTGATGAGAAAAGCTCAAATGTAAAAACAAGTTATGGCTTGGACAGACACACTTAAGTTCAAATGGTAAATAAATAAACACAGAAGCGATAAAAAAAACAAAAAAAACTTGGACGTCTCGCACCGACAGGCTGTGGACGGGCTAGTATTTGCTATTTGTAGTTACTATGACTTTGCCATTTAACATTTTGACCCAATTATTAATTAGTCTTCTCCATATTCTCATAAGGGTTTGCAGAAAAATTGATAACAAAAGCTCAAATGATAAAATAAAGTTATGCCCTGGATACACATGGACGTACGCGCGCACGCACAATTGCAAAACCCCATCTATTACTACAAGAGCAGATGGGAGCATGAAGCATTTTAATAAATACATTTTAAATTAGAGAATTCATTAGACACATTACCCAGTGCTGTCTTGAGAAACCACGACATGGGCGGGGTCTACGAGCGGCACATTTGATTGGTCGTGATGACGTAAAATGCCGTAATATTGTCATGCAACTGCGATTAACATCAAAGTTGCGGAGGCAGATTACGAGGCTTTAAACTCCCGAGGCGAAACCTCAATAGCGGATTCTAAATCAAAGCGCTTAAATGCGCGGAATGGCGGGACACAGCGAAAGCTCTGCAGCCTTACCTATTAAAACCAAACACCCAGGAAAACTGCGTTCAGATATATACAAAAATAATACAAGGGTTTATTATATAAAAGCAAGACAGGAAAATACGCGCCGGTAATAAGCTATTCTAAATCGGGATCCCGCACTCCAGACCACAAATACAAAACGGGGATGATGAATTACAAAAGAAACACGTCACGTCGTGTACAGTGTACGCGGAGCTCGGGCTTATCTGTCTCTGTCGTCTTCTTGTAACACGGCCCCGCTCGGCCGCCACCAGGCCTTCTCCGACCGCCTCCGAGCACCACAGCAATACAAAGGCCCGAGCCAACGCCCACTCCGTTCGCACACGAGGCCCCAAAAGCAGGACAGCAAGCTCCCCTCGCGCCCTGAACTCGTCTTCAGGATCTCCGATCTGAACTGCCTGAACTTGATTATGGCACTCGTCAACTGCTCGTACGAACTGCACTCGAACTCTTGACTCAAGTCAGGGCTCTGCTCTCATCTCAACTCACACCGGGACTGAACTTAGTTCAGCACACCTCCGAACTGCACTGCGGGACTGCTCAACTCAACTCCCTCAACTCGCCTGGCAGCCACCTCAACTCAACTGTACTCCACTTGCCTGCACTGCCGAAAATGGCGTCCGACCCTCGATAATATCTCCGGCCGATGACGTCACATTGGCGCACCCCTCAGCCTATCAGAGCCTCCCCTGGCTCGCCGGGTCGCCCATGGGCACGCCCACTGCGTCACTGCCGCTCTCGCTACTCCTGCTTCTTCATAGCACGTGCTATCCGAGATTGGTAGGCCTTGCGGAGGTGTAAATGGTGGTGGCCGATTGTGGCGGTGTGCCAGCCCGATTCCCCGTCTATTCTCTTCCCAAGTCATGTCAAAGGGGAGGAATTATTTAATGTTGCGCTAAGGACCTAACTAAGTGTGTATGTGGTTTGCAGTGCCATAATGGACAAGGGTTTGATGACCAGGTGAGACTCACAGGGGCGTTATCTTTTAATCCCTATCTAACTATCACACGAATCTCCTGGTAGATCCACAATTATACATCTTACCCCGACAAACGCCTAAACATGAAGAACTTATTACAGGTAGATTCCCTATCGCGACAGTCGAATACCTACCTATACAGATCTACCTCGCTCTAGATTTTGCTCTACCCCCAGACATAACAATATATTGTCCAAGTATTGCTAAACGGAAGTTTTGAAAGTGTCAAAAAGGCGATTTGTGTTCCAAAGGGTTCAAGTATATAATTCAATTGAAATAAAGTAAAGATTTTAAAAGTCGTAGAAAAAAAATTCCCGAAGCTTGGAGATGTTCTGGGCTGAAAGGGTCGAAATATCTATGAGGAATAGAGCTTAGCTGATGATCTGGGAATTCAAAAAAAAATTGTAAACTTTTTACAAGTTAATAAGATTCTTATTTTAGGTTCTTACATTGCTTCAGATGTCTTTTACACCACCTTATTTAACACGTTACATTTGTTATCCGTGCCAGTTGTTTGCGTTCTTTATGGCTTCCTTTAAAACATTAACATTAAAAACATTGTGTCTGTGTGTCGCTATTTTTCTCATAGATGGCTGAACGGATCTTCGTCAAACTTTCAGAGGGTCTTGTCAGTGAGTGGTGGGGAGTGCTTTATACACAAAACAACTTTTTGAAATGTTTGAAAAAAAAAAAGTTAGATTTTTGGGGGATTTTTTTTATTCACCGCTCTATAGTGCCTACGCCCTTGTGACTATGTGAAAGGTAATGTTAAATGATCCACGATCTATAAATAAATAAAATAAAAATAAAATAAATGATCTATAAATAAATGATCTTAGTGGGTGTAAGAGTGTTTTAGGCACCCACAAATAAAATAATAAATTTTTTTTTGGTTTAAATGCCAACAGGATCAGAACAGCACCGGGCAATGTCGGGTATCCCTGATAGTGTACGATAATACATTAAACTATACGAAAGGTAAATATCTCTAGTTAAAACTACCAGCGGAAAGTTTGAATACCAAAGTTGACTGACTGTGTGGATACAGCTGAGGTTGTGGATGTACTTATGTAGAACGAAGGCCATGGTGGTGGATCCACTGTTTGGAGATATTCTGAGCTGAAAGGGTCGAAACGTCTATGAGGAATATAGCTCATCTGATGATCTAGAAAATCAGAAAAATATATCAACTGTTTTCAAGTTAATAAGATACTTACTTTTGGTAAATATATCAACTATATTGAGGTTTACAATTGCGATAAGGTCAAGTACAGTATAGGGTGATGTAGAATTAGTATCATTTACAACATCCTTTAAAGGTTAATATAATATTTGAGGTTAGTAAGGAACAAACTTTAAGAATTTAGGCTGTGTCTATGTATGTATGTATGTATGCATGTATTCATAATTGACCTGGTATAACTTGCTTACATGTATGTGCGATGATTTATCGTGCTTGTGACATGCTGGAAAGGTTCCAACTGCAACGACGTCACAATGAGAATTTCTTTTGAATAAAATGATATCTAATGTAAGTAATATAAAAACTGCATTGCTATAAACAGCAGCGTACAGGATGAAATTTCCTCGTTGACGCTGTAATAAAAGCAAAATAACCTCCTTTTCATGGTGGAGGCACGAACTCAAGCGTAACCGCAGGGGTACTCGAATGTTGACCACATGAAACGCCCTCAGCGACATGCCATACCTGCCATGCCTGCCATGCTGACAGGTAAATTGGCCCGAAAGAGGGCGCGGCTGGCCGCACTCCAGCGTGTACATGCGGCCGCGACCCTCTCGGAGCCCCCCGCACCTCACCGATGTGAATGCCTGCACCGCTTGCGCTGGCTCGGTTCATAATTACTGGCCAAGCATCGCCCGGATCGGATTTCAGCAGAAATTCGCAAAACAGTTCTTTGGCGAATGTGCGCATGATTGAGCGCATGCAGGGTCGTGACAGGTCATCTTGCCTCTGGTATGAGGAGATGGAGTGAATGCAAAGGATTGGAGTTTTAACTCCTGGATACTTCATTCTGAAGAGGAGGGAGAAAAAAATGCAATTGAGAGAAGGAAACCTAGCAGTGGATAATAGAGGCGGAAATGAAGGGGAGAAGATGTAAAAAAAAAAAAAATCTACCACTTCCTTACGTAATATGTAGATCGTTGCAATACATTGCATTCACTCAAATATTCATCAATCCATGTGATCCAGACCAACAATGCTTTGCCATTACACAGGACTTCATTCAAATGTCTTACGCATGATCGGAGGTGCAGCAAATATCACTTTTTGAACAACTACCACCTTGCTATTATTATGATTATGATTATGATTTTTATATCAGAGCAGGAATTTGTAATTTGTTCAGAGTGCCGGCGTTATCTCGCCTACATTTCACGAAGGACACTGTAGGATCTTTTAACGTCCACGAACTAATGCTGGCAGACGGGATGCCCAGTTTAACGTCCATCGATGGACAGTGCAGACATTGATGAATCGCCCTGCCTGTGAAACACCAGGATGACAGTTCATAGCTGGTCTGAGATTTGAACCCAGGCTAGATAGGCCAAAGACATGTGTGCACCTCTTTGCTATCTGACATGCCCAAATACCACTCATACAACAAATATTGATGATGTCGAGTCTCCTCGGTCAATGGTCGCATTGCCTTTCTATGGCTGGTACACACGGGTAAGTGTGTGGTAATGACTGGGGTCGCCACTCCTCTCCGTCTCTCTGCTGGCCGTTCGGGAATTCACGAGTATAACAAATTAAACAATTGTACAACAAATTACCATTTGTTTAACAATAACACTTGTAGAACAAATTAACACTATTATAACAAATGAACACTCGTATAACAAATTACCATTTGTTTAACAATAACACTTGTAGAACAAATTAACACCAGTAAAACAAATTAGACACTTGTATAACAAATTACCATTTGTTTAACAATAACACTTGTATAACAAATGAACAATAGTATGACAAATTAAACACTTGTATAACAAATTAAACACTTGTATAACAAATTAACACGAGTGTGACAAATTAACACTAGTATAACAAATTAGACACTTGCATAACAAATTAGACACTTGTATAACAAATTAACATTTGTTTCACAATAACACTTGTATAACAAATTAACACTAGTATAACAAATTACCATTTGCTTAACAATAACACTTTTTTTTTTCTTTTTTTTGTATACAAGATCGAGGCTCGTGAAAGAGCTAACATTAATCACACAAAAAGACAAACCGACACACAAAACACAAAAAACAAGGGGAGCGGCAGACAAGATGGGGAGAGAGGGGGAAGGACACAAAAGAGAGGGGGAAGAGGGGGAAGGACACAAACACAACATTTGAGAGCAGGGACATCGGGAGGACTTGGGGGGAGGTGGGAGAGGAATAAAACATATGAACACTGCAAGGACTCTGGGGTGAATTACCGGGGGTAGAAAAGATCAAGGTTTTCGATGGGGGAAGATAAGAGATGGTGGTGAACAGCTGTTTTAAAGACCTGGAGGGAGGAGTGGGATTGAAGGGAGTGGGGGAGTTTGTTCCAGAGGCGGGAGAAAAGGGGAATGAAAGAGTGAAGGTGAGCAGAGAGCCTAGACTTTGGCAGTTTAACCATAAGAGGGTTGCAGGCAGATCTTGTGCGACCTGAAGGAATATTGGGGGGACAGAGCACAGAGAGAGCTGGGGGAGCAAGGCCGGAGAGGAGTCGGTAGAAGACAGAAAGACCACCAACCTGCCTGCGGTGAGTGAGTGAAAGGCCCTCGGTGTTGACTACATCGCAGGAGATTCCAATGATTCTGAAAGCTTTGGCCTCAACAGCGTGAAGCTGAGCAAGGTGTGAGGCAGGAGCACCAGCCCAGAGGGGGGAACAGTATACCATTGAGCTGCGGATGAAAGCCTTGTATGTGGTGAGGAGCTCAGGTGTGCCAAGGAAGGACTTCGCACGACGGAGGATGCCCAGTCGGCGACTGGCTTTGGAGGCCAGCTTGGAAATGTGGTTTTCCCAAGAAAGATCATGGCAGATAGTGAGACCCAAAAGCTTGAGCGACAGAACTTCTTGGAGAGGATTGTTGAGAAAGTAGATGGGAGGGTTGTCCAGTCGGTCCTTTCGGAGAGACATTGTAAGAGTGTGAGATTTGTCAGGATTGAAAGACATGTTCCACTTGTTTGACCAATCTGTGATTTTGTCCAGGTCTGCAGAGAGTGAGGAGGCTGCAGACTGCCGATCTGAGGGATGAGGAATGGAGCGACAGAGAGTAGAGTCGTCAGCAAAGAAATAGAGAGGATTTTCAAGAGAGTCAGAGAGATCATTGATGAAGACCAGAAAAAGCACAGGGCCCAGAACACTACCTTGGGGAACTCCAGCCTGAACAGGAAGAGGAGATGAGAGAAACCCATTCAGGGCCACACGTTGACTACGACCAGAGAGGAAGTCCGCCAGCCATGCGTGGAGATTTCCTTGGATACCAAAGGAGGAGAGTTTGGTGAGCAGAGCAGGGTGCCAGACCGTATCGAAGGCACGTGAAATGTCAAGGGAGACAGCTCTAATTTCCTGTTTGGCGTTGAGGACCTCCATCCATTGTTGAGAAAGCAGAAGCAGCATGTCCAGAGTAGAGTGACCAGGCCTGAAACCAAATTGATGATCAGAGATCAAGCCATTGGAGAAGAGGAAAGATTTAATATCTGAAGCAATGATGGATTCCATGACTTTGCTGATTAATTGGGAGAAGGCTGATTGGTCTGTAGTTGCTGGGATCTGTTTTTGCACCTTTTTTGTGCAAACCGGTGATGTTGGCTGATTTCCAAGCAGATGGCAGATGACCTTGAGCAAAAGAGAGGGTGAAGAGAACAGAAAGAGGGAGTGAAAGAGCAGAAGAACATGATTTTAGGACCCGTGGGCTGATGCCGTCAGGACCAGTTGCAGAATCAGAGTCGAGGGTTGACAGAAACTTTTCCACCTTGTCAGGGGAAAGGACACAGAGTCCAGGAGCAGCTGGGTATGACTGGGTATGGTGGGTACAGAGAGGGATGGGTTTGGGACACAAGATTTAGAGGCAAACACAGAGTTGAGGCATTCAGCTTTTTCACGTGCGGAGTCAGCCGTTAAGCCGTTTGTGGTGAGGGAGGGGATGGAGGGGGAACAAACACCAGAAACAGATTTGACCAGACGCCACCAGGATTTGGAAGAGGGAGACAGATAAGAGAGTTCGGACTTGAGAATGGTGAGATATTGTTTCCTGGCTCTCCTGAGGGTGGACACACACTTGTTTCGGGCTTTGTGAAAGGAAATGAGATTTCCTTCCGTTGGATTTGCTTTCCAGGAGACGAAAGCAAGTTGTTTCAGGGCAACAGCCTCACCACAAGAATTCCGTGTACCATGGACGGGATGAAGGGTATGACAACTGAAGACGAGATGGTATAAATCTGTGCATGAGAGAGAGCAATTTACTTTGAAAGAATTCCCAGGATGAGTTGATGTCAGAGGCGGTAGAGATGGGAGACCAGTCCAGATGATTGATGGCTGCTTGAAAACCGTGACAGTTGGCCTGAGTGAAATGCCAGACTCGTTGACGTTGAGGAGGCTCTCTGAGAATGGTCAGAGAGATGTCCACTTTGACAAGCACATGATCAGATGAGCCGATTGGAGCAGAAGAAGAGCAGCAGACATTTTCAGGGAAGTTTGTCATAACCAAATCCAGAAGAGAAGATGCTCCGTTGACTGAGATCCGGGTCGGGAAATTGACAGATTGTGTCAGTCCCAGTGAGTCGCAGAAGTCATTTGCTGAAGAGCCATGGCTGGTGAGAGAGGTACCCACACCCAGCCAACTGGCATGGTGACAATTGAAATCACCACATATGAGGAAGAGAGAGTTGGGAAGGGTAGATAGAAGTTGATCCATATTATCAGACAGTGAGATGTAGATGGAGTCATCGCTGTTTGGTGGACGGTACAACACACATATGAACAAAAGGTGCGAGCGAAGGGGAAGCCGTAGCCAAAGGTATTCCTGGGGGTGAGGTGGAGAGAGGGCAGTGGAGGGCGAGTGAGGAAGAGAGTTTTTTATAAAGATAGCAACCCCACCTCCAGGACGAGGCTCAGGTCTATCATACCGGAGGAGGGAGTAACCTGGGAGAGATACCAAGGCATCAGAGACATCATGAAGGAGGAAAGTTTCTGTTAAGCAGATCACATCTGGTTTGTCAGAAGCAACCTGTATGGAGAGGTCAGTCAAGTTTGAGTGAAGGCCCCGGATGTTTGAGGTCCATACCGTTAATGAAGAGGAAGGGGGAGCATCGGGTCCAGAACAGGGGGGGGGGGGGGCAGGGGTAGGGTAAGATGTGGAAGAGGAGGAAGAGGTAGGGAGAGCTGTTGAAGGTGTGTCAGAGATTTCAGAGATTTCAGAATAGCTTGGAGAAAGGGAAGAATGGGGCGGACAAAAGGTTTGATGGAGATTGGGTGAGGCACAGTGAGGTGTTATTTGAGGAGGGGGAAGAGCGAGGCAGAAGGTTTGGGGAGATGAAGGTGAAAGTTGGAAGGGGGAAGAAGCAGGGAGGATGCTTTGAGGAGGAGGGGTGAGAGGGGAGTCTAGGAGGGGAGGAGCGAGGGAGAGTCTCGGAGGGGAGGGGTGTGGGGGGAGTTTAGGAGGGAGGGGACAATAACTCTTGTTTAACAAATTAACATTTGTTTAACAATAACACTTGTATAACAAATTAACACTAGTATAACAAATTACCATTTGTTTAACAATAACACTTGCAGAACAAATTAACACGAGTATAACAAATTAACACCAGTATAACAAATTACCATTTGTTTAACAATAACACTTGCAGAACAAATTAACACTAGCATGACAAATTAAACACTTGTATAACAAATTAAACACTTGTATAACAAATTAACACTAGTATGACAAATTAACACCAGTATAACAAATTAGACACTTGTATAACAAATTAGACACTTGTATAACAAATTACCATTTGTTTAACAATAACACTTGCATAACAAATTAGACACTTGTATAACAAATTAACACTAGTTTAACAAATTCAACACTTGTATAACAAATTAAACACTTGTAGAACAAATTAACACTGGTATGACAAATTAAACACTTATATAACAAATTAACACGAGTATGACAAACTAACAATAGTATAACAAATTAGACACATGTATAACAAATTAGACACTTGTATAACAAATTAACACGAGTGTGACAAATTAACACTCGTATAACAAATTAGACACTTGCATAACAAATTAGACACTTGTATAACAAATTAACATTTGTTTAACAATAACACTTGTATAACAAATTAACACTATTATAACAAATGAACACTAGTATAACAAATTAACATTTGTTTAACAATAACACTTGAATAACAAATTAACCCTAGTATAACAAATTAACACTAGTTTAACAAATTACCATTTGTTTAACAATAACACATGTAGAACAAATTAACACTAGTATGACAAATTAAACACTTATATAACAAATTAACACTAGTATGACAAATAACAATAGTATAACAAATTAGACACTTGTGTTACGTGGTCCTCCCGGTAACTACCTGGTCTGGGTGATCCCCCGGACCGTGGGAGGGACCCCGCCAGAAAGATATATGGTTTATTCGCTTTCGTAACGCAATCAATATGAATTCCGGTCAAGAAGAAACCCCACACCAAGGATCCGGAATAATCAATAATATATTCTCTGAGCAATCAACAACCATCAACAATGCACAGTCAATATTACAAAGGTATACTCATCTACACAAACTCTAAGATGGCCATCTTATATATTCCTCACGTGAGCCCCACTCCTGACTCCCTCCGTGGTCAATGTCTCCCACAATGTCTCTCGTCTCCGCACACGGGCGGTTGAACGAACCCCGGGCGGACGTGCTCCAAACGTGCCGTCTCGTACCGGGGACAGCTGTTGCAGCGCACCTCCTTGCCAAGCAACGGGGCAAAACCCAGCGCGGCTTCCAACGCGCGCGAGGCCCCGAAGTGCGACCCGTACGCGTCCTTGTAGACGGGGCAAAACCAAACGCGGTTTGCACCGCGTGCGAGGTTCAACGTGCGACCCGTACGCGTCCTTGTAGACGGGGCAAAACCAAACGCGGTTTGCAACGCGAGCGAGGCTCAACGTGCGACCCGTACGCGTCCTTGTAGACGGGGCCAAACCAAGCGCGGTTTGCAACGCGCGCGCGCGGCCCCACGTGCGACCGCTTGGTTCCGTGCACGAACTCACGGGGACTTGACGTGTCAAAAGGTAATTACGCGTCCAGGTAACTCCTCTCGCCAAACGGGTTTCGGAACGCCTCTGTTTTCCGCGCAGCGCAAGGTCGATTCCACCTTCTCCTCGTCGCGGGGCGAGGAAGAAGAATCCCCGTCCTTTTTCTCCTCGTGTCTTTTTCTCTTCCGTTTCCGGCCACTTCCGTTTCCGGCCACTGGTTCCGAAGGGCTCCTGACCCTCCAACCACAACAACTACACCCCAACTTGATATACTACACACGGATAAGCAAAGACCTGAATGGTAATTCACATACATTCACATAAATATGTAACACTCCCCCCCTTCAAGAAAGAAAGTTTGAACCCAGCGAAAACTTTCTTTGCCGGCCAATTTGGGAGAAACAAAACAGATAACTCAACCCCCCCCCCACATTATCAGTTCCCCCCGGGCCCCGTTATCACTTAAAAATAAAGCAACCAAAATTCCACCACAACCCCTCCAGATTACTCCCTCTGGACTAAGTACCAACAACGACATTGTCCCTGCCAAATCAAACTCCATCTCATGACCCTCTGACTTTGACCGTCCATATCTTGGGAATGAAGGTTAAGGGTTGATCAAAGATCCAAAGTTAAGCAACTCGATAGCACTTTTTCCGGGAGGCCAAGCCGAGTATTCACTACATGGATGCCTTTAGGAACGCGGAGTTCACGGTTAGTCCGTGCAGGAAAGTTCTCTACCTGGGTGCCTTGAGGAACGTGGAGTTCACGGTTAGTCCGTGCATGAAAGTTCACTACCTGGACGCCTTTAGGAACGGCGTTCACGGTTAATTCGTGTAGGAATCTTGGCTCGGCGGCTCCGCCGCCTTCAGTGCTTCAACTTCTCAGAACTTCCCTAATAATTAGGGTGGGACCACTGGTCCCTGTAGTCCCATGAATAGCGGTCTCCTTCTCGGCCACCACCAAAACTACCGCCCAGTTGTCCTCTCCTGTAGACCTCTCGACGCCTACGAAATGCCTTCCCTACTGTTATGGTCCGACCCTCCAAATCCTTGCCATTCCAATTCTTCTCTGCCTCTCTGGCGTCTTTTGTGCTGGCAAACGTGACAAAGCCGAACCCTCTTGACTGTTGCGTTTCCCAGTCTCTTACCAACCGCACTTCCACCAGCGGCCCATATCTGTTGAAGACAGAGGTCAGAACCTCTTCCTCTGTTTTGAAGTTCAGTCCCCCTACAAATAGCTTGGCACTTTTGTCGCCATCCCGAGCTGGTGTGGCGTTATTTTCCCTGCTGGGCTCTTTACCAACCCTCAGGTTACCATAAACTTGACCCCCGGCCAAATCATTCCCAATAACCACAGATACACCCTCTACAGGAAGCGTGGCTTGTAAACCGACGGTGACCGGTCCTGACACCAAATCGGACTCCAAATGGATGACATGAAGGGGAGCACTAACACCGCCCCCGATCCCCTGTAAACGAACACTATCCCCCGTTGCCGTCTCCTCGGACCATGGCAAAATGCCTTCAAGCATTAAAGATTGATGTGCCCCTGTGTCCCTCAATATCCTAACCGGTTTCCGGTTAGTCGAGGCTCCATCCCGTGACACAATCCCCTCTGAAATAAAGGGTTGGTAACCCTTTTGATGGCGATTTCTCACAATGGCCATTGCGTTTGGAGTCGTAGTAGTCGGAATCCGCTCTGGGTCTTCGCTTTTCATGCGGTAACAACTGGACATCAAGTGTCCAGGTTTCTTGCAAAAAGCGCAAGTAGGCCCGGAGGAAAAACTCGTGGTCTGCCTCGGGCCCCCCGAACTATAAGTTTGTCTTGGGCCCTCATCCCTCCGATTTCGAACCGGTGGGGTATCATAGTTGTCCCCATAATCCTCTCGAGGCCGCCGCCATGTATGGTCGTTCTCCGCACCTGCTGTTCCCCACCTCCCCTGCGGAGATCTAGGCGAGGAGTTAGGTTCGTGGACCCCTATTCGGTGGGTTAAGGCATAATCATCTGCCATGGTGGCTGCGTCCCACAACTTTGGTACCTTCTTTTCCTGCAGGTACACTTTGATGTCCTCGTGGACACACTGCTGGAATTCCTCCACCAGGATCAAGTCCCGCAATTTCTCGAAGTCTTTCCAGACTCCTTTTGACTCACACCACCGATCAAACATGTTTTCTTTCACTCTGGCAAACTCCACATGGGTCTCACTCTCCCTCTTCCTGGCATTCCTGAATTTTTGCCTGTAAGCTTCCGGAACCAACTCATAGGCTTTGAGGATGTGCTTCTTCAGTACCTCATAATCTGCACATTGGTCCATTGGTAGTGCCGAATAAATTTCCTGAGCTTTCCCCACCAGCACACTTTGCACGAGTATGGTCCAGGCCTCCTCCGGCCAGTTTAATTGTCGAGCCACTTTCTCAAAGTGTGGAAAAAATTTCGCGACTTCTTTTTCACTGAACGGTGGAACCAGCCTCACATGTCTGCCCACATCCCAGGTTTTCTGGTTAGGTGTCGACCCCGTCAGCAAGGGTGGTGCCTCTCCCCGTTCTCTCATTAACTCCAGCTCCTTGAATTTGATTTCTTGCTGAAGCTCCATGTCACGTTCCTTTAATTCCCTTTCCGCTTTTCTCTCCTCTGCTTTTCTCCCTTCTAACCTTTCCTGGAGTTCTCGTTCCACTCTCCTTTCCTCTGCTTGTTTCTCTTCTCTCCTCGCTTCTGCTTTCCTTTCTTCTTCTGCTAACCTTTCCTGGAGTTCTCGTTCCACTCTCCTTTCCTCTGCTTGTTTCTCTTCTCTCCTCGCTTCTGCTTTCCTTTCTTCTTCTGCTCTTTCCTTTTCTGCTTTCCTTTCTTCTTCTGCTCTTTCCTTTTCTGCTTTCCTTTCTTCTTCTGCTCTTTCCTTTTCTGCTTTCCTTTCTTCTTCTTTTCTTTCCTTTTCTGCTTTCCTTTCTTCTTCTTTTCTTTCCTTTTCTGCTTTCCTTTCTTCTTCTGCTCTTTCCTTTTCTGCTTTCCTTTCTTCTTCTGCTCTTTCCTTTTCTGCTTTCCTTTCTTCTTCTTTAATCCGTTCCTGGCTCCGTAACTGCAACTCCAGTTTCCGGAGCTCAACGTCTTCTGGTTCTTCGGGTAGCCACTCCCAGGCTAACTCGTCCCATTTTCCTAATCCCACCATAGATTGTATCACCGTGGCCTGCAACTCTGCCTTCCTCAAATTAGTTCGGACCTCCAAGTTAAAATGTTTGGCCAATTTCAAGAGGTCCGACTTTAGCAACGCTCGGAACTGTGCCTCACTCGGTGTTACCCCAAAGTTCTGTGCCACAAACGCCATGGTGCCTATCGTTAACACCTGTTAACCTTCACCCAAGACTTTACCCCAATTTCTCAAAAAAAAAATTTTTTTACCAATTAATAATTAATTAATAAATTTTAATTAATAAAAAATATTATTATTTTATTATTTTATACAATTTTAAATCCCGGACGAGCCCCCAATTCTGTTACGTGGTCCTCCCGGTAACTACCTGGTCTGGGTGATCCCCCGGACCGTGGGAGGGACCCCGCCAGAAAGATATATGGTTTATTCGCGTTCGTAACGCAATCAATATGAATTCCGGTCAAGAAGAAACCCCACACCAAGGATCCGGAATAATCAATAATATATTCTCTGAGCAATCAACAACCATCAACAATGCACAGTCAATATTACAAAGGTATACTCATCTACACAAACTCTAAGATGGCCATCTTATATATTCCTCACGTGAGCCCCACTCCTGACTCCCTCCGTGGTCAATGTCTCCCACAATGTCTCTCGTCTCCGCACACGGGCGGTTGAACGAACCCCGGGCGGACGTGCTCCAAACGTGCCGTCTCGTACCGGGGACAGCTGTTGCAGCGCACCTCCTTGCCAAGCAACGGGGCAAAACCCAGCGCGGCTTCCAACGCGCGCGAGGCCCCGAAGTGCAACCCGTACGCGTCCTTGTAGACGGGGCAAAACCAAACGCGGTTTGCACCGCGTGCGAGGTTCAACGTGCGACCCGTACGCGTCCTTGTAGACGGGGCAAAACCAAACGCGGTTTGCAACGCGAGCGAGGCTCAACGTGCGACCCGTACGCGTCCTTGTAGACGGGGCCAAACCAAGCGCGGTTTGCAACGCGCGCGCGCGGCCCCACGTGCGACCGCTTGGTTCCGTGCACGAACTCACGGGGACTTGACGTGTCAAAAGGTAATTACGCGTCCAGGTAACTCCTCTCGCCAAACGGGTTTCGGAACGCCTCTGTTTTCCGCGCAGCGCAAGGTCGATTCCACCTTCTCCTCGTCGCGGGGCGAGGAAGAAGAATCCCCGTCCTTTTTCTCCTCGTGTCTTTTTCTCTTCCGTTTCCGGCCACTTCCGTTTCCGGCCACTGGTTCCGAAGGGCTCCTGACCCTCCAACCACAACAACTACACCCCAACTTGATATACTACACACGGATAAGCAAAGACCTGAATGGTAATTCACATACATTCACATAAATATGTAACACTTGTCTAACAAATTCAACACTTGTATAACAAATTAACATTTGTTTAACAATAACACTTGTATAACAAATTAACACTATTATAACAAATGAACACTAGTATAACAAATTACCATTTGTTTAACAGTAACACTTGCAGAACAGATTAACACTAGTATAACAAATTAACACCAGTATAACAAATTACCATTTGTTTAACAATAACACTCCTAGAACAAATTAACACTAGTATGACAAATTAAACACTTGTATAACAAATTAAACACTTGTATAACAAATTAACACTAGTATGACAAATTAACACCAGTATAACAAATTAGACACTTGTATAACAAATTAGACACTTGTATAACAAATTAACATTTGTTTAACAATAACACTAGTTTAACAAATTCAACACTTGTATAACAAATTAACATTTGTTTAACAATAACACTTGTATAACAAATTAACACTATTATAACAAATTAACCCTAGTATTACAAATTACCACTTGTATAACAAATTAACATTTGTTTAACAACAACACTTGTATAACAAACTAACCCTTGTGTAGCAAATTAACACTAGTATAACAAATTAACACTAGTATAACAAATTATCATTTGTTTAACAATAACACTTGTATAACAAATAAACACTTGTATACAATTAACACTTGTATCACAAATTAACACGAGTATAACAAATTAACACCAGTATAACAAATTAACACTTGTATAACAAATTAACACGTATAAAAAAGTAATGCTAGTATGACAATAACACTTGTGTAACAATGAAAACTTTAACAAATTAACACCAGTCTCACAAAGTAATGCTCATATAACAAAATAATACAAGTATAACACAATAACAATTAACCCGAGTATAACAATAATAATTGTATAACAAATTAACCCTGGTATAACAAAATAATAATTGTATAACAAATGAACACATGCATAACAAAATAACACTTGCATATCAAATTAACACTTGCATATCAAATTAACACTTGTATATCAAATTAACACTTGTATATCAAATTAACACTTGTGTATCAAATTAACACTTGTATATCAAATTAACACTTGTATATCTCATTAATACTTGTATAACAAATTTTATTTGGAGAACAAACACCAATAATAGAACAAATAACACTGTAATAATTCATATTAACACTTGGATAAATTAACACTACTATAAGAAATGAGCACTTGTACAACAAAATAACAATAATATAACAAAATAACACTATTACAACAAAATAACACTAGAACCATATAACAAAATAACACCAGTATAACAAAATAACACTTCTATATGTAATTAACACTGGCATTTCAAAATATCACTTGCATAACAAAGTAACACTTGTACCATATAACAAAATAACACCAGTATAACAAAGTAACACTCATACCATATGACAAAATAACATTTATATAACAAATTAACACCAGTATAATAAATTAACACTAGTATAACAAAGTAACACATGTACCATATAACAAAATAACACTAGTATAACAAAATAACACTAGTATAACAAAGTAACACGAGTATAACAAAGTAACACATGTACCATATAACAAAATATCACTGGTATAACAAAATAACACTTGTATAACAAATTGACACTAGCATAATAAATTAACACTTGTATAACAAAGTAACACATGTACCGTATTACAAAATATCACTAGTATAATAAAGTAACACTAGTATAACAAAGTAACACAAGTATAACAAAGTAACACGAGTATAACAAAGTAACACTAGTATAACAAAGTAACACTAGTATAACAAAATAACACGAGCATAACATAACAAAATAACTAAATTATATTTATTTGCTGAGTTGTTTATCGAGAGAGAAAAGTTTTGTAAATTCCTCACCAAGTGAAGATTCATACGTGGAACATTTTGGATGTTCTCGGATTCGGACACAGCACTTGCTCTATCTGAGAGGTAGAGGTTTAATTTTGTTCTTGGAAAATAATGCGAAAGATGATATAACGTCAGGTAGCAGCAAGTACTTCGTGAAGAACCTATAATAACACTGATGGAACTAAAGAGGATAGGTTTGTGTCTTTGTGAAGGTCGATAATGAGTTATTTATGAATTTGCTTCAACAATTTGAGATGATGATGATGTGTGCGCATTTGTCCCGATAACCTCGGAAGCACGCCTCCATCGATACATCGGACCAGGTACAGGTATACGGTTGATCATAATGTTAGGTGCATCCTCCTTTAACTAGGTGTGACAGTGCACGGACTCGCAGCATCCTTCGTCGATATGACAGAGGAAAGCGCTCCGAGCTCTTTGCTGGTCGTCTTACTGTGCCGCTTCGGTGGGCAGGCGTGCCGGTGCAGGTGCGGAATCCACGAGTGAAGGTAATTAGACCAACGATGCTCTGCAGGTCCTCTCTGGTAGAGCAGTCCCCTGGAGGCAGCCTTTAGAAAACTCGTCAAAGGCGTTTGTTTGCAAGCATTGACTGGCAGAGCGTCATCATGTATTCCGTGGGAAGGTTACCTGCGAACTAATCAAATTTGGTCTGATGCACAGGTAGACTTTATTTCCCCCCAAACACGACCCGTGTTTTCTTCTTCTCCTTTGGATAGAAGTTGTTTTTATTACCCTCGCCAGAGGCGGGTATTGCATTTGAGTCCATTTGTTACTTGGCCAAAAAAATAATATTTTTTATCAGCCAACTGAATTCAACCACCAAAATAATATTTTTTATCAGCCAACTGAATTCAACCACCAAAATAATATTTTTTATCAGCCAACTGAATTCAACCACCAAAATAATATTTTTTATCAGCCAACTGAATTCAACCACCAAAATAATATTTTTTGTCAGCCAACTGAATTCAACCACCAAAATAATATTTTTTATCAGCCAACTGAATTCAACCACCAAAATAATATTTTTTATCAGCCAACTGATTTCAACCACCAAAATAATATTTTTTATCAGCCAACTGATTTCAACCACCAAAATAATATTTTTTATCAGCCAACTGAATTCAACCACCAAAATAATATTTTTTATCAGCCAACTGAATTCAACCACCAAAATAATATTTTTTGTCAGCCAACTGAATTCAACCACCAAAATAATATTTTTTATCAGCCAACTGAATTCAACCACCAAAATAATATTTTTTATCAGCCAACTGATTTCAACCACCAAAATAATATTTTTTATCAGCCAACTGAATTCAACCACCAAAATAATATTTTTTATCAGCCAACTGAATTCAACCACCAAAATAATATTTTTTATCAACCAACTGAATTCAACCACCAAAATAATATTTTTTATCAGCCAACTGAATTCAACCACCAAAATAATATTTTTTATCAGCCAACTGAATTCAACCACCAAAATAATATTTTTTATCAGCCAACTGAATTCAACCACCAAAATAATATTTTTTTATCAGCCAACTGAATTCAACCACCAAAATAATATTTTTTATCAGCCAACTGAATTGAACCACCAAAATAATATTTTTTATCAGCCAACTGAATTCAACCACCAAAATAATATTTTTTATCAGCCAACTGAATTCAACCACCAAAATAATATTTTTTGTCAGCCAACTGAATTCAACCACCAAAATAATATTTTTTATCAGCCAACTGAATTCAACCACCAAAATAATATTTTTTATCAGCCAACTGATTTCAACCACCAAAATAATATTTTTTATCAGCCAACTGATTTCAACCACCAAAATAATATTTTTTATCAGCCAACTGAATTCAACCACCAAAATAATATTTTTTATCAGCCAACTGAATTCAACCACCAAAATAATATTTTTTGTCAGCCAACTGAATTCAACCACCAAAATAATATTTTTTATCAGCCAACTGAATTCAACCACCAAAATAATATTTTTTATCAGCCAACTGATTTCAACCACCAAAATAATATTTTTTATCAGCCAACTGATTTCAACCACCAAAATAATATTTTTTATCAGCCAACTGAATTCAACCACCAAAATAATATTTTTTATCAGCCAACTGAATTCAACCACCAAAATAATATTTTTTGTCAGCCAACTGAATTCAACCACCAAAATAATATTTTTTATCAGCCAACTGAATTCAACCACCAAAATAATATTTTTTATCAGCCAACTGATTTCAACCACCAAAATAATATTTTTTATCAGCCAACTGAATTCAACCACCAAAATAATATTTTTTATCAGCCAACTGAATTCAACCACCAAAATAATATTTTTTATCAACCAACTGAATTCAACCACCAAAATAATATTTTTTATCAGCCAACTGAATTCAACCACCAAAATAATATTTTTTATCAGCCAACTGAATTCAACCACCAAAATAATATTTTTTATCAGCCAACTGAATTCAACCACCAAAATAATATTTTTTTATCAGCCAACTGAATTCAACCACCAAAATAATATTTTTTATCAGCCAACTGAATTGAACCACCAAAATAATATTTTTTATCAGCCAACTGAATTCAACCACCAAAATAATATTTTTTATCAGCCAACTGAATTCAACCACCAAAATAATATTTTTTGTCAGCCAACTGAATTCAACCACCAAAATAATATTTTTTATCAGCCAACTGAATTCAACCACCAAAATAATATTTTTTATCAGCCAACTGATTTCAACCACCAAAATAATATTTTTTATCAGCCAACTGATTTCAACCACCAAAATAATATTTTTTATCAGCCAACTGAATTCAACCACCAAAATAATATTTTTTATCAGCCAACTGAATTCAACCACCAAAATAATATTTTTTGTCAGCCAACTGAATTCAACCACCAAAATAATATTTTTTATCAGCCAACTGAATTCAACCACCAAAATAATATTTTTTATCAGCCAACTGATTTCAACCACCAAAATAATATTTTTTATCAGCCAACTGAATTCAACCACCAAAATAATATTTTTTATCAGCCAACTGAATTCAACCACCAAAATAATATTTTTTATCAACCAACTGAATTCAACCACCAAAATAATATTTTTTATCAGCCAACTGAATTCAACCACCAAAATAATATTTTTTATCAGCCAACTGAATTCAACCACCAAAATAATATTTTTTATCAGCCAACTGAATTCAACCACCAAAATAATATTTTTTTATCAGCCAACTGAATTCAACCACCAAAATAATATTTTTTATCAGCCAACTGAATTGAACCACCAAAATAATATTTTTTATCAGCCAACTGAATTGAACCACCAAAATAATATTTTTTATCAGCCAACTGAATTCAACCACCAAAATAATATTTTTTATCAGCCAACTGAATTCAACCACCAAAATAATAATTTTTATCAGCCAACTGAATTCAACCACCAAAATAATATTTTTTATCAGCCAACTGAATTCAACCACCAAAATAATATTTTTTATCAGCCAACTGAATTCAACCACCAAAATAATATTTTTTATCAGCCAACTGAATTCAACCACCAAAATAATATTTTTTTTATCAGCCAACTGAATTCAACCACCAAAATAATATTTTTTATCAGCCAACTGAATTCAACCACCAAAATAATATTTTTTATCAGCCAACTGAATTCAACCACCAAAATAATATTTTTTATCAGCCAACTGAATTCAACCACCAAAATAATATTTTTTATCAGCCAACTGAATTCAACCACCAAAATAATATTTTTTATCAGCCAACTGAATTCAACCACCAAAATAATATTTTTTATCAGCCAACTGAATTCAACCACCAAAATAATATTTTTTATCAGCCAACTGAATTCAACCACCAAAATAATATTTTTTATCAGCCAACTGAATTCAACCACCAAAATAATATTTTTTATCAGCCAACTGAATTCAACCACCAAAATAATATTTTTTATCAGCCAACTGAATTCAACCACCAAAATAATATTTTTTATCAGCCAACTGAATTCAACCACCAAAATAATATTTTTTATCAGCCAACTGAATTCAACCACCAAAATAATATTTTTTATCAGCCAACTGAATTCAACCACCAAAATAATATTTTTTATCAGCCAACTGAAATCAACCACCAAAATAATATTTTTTATCAGCCAACTGAATTCAACCACCAAAATAATATTTTTTATCAGCCAACTGAATTCAACCACCAAAATAATATTTTTTATCAGCCAACTGAATTCAACCACCAAAATAATATTTTTTATCAGCCAACTGAATTCAACCACCAAAATAATATTTTTTATCAGCTAACTGAATTCAACCACCAACGATTTTGAGATCAGCATAGGCCAAAAGGTCAACATAGGCCAAAGGTCAACAACAATTTCAAATTTCTAAAATCCTCAATTTTCATCCGATTGACTTGGAATTTGAATATGATTTTCATATGGGCACACTGAATTCAACCACCAACAATTTTTGAGATCAGCGTAGGCCAAAAGATCAACATAGCCCAAAGGTCAACCACTTTTTTTTGGAATTTCCAAAATCCTCCATTTTCAACCGATTGACTTGAAATTTGAAGAGGAGTTACACATCAGCTAACTGAATTCAACCACCAATGATTTTGAGATCAGCGTAGGCCAAAAGGTCAACATAGGCCAAAGGTCAACCACTCTTTTCAAATTTCTAATATCCTCAATTTTCATCCGATTGACTTAGAATTTGAATATGATTTTCATATCGGCTCACTGAATTCAACCACCAATTATTTGTGAGGTCAAAAAGATGCGCTACTGAGTGCCATTCTGCTTTGTTCTCTTTCGCCAAGTGTCGCTCTATGAGTGATTTTTCATTTGTTTGTTTGTCCGCACAGAATAAATATGATTTTCTCCGCAACCGTTGGTTCGATTGACAGTAAATTTTCACCGCAGGTGCAAGTCCACCTTTGCAATTTTAAATGAAAACAAGCGTTACGCCTAGGTCCCCCGTCGGGGAAGTGATGTGAGTTGACAAAGTGGAACACGCAGAAAACATGCCATGATATGATATTTCGCTCACAAGGTTCAGACATACATGGAGGCAGCCATCTTGGATTTTGACGTGGCGACCCAATTTTCAATAGCGTTCTTCCTTATGCGTAGATACACCCACACACCAGAAGGTACTTCGCTTATTTTTCAAGATATTTCGCTCACAAGGTTCAGACATATATATGGTGGCGGCCATCTTGGATTTTGACGTGGCGACCCAATAGATACACCCACACACCAGATTAGACGTTGGTACTTCGCTTATTGTTCGAGATATTTCGCTCACAAGTTTCAGACATAAAAATGGTGGTGGCCATCTTGGATTTTGACGTGGCGACCCAATTTTCAATAGCCTTCATCCTTATGCCGAGATACACCCACACACCAAATTAGAAGTTGGCACTTCGCTTATTTTTCAAGATATGCAGGTTACAAGGTTCAGACATACATGGCATCAGACATACATGGCGGCGGCCATCTTGGATTTTGACGTGGCGACCCAATCTTAAACAGTATCCTTCCTTATGCCGAGATACACCCACACACCAAATTAGAAGTTGGAACTTCGCATATTTTTCAAGATATTCATCTCACAAGGTTCAGACATACATGGCGGCGGCCATCTTGGCTTTTGACGTGGCGACCCGATTTTAAACAGCGTTCTTACTTGTGCCTAGATACACCCACACACCAGATTAGACGTTGGTACTTCGCTTATTTTTCGAGATATTTCGCTCACAAATTTCAGACATATATATGGTGGCGGCCATCTTGGATTTTGACGTGGCGACCCAATTTTCAATAGCCTTCGTCCTTATGCCGAGATACACCCACACACCAAATTAGAAGTTGGTACTTCGCTTATTTTTCAAGATATTCATCTCACAAGGTTCAGACATACATGGCGGCGGCCATCTTGGATTTTGAAGTGGCGACCCAATTTTCAATAGCGTTCTTCCTTATGCCTAGATACACCCACACACCAGATTATAAGTTGGTACTTCGCTTATTTTTCAAGATATGCAGGTTACAAGTTTCAGACATACATGGCATCAGACATACATGGCGGCGGCCATCTTTGATTTTGACGTGGGTTGCACCCACACACCAAATTCGAATGCGGTACTTCGCTTACGCACGCACGCATGCACGCCCACACGCACACACGCACGCCCGCACGCACGCACGCACGGACGGACGGACGGACAGACACACGGACGGAGGGGAAAGCCATAGTCCCCTTTCGCTCCGCTGTGCGACGGGGGACAATTAGGACGTCATAGGTCACGTGGTATCGGCGCCATCTTGGAAAAACCGAAAAACGTTGCACTTCTATATCTCCGAAAGCGCTGAATAGAAAAAATTGAGACATGGCTCATCATAAAGAACTCTCCATGGGGAATAAAATATGTTGATGATGATGATGTCATAGACGTCATATGACTCCTTTATGACATCATAATTCAAAAAGTTCAAAAGTTCAAAAGTTCATCGGATCAAGATGAAATTTCTGGAGCATCATCTCGGGATAAATTGGTGGAGAAAAAAAAAGATGACGTCATCCGTCACGTGGTTCGGCCGCCATATTTGTTTTAACCTATTGATTATGGTTATGTTTTAACCTTTGATTATTTACCTATTGATTTTTGTCTTTTTGCACTTGTTTTTTGTACTCTGTCAAAGCGTCTTTGGGCTTCTTGAAAAGCGCTCTATAAAATAAATGTATTGTACACCGCTCCTTTCCTATGCCATCTCCAGGCATTGCAAATCGTCATTGCCAGGCACCAAAGGGGGCTCGGCAGTGACGCACGCTGAAAGAGAGTACTCAGTTTTCACTCTGGTTTCTTGCTTTCTTTCTTTCTTTCTTGTTTGTTTGTCCGGGCGATATCTCAGCCATCCTTTGAGCTAGGAAGCTGAAATTTCGGCACAATAGTGAGCAAGTCCTTTGTCAAAAACGGTATTTTTTGTTTTTTGATTAATCAATTAATTGATGAGTTATTTAATTATTAGCGATTAATTAAGTACGTATTTAATTAATTAAATTTCCTTTCTCTTCTGACCATTAACTCAGGCACCTTTTGAGTTAGGAAGCTGATATTTGGACATGCCAATGACCAGGTGATTTGGCTGCAAAGGATATTTTTGATTTATTAATTAATCAATTAATCGATTAATTATTTAATTATTCGACTAATGACAAAAAAATTTTTTTTTTTTAAGTTACAGATTCTGATGAAATAGTGGTAGTTTATGTGTTCTCTGACCAAATTGATTAATAATTTAATTTTTTAATGATTATTATTTATTTATTTTCATTATTAATCATTTATTTATTTTCTTTCTCATTTGGCCAATATCTCAGGCACCTTTTGAGCTGGGAAGCTAATATTTGGACATGAGTGACCAAGTGATGTGGCTATCAAGGATATTTTTGATTTATTGATTAATCATTTCATCTATTAATTATTTATTGATTAATCGATTAATTATTTATTGATTAATCGATTAATTATTTATTGAGTAATCAATTAATTATTTAATTTTTTATAAATGACTTATTTAATTAAATTTCTAAAAGATACATCTTCGGATGAAGCACTAGTGGTTTAGTTATGCGATTAGCCAATTGATTATGAAAATATTTTGTGATAATCTTTTATTGATTTTAATTATACAATTAATCAATCAATTAGTGTACACCTCTCCCTCCCAATGCAGCCTCAATGAGCTGCACTGCGGTATTGCCGGGCGCCGGAGGCGCCCCAGCAATGCCGCGCTGCAGCATATTTAATTATTTGGCATGGGGCGGTGTACTTTGAATGTATCTGTACTTCTTATTATTATTATTATTATTAACACAAAAGCCTTAAAAACCACTGAAAACACGTCCTGGCGAGGGTTTGCAATCTCTGATTGTGCATCGGTAGTTTGTTCGGCTGCAGGCAGGTTAGCCTCGAGATATCCTTGCTGGCCTCGAAGTCATCTAACCTGGGTTCGAGTCCCTACCAAGTTATAAACTTCCATCCTGGTTGTTTTACATGTAGTGTAGCAGCATAGCAAACCTGTTGTGCATTTTGTGATACAAGCACCAAATTTGGCACAAATGTACATTAATATGTTGCGAACATTTTCAGATATTGGGCCACTTGAAATTCCGTAATTTTTTTTTTCAAATTTTTTCAAATTTCGTAATTTCAAATTTTTCGGGTGACACCGTCACAATTTCGGTCTTCGAGGCCGGCCGATATAGTGGGGCGGCTTAGCCCAAATATTCAAAAGAATTGTGCATTTTGTGATACAAGCACCAAATTTGGCACAAATGTACATTAATATGTTGCGAACATTGTGTGGTCAGCAATGAAGACGAGAGTCTGAATTACATGTATGCAAAAGACCTTGTGAACCAGTGAAGCAAATACACGGGTAAGCATGAATTAAATCTAGGGCATGATATAATTTCCATGATGTTTACCTCTACACTCAATGGTGGAAGGAGGTAATGTTTTGATCCCAGCTTGTCTGTATGTCTGTTTGTCTGTTAGTCCACAAAATTCCAGACAAAGCTTGTAGTAGTGGTAGTTGTAGTGGTAGTGGTGATAACAGAAATTGTTATATAGAACTGAACTTATATTATTATTATATGCAGAAAATAACTTCATTTCTATATGCCCTGCAGTGGACAGGTTAATTGGTTTATGCACTGAAGGGGTCACCCTGGTGTGCACTGCTGTGTTCTGCCTCACTGAGTTGTTCAGGTATGATGTACTCAGCACAAGCTTCCGGTCGGCCCGGAGGTGGGGGTGCGGGGCCTGTCACGGAACGTCAAAACAAACAGCCTGCCGGGGCCGCCCAAAAGTCGGGCGTGAGGGGCGCGTCCACTAATGGAACGCCTCTCGCTTCCCAGATCGAGGGCCACGTGGTCAGGAGAACCTCGTCCCTTCCGGTCACACTTTGCCTATCGGCCGGCCTCGAAGACCGAAATTGTGACGGTGTCACCCGAAAAATTTGAAATTACGAAATTTGAAAAAATTTGAAAAAAAAAATTACGGAATTTCAAGTGGCCCAATATCTGAAAATGTTCGCAACATATTAATGTACATTTGTGCCAAATTTGGTGCTTGTTTCACAAAATGCACAATTCTTTTGAATATTTGGGCTAAGCCGCCCCACTAATGCTCAGTGAGGCATCAATGTGCATCCATCATAAGTACGTGAAGCCGGTCGACCCATCTACCTGCACTGGTCATTGGTGATCCCTGCGCGGTCGTTTCTGAAGGGTAGATGGATTATCACGGGGAGTAGGTGAGTTATTTTTGCCTAAACGAAATACAAATTCCTGCCTAAACCGCTGTTCGTAAAAAGTCGGGTATTCTCGGGCATTCCTTGATATCAGGTAGCACCGCATGTGTGGGTAGCAGATCCTGTCACGATAAACAAATTTACCCACATAGGTGTTCACATGTCAAGTGTGGATGGCCGTGTTCACGTTCGACACTAAATATAGCTTATGGTACTACTACTACTACTACTACTACTACTACCACTACTACTACTGCTAGTACTACTGCCATCTACTAATACCACTACTCCCGACTACGACTGCTACTACTACTGCTGTTGCTGCTGCTACTACTACTATCTACTACGACTGATACTACCACTATTACCTACGACTAGCACTACTGTTGCTATTGACTACTACTACTACTACTACTACTACTACTACTACTACTATACTACTACTAGTACTACTACTACTACTACTACTGCTACCTACTACCACTCCCTACTACTGCTCCTACCTACTACTACTACTACTACCACTACCTACTACTAATACTACTAGTACTACTACTACTACTGCTACTACTACGGTATTTTTTTTTACAACTTGCCCATAAATTCGTACACAATTTTTAGACCCAGAATCGATTATATCTTGTCATTTCTGACAACTTTTCTATTTAGTAATATCGCGGCAAAAAATTATTAACGGAGAAAATACGAATATATATTATCTTTTTTTTTCTTTTTTTTCTTTTGTATACTGAATCGAGGCTCGTGAAAGAGCTAACATTTATTTCACAAACAAATCAACCAGACAAACAAAATATATAAAAAGAGGGAGCGGAAGACAAGATGGGGAGAGAAGGGGAAGCACACAACCACAACATTTGAGAGCAGGGAGAAGTGTGGGAGGGAGAGGGCTTGGGGGGAGGAGGCTTGGGAAGGGGGGAGGGGGGAGGGGGAGGGGGGGGAGAGGTATAAAACACAAGGGGACCAAAGACTTCCAGGACAGAAGTTGGTATTGCAAAAAAAAAAAAAAGTGTAGGATTTTGGGTGAAATTAGCGGGGGTAGAAAAGATCAAGGTTTTGGATGGGGGAAGTTAAGAGATGGTGGTGAACAGCTGTTTTAAAGACCTGGAGGGTGGAGTGGGATTGAAGAGAGTGAGAGAGTGAGACTGATGAGAAAGAGCCAATCATAGAGCAGCGATACATCATGTGATCATATCGGCCAATGAGCGGCCTTTCCGGTTGGCGGTTAGGGTTAGGATTAGATTTAAGGTTAGGATTAGATTTAGGTTTGGTTTACATGAGATTCATTCAAATTTGTTATTTATTTCGGTCCGTCAGTCCGTAAACACTTGAAACTTCTTCTCCGAAACCGCTGATGGGATTGCGACCAAATTTGGCACAAATTATATTTGTTGTGTTGTGACTAAAGTTTGTTCAGGGCATTAAAAAAAATCGGGGGTCAAAGTGGGTCCGGGTTTGAACCCCCAAAATAGGTATTTGCTTTCTTCTCTGAAACTACACATACGATTTCGATGAAACTTCATCACAACCTTCACCACCCGTGATGTACCAAAGTTTGTTTACGGCATTAAAAAAATCTGCCCCTTTTGGGGTCAACAGAGGGTTGCCCCCCAAAATCGGTGTTTGCTTTCTTCTCAGAAACTACACACACAATTCCGATGAAACTTGACCACAACCTTCAGCACCCATGATGTGCCAAAGTTTGTTCCTGGCATTTACATAATCGGGGTCTAAGGTTGTCCATAGGGGGAAGGGGGGGGGGGCTTTCCCCCCAAAATAGGTAGTTCCTTTTTTTCTCAGAACCTACACACACAATTTTGTTGAAACTTCACCACAACCTTCATCATCTGTGATGTACCAATGTTTGCTCAAGGCATTGGAAAAATTGGGGTCTGAGGGGTTACACGGGGTAGGAGGGGGGGGGGGGGGGGGTTGCCCCCCAAAATAGGTATTTTTTGTTTATTTGTTTAAAGTCTTAGGTTTATGTTTGTATAATTCTCCATGCTGCCCTGTCTTCTAGCAACCATTGAAGTTGGTTTAAAATACCTTTAGTCGGTGCAGTATACTGTTAATTCTACCAGGTGAGCACCAGGGGGTGTATTGCCCCTATGTTTGATGATTGGGATGGGGGATCCTATCTCAAAATGAGTAATTTGCCGCCGAAATGAATATCAAATTAGAATGAATTTCATAAAAAATCATCGGAAAAACCTAAGTTTGATGTGAAAAACGATTAAGGGCAACTTGTAAAAATTTACTACTCCTAACTACTACTGCTACTAACTACTACTGCCACTACTACCTACTACGACTACGACTACTACGACTACGACTACTACTAACTACTACAAGCTACTACCCCCACTACTAACTACTACTAACTACTACTACTAACTACAACTAACTACTACTAACTACTACTAACTACAACTAACTACTACTAACTACAACTAACTACTACTAACTGCTGCTAACTACTACTAACTACTGTTAACTACTACTAACTACTACTAACTACTACTACTACTAACTACAACTAACTACTACTAACTACAACTAACTACAACTAACTACAACTAACTACTACTAACTACTGCTAACTACTACGAACTACTACTAACTCCTACTAACACTGCAGTCGCAGGATGGCCTAGGGGTACGCACACTCGCCTCGAAGCTGTCTCTCCTGGTCTCCTGGGTTCGAATCCCGTCCCAGCTCTAAACTGTTAACCCGGAGTTTTACCGACAGGGTGATTCATCAATGTTGTGTGCACCTGACCTCGGATGGACGTCAAAATGGGTGTCCCGTTTGTCGGAATAGTTGGTGGACGTTAAAGATCCCACAGTGTCCTTGGCGAAGAGCAGGCGAGTTATCGCCGGTCCCCAGGCTAAATTTTAAAATCCTGCCCTCACTACTGCTGGTAAGGCAATGGCAAACTACCCAGTATACTGTATAACCCGAGCCAAGATAGCATCTCCACTCTGTAACCGAGTGCGGTGCATCAGAATCAGGACTTTGTAAACGGTCCCAATGATTCCCACCTTCTTGTGGAGTTGGTGGTGGGAAGAATTTGGCGCAAGTCTTTCACGAACCAGGTAGCCAGATTTACCGCTTAACAGGTATTTGTAATTTGGTCCAAGGTGCCAGCAATAACTCCTCCATGAAACAGCGTTTAACATCCACCAGCTGAAGCTAGCTCTTAAGACAACCGGCTTAACGTCTAGCCGAGGAACGGCACACTTTGTGATGGAAAACTGTCTGCGGAGCACTCATCCGGACAGCTTACACTCGGATCGGGAATCAAACCCGGTTAACGATGACGTCACAAACGTTACCACCAGCGGAGGCACGAAAAGATGGTTGTTAATTAATTCCGTTACCAACTCGACGCACGTGACCCGAAGGTACTAAATAAATATATATATATAATTTAATATTTACAATATATTGTTTATGTGAAAGAATTCCGTGGATTTACAGTTCATTCTGAGCGACAATCGCATTATTATTCCAGTAAGATTATCCCAGCTTTCGCAAGCCTTGGCTTTGGCCCTTCCACAGTAATTATAGTTTCCGAAGGCTTCCAGCTGTCAGGAAAACTGCCCCCATGGAATGCCCCGAGTTTTGCCGAATTTATTTGCGCACGTGACGCAGACATCAGAAATATCTCGAGTAATTTCACCTCAAACTAATTGTGCTTCGGCGAGCCATTACTGGCGACGCTTTACCCGCCTTTTCGCTTAAGAGCATAATGGTCCGCTCGGCGCCATCTTTAAATAGAGCGAGAGCGTGACATGGCCAAAAGGTTGGGAAAAAAGTGAGATCTATTTATTACGTACGTAAACATGGCGCGAAGTTCCACCGCTCGCTCGTGTTCCTTCCATTTTCCCCACTCATCACTCCCGTCCCGATTTCAAACCTTTTATATTCCTTCTCTCCTCGCATAACGACGTATCACGATGACGATGACACCTACTCTCCCCACTTCTCGCACACCTCTCTCCCTTCTGTCATACCTTTTTCCCTTCTCGCACACCATCTCTCTCTTCTCGTACACCTGCTTTCCCATCTCGCACCCCTTCTTTCCGTTCTCGCACACCTTCTTTCCCTTCCCGCACACAATCTCTCTCTTCTCGTACACCTGCTTTCCCTTCTCACACCCCTTATTTCCCTTCTCGCACACCTTCCTTTCCCTTCTCGCACACCATCTCTCTCTTCTCGTACACCTGCTTTCCCATCTCGCACCCCTTCTTTCCGTTCTCGCACACCTTCTTTCCCTTCTCGCACACCATCTCTCTCTTCTCGTACACCTGCTTTCCCTTCTCACACCCCTTCTTTCCCTTCTCGCACACCATCTCTCTCTCTTCTCGTACACCTGCTTTCCCGTCTCGCACCCCTTCTTTCCCTTCTCGCACACCTTCTTTCCCTTCTCGCACACCATCTCTCTCTCTTCTCGTACACCTGGTTTCCCTTCTCGCACACCTTCTTTCCCTTCTCGCATATCTCTACCGTCTCGCATACCTTTTCCCTTCTCACACACCTCTCCCTTCTCGGACGCCTCTCCCGTCTCGCACCTCTTATTTCCCTTCTCGCACATCTCTCCCTTCTTGCATACCTCTCTCCCGCCTCGCACACCTTCTTTCCCTCTCGCATACACGTCTCCCTACTCGCATAACTCTCTCCCTTCTCGCACACCTTCTCTCCCTTCTCTCATACCTCTCATTCTCACACATCTCCCTTATCGCACACCTTCTCCCCCTCTCGCACACCTTTCTCCCTTCTCGCACACCTTCTTCCCCTCTCACACACCTCTCCCTTCTCGCACACATTCTCGCACACCTCTTCCTTCTCACAACCCCTTCTCGCAACCTCTCCATTCTCGCACACATTCTCCTAGTTCTCTACTCCACTCCTCGCACACCTTTCCCACACTCGTCACACCCCTTCTCTTCTCTCCCCCACTTCTCGCGCACCTCTCTCTCTCTCTTCGCACACCTTCTCTCCCTTCTCTTCGCACACCTTCTCTCCCTTCTCTTCGCACACCTCATTATTTTCCCTGAATCGATGTTAGTTGGCTATGCCACCTAAGGTGGACGGAGGTTATGCTTTCTCCCCTGTCTGTCTGTGATCAGGATATTTCAAAAGGTTATTGACGGATTATGACGAAACTTGGTGGATGAGGTCGTTCGGCGACAAGAATAAGTCGATTCGATTTTGGTTCAGGTGTAGATCCAGTTCCGACCTATCAATGGTATACATAACGTAAACTGTTCAACCTGGTGGAGGTGTGCTCACTACCGAGTGCTGCTCTAGTTTCTTCATTTTAGCCCCAAGCTCCAACAACCCCGATGCGTACGTAATAAATAGATGGCGCATTTCATCTTTATCTCCGTTAATTAATTAGTGAAGTTGTTGTCGAAAGTTTTCGAGAGCGAAGACCTGAAATAGTCTCATTTTCCCACATCGTCAATACATGAAAGGGTCTTCAACATAACCGCAACAGCAACAATGACAACAACACCAAAGTTGGTGTCACCAATAATAAACTTCGAAACGCCAACGTTGCGGCCTCGAGGAGGACGAGGTCAGAATGGCCGTTAACCCATCAGGATGGAATTACCCGGAGAGCAGCAATTAGCCGATGTCACGTGGCATGAAAACCGCTCAAGACCGTTCCCGCGTGACACGTGGCCCAGCTACGTCCTGCCGCAATCACACCTTCGCGGCTCGACCCCTTGATCTTGGAAACCCGCCAGGTAGAAGCGGGTCCCGTTTAATGGTGTTTTGTTACCTGTGTTAATGTCGGCTCGGCCAAGTGTTTGCTGGAAAGTCTTTGAAGAAAAGTTTCTGTTATTTTGCGCGAGGAGGGAGTTGTGGTCGCTAATGAACTTTATGGAGAAGATGGAGGATCATGTGGATTCCTGGATGCTGCTGGTGTGTCGTGTCGTTGGTGTGCGACGTGCGAGTCGGATCACCACGGTCCAATCATGATCGATATTTTTCGCGCCAAAATCTGTAATCGATATTTTAGGCCGATTTCAGTTGTGTCGCCACCATTACTTGTGAGTGTGACGACTCAACTATATCAATCAAACAAACCTCATGGTCGATGTTTGTAGTCTGGAGGTAATAAAATAAGAAGAAGAAGAAGAGGAAGCAGAAGAAGAGGGAAGAAGAAGAAAAAGACAAAATGTCACATCCTCGTCGTTTTATTAATTTTACTGTGCGGAGTTAAAGACCGTCAGTCGGCCATCTTTGGTCGGATTACAAAACAACATCTGCATATGTATATATTCATGTATTGTCCTTGTGCCAAGTTTGACCAAAATCGGTCCGTGCATGTCGAGAAATGGATGGGGACATGTTGAGGTAACAAAATGGCCGCCAGTCGGCCATCTTGGATCTTATCGAAAAATAAATGAGGTGCACATATAAGCCTTCATTTATCTATGTGCAAAGTTTGAACAAGATCAGTGAATGCACGTCCGGGAAATGGTTGAGGATGTGTTCAATATCAGGGTTTTTTTTACAACTAAAATGGCCGCCAGTCGGCCATCTTTGATCGCATCACGAAACAGAATGATGCACGTATGTATACCGTCATGTATTGTATTTGTGCCAAGTATGAACAAAATCGGTCGCTGCCTCTGAGGTATGGTGACGTACGCACGACACCCCACCCATTAGCCCCCGTTTCGGACTAACTCCAACGGGGGCTGATAACGGGTTATCTATTTATTTATTACATACGTATAGAAGCTGTTGACCCCAATCTGCACTCGCTTTACTCCATAAAACCTCTTCCATCTCCTTCCAGTCCTGTCCTGTCCTCTCCCAGATTTCTTATTTTCCACCTTCACTCTTCGCAGGAACCTTTCTCAATTTTAATTTTGGCAATCAATCCTCCTTTCCCGGAATGTACGCAATACATAGATGGGTTAAATACATTCATTCGAGTAATTACATCCGCCAATGAAGGTTGATGGAGATTATGTTTTCACTCCTGTCTGTCTGTTTGTCTGTGATTAGGATATTTCAAAAACTTGTGGACAGATTCAGACAAAATTTGGTGGACAAGTTGGATGTGTGACAAAAACTATTTGATTGTTTTTTTTTTGTATTTTTTTTTTTGTATACAAGATCGAGGCTCGTGAAAGAGCGAACAGTAATCACACAGAAAGACAAACCGACACATAAAACATATAACATCGGGAGCGGTAGACAAGATGGGGAGAGAGGGGGAAGGACACAAACACAACATTTGAGAGCAGGGACTGAGAGACATGGAGACATGGAGAGATCTGTGGGAGGGAGAGGGCTTTGGGGGGGCGGAGGCATGGGAAGGGGGGGGGGGGGTGGGAGAGGTATAAAACATATGGACACTGCCAGGACTTCCAGGAAAGAAGTTGGAATTTCAAACAAGGTGGATCTGGGGTGAATTAGCGGGGATAGAAAAGATCAAGGTTTTGGATGGGGGAAGATAAGAGATGGTGGTGAACAGCTGTTTTAAAGACCTGGAGGGAGGAGTGGGATTGAAGGGAGTGTGGGAGTTTGTTCCAGAGGCGGGAGAAAAGAGGAATGAAAGAGTGAAGGTGAGCAGAGAGCCGCGATTTCGGCAGTTTAACCATCAGAGGGTTGCTGGCAGATCTTGTGCGACCTGTAGGAATATTTGGGGGACAGAGCACAGAGAGAGCTGGGGGAGCAAGGCCGGAGAGGAGTCGGTAGAAGACAGAAAGACCACCTACCTGCCTACGGTGAGTGAGTGAAAGGCCCTCAGAGATAGCTTCATCGCGGGAGATTCCAATGATTCTGAAAGCTTTGGTTTCAACAGCGTGAAGCCGAGCCAGGTGTGAGGCAGGAGCACCGGTCCATAGAGGAGAACAGTATTCCATTGAGCTGCTGATGAAAGCCTTGTATGTGGTGAGGAACTCAGGTGTGCCTAGGAAGGACTTTGCACGACGGAGGATGCCCAGTCGGCGACTGGCTTTGGAGGCCAGCTTGGAAATGTGGTTTTCCCAAGAAAGATCATGGCAGATAGTGAGACCCAAAAGCTTGAGCGACAGAACTTCTTGGAGAGGATTGTTGAGAAAGTAGATGGGAGGGTTGTCCAGTCGATCTTTTCGGAGAGACATCGTAAGAGTGTGAGATTTGTCAGGATTGAAAGAAATGTTCCACTTGTTTGACCAGTCTGTGATTTTGTCCAGATCTTCAGAGAGTGAGGAGGCTGCAGACTGCCGATCTGAGGGAAGAGGATTGGAGCGGCAGAGAGTTGAGTAATCAGCAAAATCTGATGGTGAAAATCCAGATTTGGATCTGGATCAGAGAATTTTGAAGGGATTCTTCACAATTGAGTGAGTCATACACCTGGTTTTGGCTTAACAGTTAAGGTGGCTGGTTTAAGATCTTAGGGTCTTGAGTTTGAGCCCCCTGTTGTGCCGTTGAAATGGAAATAACACCAGGTGGGTTGACTCAGTCTGTAATCCTTCTGAGGTTGGCAAAATGAGTACCAGCTTACTGGTGGCGGGCACTGCATCAGTGGAAAAGCTGAGCATCCACAAATGATGCAACTCGCATTTGATTCGATTTTGGTGAAGATCCGAATCGGGACCCGGATCTGAGAATTTTTAAAAAGTTTTAAGGCAATTCTTCCCCATTGAGAGATGGGGCCAAAAATGATGTATAGTTATCAATAACGATGTCAAAAAGTTATGAACGAGTTATGACAAAAATAGGTAGATGATTTGGGTAGGTGACAAAAACAAGCCGATGAGATTTTGGTTCAGGTCTGGATCCAGATGAGGTCTATCAGTGGGATACAAACCATAAACTCTTTAGCCTGGTGGAGGTATGCGCTCTACCGAGTGCTGTTCTAGTTTATTTTGTTACTTGCGAAATCTAAAATTGGCAAGTATATTGGTTGGTCTGGTCTGTTATTCTGTAACACGGTGGATGGTGGATGGTGAACCCTCGTTGAGATGAAGTCTTAGTCAACCCCTTTGAGTATGTCTAGTAATTACGTACTGTTTGGACCTTGAGTACGTCTATGAATTAAGGACTATTGGAACATACCTTTTTGACATGTAGACCTTTAGATATATTACACCTTTTGGACCCCTTAGACCATTTGGACCATTTACAACATTTTATACCTTGAAGAACCCTAAGACCCTGCATCACCCCAAAGACCCAAAATTGGTTCATCTGATCATATGCTTGTGAAAGTCAACAAATCTCTAGCTATTCTCAGAGAGCTGCCTCAACACCGGTGAATATGGCAGTTCACTCAAGCAAATTGGCAGGGATTATGAGCAGCCACCTCCCTTCAGGACTGGTCTCTCATGTATACCGCCCCTGATGTTAACTCAGCCTGGGAATTCTTCCACAGAAACCTGCTCTCTCTTATGCACAAATTTATCCCATCTCATCTTCAAGTATCCTACCCTTCTTCCCGCCCATGGTACACTGAATCCTGTGGTGAGACAGTTGCTCTGAAAAAACTTGCCTTCTCTTCCTGGAAGGCAAATCCGACCAAAAGCAATATCAGTGCATTCTAAAAAGTCTGCAATAAGTGTGTGTCCACTCTCAGGAGAGAGACAGAAAACAACATCTGTCCAACCTCAAGAATGAACTTTCAAACTTGTCTCCCTCCTATAAAACCTTGTGGCATATTATTCAGGCTGTCTCAGGAGTATGCTCCTCTTCCATCCATTCCATCTTTAAAATGGCACCACAGCCGATTACGTTCGTGAGAAGGATGAATGCGTCAATTATGTGTTCTCTTCCAAATATTGTGTCCCCAACACCTCACTCTCACTATCCATCCTTCCCTGTCACACACAACTGCTTCTGGACTATGTGTCTTTTGCACCTGTTAAGGAAGGGAAGGTTATTTCAAACTTCATCTCTGACTCTGCTATTGGACCGGATGGCATCAGCTCACGTGTCCTAAAAACCTGCTCTGCTGCTCTTGCACTTCCTCTCTCTGCCCTTTTCACCCTGTCATTTACGCTTGGTCATCTTCCATCTGCTAAGAAATCCACCAGCATCACTACACTACATAAAAAGGTGCAAAACGGATCCCCTCAACTACAGACCTATCAGCTTACTTGCAATCATCAGCAAGGTCCATCATTGCAGTTGAAATGAAATCCTTGCTTTTCTCCAAAAACCTCTTCTCAGATCACCAATTTGGTTTCAGACCAGGTCACTCCACCTTGGACATGCTGCTTTTATTCATGCAACAATGGATGGAGGCCCTCAATATCAGACATGAGATCAGGGCCATCTCTCTGGACATACCTCATGCTTTTGATACAGTTTGGCATTCTGCCTTTCTCTCCAAAGTGTCTGCCTATGGCATCCAAAGCCAACCCCACACATGGCTTGCTGATTTTCTGTACTACCATCACCATTGTGTGGCTCTCAATGGAATCCTTTAACATCCCCTCCCTGTTGAGGCTGGAGTGCCCCCAATGCAGTGTTCTGGACCCAGTCCTATTCCAGATCTTCATAAATTATGGGGTTTTTTGGGGGGATTTTTATATACAAGATCGAGGCTCGTGTAAGGGCTAACATTAATCACAAAAAAACAAACGGACACATAAAACATATAACAAAGGGAGCGAGAGACAAGATGGGGAGAGAGAGGGAAGCACAAAAGTACAACAGTAGAGAACAGGGACATCGGGAGATCTGTGGGAGGAAGAGGGCTTGGGGGGAGGAGGCATGGGAATTGGGAGAGGTAAAAAACACATGGACACTGCTAGGACTTCCAGGAAAGAAGTTTGTATTTCAAAGAGTGGATCTGGGGTGAATTAACGGGGGTAGAAAAGATCAAGGTTTTGGATGGGGAGGAGTGGGATTGAAGAGAGTGAGGGAGTTTGTTCCAGAGGCAGGAGTAAAGAGGAATGAAAGAGTGAAGGTGAGTAGAGAGCCTTTATTTTGGCAATTTCACCAGAAGAGGGTTGCTAGCAGATCTTGTGTGACCTGCAGGAATATTTGGGGGACCGAGCACAGATAGAGATCGGGGAGCTAGGCCAGATATGACTTGGTAGAAGACAGAAATACCACCTACCTGCCTGCGGTGAGTGAGTGAAAGGCCCTCACAATCAGCTTCATCACGGGAGATTCCAATGATTATGAATTGTTGAGAGATATTCTTCTTGGAGAGGATTGTTGAGAAAGTAGATGGGAGGGTTGTCCAGGCGGTCTTTTCGGAGAGACATAGTAAGAGTGTGAGATTTGTCAGGATTGAAAGACATGTTCCACTTCTTTGACCAGTCTGTGATTTTGTCCAGGTCTGCAGAGAGTGAGGAGGCTGCAGACTGCCGGTCTGAGGAATGAGGAATGGAGCGGCAGAGAGTGGAGTCATCAGCAAAGTGATAGAGAGAATTTTCCAGAGTCGGAGAGATCATTGATGAAAACTAGAAAAAGCACAGGGCCCAGAACACTGCTTTGGGGAACTCCAGCCTGAACAGGAAGGGGAGATGAAAGAAATCCATTCAGGGCCACACGTTGACTACGACCAGAGAGGAAGTCTGCAAGCCATGCGTGGAGATTTCCATGGATACCATAGGAGGAGAGTTTGATGAGCAGATCGGGGTGCCAGACCGTATCGAAGGCACGTGATATGTCAAAGGAGACGGCTCTGATTACCTTTTTGGCATTGAGGACCTCCATCCATTGTTGAGACTGCAGAAGCAGCATGTCCAGAGTTGAGGCATTCGGCTTTGTCACATGTGGTATCAACTGTGGTGTAGCCATTTGAGGTAAGGGAGGGGATGGAGGGGGAACAAACACCAGAAACAGATTTGACCAGACGCCACCAGAATTTTGAGAAAGGAGACAGGTTTGAGAGTTCAGTCTTGAGAGTAGAGTGATAGTGCTTCCTGGCTCTCCTGAGGGTAGTGTTACATATTTATGTGAATGTATGTGAATTACCATTCAGGTCTTTGCTTATCCGTGTGTAGTATATTAAGTTGTTGTGTAGTTGTTGTGGTTGGAGGGTCAGGAGCCCTTCTGAGGGAGTGGCCGGAAACGGAAGTGACCGGAAACGGAAGAGGAAAAGACACGAGGAAAAAAAGGACGATTATTATTCTTCCTCGCCCCGCTCCGACAAAAGGTGGGATCGACCTTGCGCTGCGTGGAAAAGCGGCGTTCCGAAGCCTGTCTGGCGAGAGGAATTACCGGGACGTGTACCTGCCCGGTGGAGACGTCAAGTTGACGTGGGGCCGTGCATCGACCCCGCGTCTGGCATCGTTCGCGGCACCGTCCAAACAGACGCGTGCGGGTCGCACGTTGGGGCCTAACCCGCCTTGCAAGCGGCGTGGGGTTTGGCTTGCTCTACCGTATCCGCTTCGCGTGGCCATGAGGGGCTGCAGCCTCGGTGCCTGGTACGATACCTGCCCGGTGGAAACACGTCCACCCGGGGTTCGTTCAACCGCCCGAGTGCGGCGACGGCGACCATCATCTTGGTCAGGAGGGGCCCAGAGACATTGTGCGGGACCGAGACCAAAAGGGTGTCGTGAGTACTCACCGGGACACACATGTATAAGATGGCCATCTTAATCATAGGGAATTGATTGTGAATTGGGAATTGGTGATGGTTGTGTATTGTTGATTGCTCGGGGAAAATCTCCGTGGTTGTGTCATTGAAATTGTATGGTATCATTACCATTGGAAATATATCCTTGAACATCAGTTGTCTCCTGGGTGAAATTCATATGGATTGCGTGGTGAAAGCGCATATATAATACAGCTTGCTGGCGGAGTTCCTCTCACGGTCCGGGGGTCACCGAGACCAGGTATTCACCGAGAGGACCACGTAACAGAATTGGGGGCTCGTCCAAATTACGATTTGCGGTTTCGCAATTGGGTCTACGTCCGGGATTTAAAATTGTATAAAATAATAAAATAATAATTTTTTTTTTAATTAAAATTTATTAATTAATTATTAATTGGTAAATATTTTTGAGAAATTGGGGTAAAGTCTTGGGTGAAGGTTAACAGGTGTTAATGATAGGCACCATGGCGTTTGTGGCACAGAACTTTGGGGTAACCCCGAGTGAGGCACAGTTCCGAGCGTTGCTAAAGTCGGACCTCTTGAAATTGGCCAAACATTTTAACTTGGAGGTCCGAACTAATTTGAGGAAGGCAGAGTTGCAGGCCACGGTGATACAATCTATGGTGGGATTAGGAACATGGGACGAGTTAGCCTGGGAGTGGCTACCCGAAGAACCAGAAGACGTTGAGCTCCGGAAACTGGAGTTGCAATTACGGAGCCAGGAACGGATTAAAGAAGAAGAAAGGAAAGCAGAAAAGGAAAGAGCAGAAGAAGAAAGGAAAGCAGAAAAGGAAAGAGCAGAAGAAGAAAGGAAAGCAGAAGAGAGGAGGGAAGAGAAACAAGCAGAGGAAAGGAGAGTGGAACGAGAACTCCAGGAAAGGTTAGAAGACAAAAAAGCAGAGGAAAGGATAGTGGAACGAGAACTCCAGGAAAGGTTGGAAGAGAAATCAGCACAAGAAAGAACCGAGGAAAGGAGAGTGGAAAGAGAACTCCAGGAAAGAAGAGAAAAGGAACAAGCAGAGGAAAGGAGAGCTGCAAGGGACCTCGAAGCAGAGGAGAGAAAAGCGGAAAGGGAATTAAAGGAACGTGACATGGAGCTTCAGCAAGAAATCAAATTCAAGGAGCTGGAGTTAATGAGAGAACGGGGAGAGGCACCACCCTTGCTGACGGGGTCGACACCTAACCATAAAACCTGGGATGTGGGCAGACATGTGAGGCTGGTTCCACCGTTCAGTGAAAAGGAAGTCGCAAAATTTTTCCCACACTTTGAGAAAGTGGCTCGACAATTAAACTGGCCGGAGGAGGCCTGGACCATACTCGTGCAAAGTGTGCTGGTGGGGAAAGCTCAGGAAATTTATTCGGCGCTACCAATGGACCAATGTGCAGATTATGAGGTACTGAAGACGCACATCCTCAAAGCGTATGAGTTGGTTCCGGAAGCTTACAGGCAAAAATTCAGGAATGCCAGGAAGAGGGAGAGTGAGACCCATGTGGAGTTTGCCAGAGTGAAAGAAAACATGTTTGATCGGTGGTGTGAGTCAAAAGGAGTCGGGAAAGACTTCGAGACATTGCGGGACTTGATCCTGGTGGAGGAATTCCAGCAGTGTGTCCACGAGGACATCAAAGTGTACCTGCAGGAAAAGAAGGTACCAAAGTTGTGGGACGCAGCCACCATGGCAGATGATTATGCCTTAACCCACCGAATAGGGGTCCACGAACCTAACTCCTCGCCTAGATCTCCGCAGGGGAGGTGGGGAACAGCAGGTGCGGAGAACGACCATACATGGCGGCGGCCTCGAGATGATTATGGGGACAACTATGATACCCCACCGGTTCGAAATCAGAGGGATGCGGGCCCAAGACAAACTTATAGTTCGGGGGGCCCGAGGCAGACCCCGAGTTTTTCCTCCGGGCCTACTTGCGCGTTTTGCAAGAAACCTGGACACTTGATGTCCAGTTGTTACCTCATGAAAAGGGACAACCCAGAGCGGAGTCCGACTATTACAACTCCGAATGCGATGGCTAGCGTAAGAAATCGCCATCAAAAGGGTTACCAACCATTTATTTCAGAGGGGTTTGTGTCACTGGATGGAGCCTCGACTAACCGGAGACCGGTTAGGATATTGAGGGACACAGGGGCCCATCAATCTTTAATGCTTGAAGGCATTTTGCCATGGTCCGAGGAGACGGCAACGGGGGATAGTGTTCGTTTACAGTGGATCGGGGGCGGTGTTAGTGCTCCCCTTCAGGTCATCCAGTTGGAGTCCGATCTGGTGTCAGGACCGGTCACCGTCGGTTTACAAGCCACGCTTCCTGTAGAGGGTGTATCTGTGGTTATCGGGAATGATTTGGCCGGGGGTCAAGTTTATGGTAACCTGAGGGTTGGTAAAGAGCCCAGCAGGGAAAATAACACCACACCAGCTCGGGATGGCGACAAAAGTGCCAAGTTATTTGTAGGGGGACTGAACTTCAAAACAGAGGAAGAAGTTCTGACCTCTGTCTTCAACAGATATGGGCCGCTGGTGGAAGTGCGGTTGGTAAGAGACTGGGAAACGCAACAGTCAAGAGGGTTCGGCTTTGTCACGTTTGCCAGCACAAAAGACGCCAGAGAGGCAGAGAAGAATTGGAATGGCAAGGATTTGGAGGGTCGGACCATAACAGTAGGGAAGGCATTTCGTAGGCGTCGAGAGGTCTACAGGAGAGGACAACTGGGCGGTAGTTTTGGTGGTGGCCGCAATCAATATTATTATGGAGGCTCCCTGAGTTACGGCCGCTCCCGAAGGAAGGATTGGCAAAGTAGTGGCCGAGAAGGAGACCGCTATTCATGGGACTACAGGGACCAGTGGTCCCACCCTAATTATTAGGGAAGTTCTGAGAAGTTGAAGCACTGAAGGCGGCGGAGCCGCCGAGCCAAGATTCCTACACGAATTAACCGTGAACGCCGTTCCTAAAGGCGTCCATGTAGTGAACTTTCATGCACGGACTAACCGTGAACTCCACGTTCCTCAAGGCGCCCATGTAGAGAACTTTCCTGCATGGACTAACCGTGAACTCCGCGTTCCTAAAGGCATCCATGTAGTGAATACTCGGCTTGGCCTCCCGGAAAAAGTGCTATCGAGTTGCTTAACTTTGGATCTTTGATCAACCCCTTAACCTTCATTCCCAAGAAACTGATGGTCAAAGTCAGAGGGTCATGAGATGGAGTTTGATTTGGCAGGGACAATGTCGTTGTTGGTACTTAGTCCAGAGGGAGTAATCTGGAGGGGTTGTGGTGAAATTTTGGTTGCTTTATTTTAAAGTGATAACTGTGCCCGGGGGGAACGGATAATGTGGGGGGGGGTTGAGTTATCTGGTTTGTTTCTCCAAATTGGCCGGCAAAGAAAGTTTTCGCTGGGTTCAAACTTTCTTTCTTGAAGGGGGGGAGTGTTACATATTTATGTGAATGTATGTGAATTACCATTCAGGTCTTTGCTTATCCGTGTGTAGTATATTAAGTTGTTGTGTAGTTGTTGTGGTTGGAGGGTCAGGAGCCCTTCTGAGGGAGTGGCCGGAAACGGAAGTGACCGGAAACGGAAGAGGAAAAGACACGAGGAAAAAAAGGACGATTATTATTCTTCCTCGCCCCGCTCCGACAAAAGGTGGGATCGACCTTGCGCTGCGTGGAAAAGCGGCGTTCCGAAGCCTGTCTGGCGAGAGGAATTACCGGGACGTGTACCTGCCCGGTGGAGACGTCAAGTTGACGTGGGGCCGTGCATCGACCCCGCGTCTGGCATCGTTCGCAGCACCGTCCAAACAGACGCGTGCGGGTCGCACGTTGGTGCCTAACCCGCCTTGCAAGCGGCGTGGGGTTTGGCTTGCTCTACCGTATCCGCTTCGCGTGGCCACGAGGGGCTGCAGCCTCGGTGCCTGGTACGATACCTGCCCGGTGGAAACACGTCCACCCGGGGTTCGTTCAACCGCCCGAGTGCGGCGACGGCGACCATCATCTTGGTCAGGAGGGGCCCAGAGACATTGTGCGGGACCGAGACCAAAAGGGTGTCGTGAGTACTCACCGGGACACACATGTATAAGATGGCCATCTTAATCATAGGGAATTGATTGTGAATTGGGAATTGGTGATGGTTGTGTATTGTTGATTGCTCGGGGAAAATCTCCGTGGTTGTGTCATTGAAATTGTATGGTATCATTACCATTGGAAATATATCCTTGAACATCAGTTGTCTCCTGGGTGAAATTCATATGGATTGCGTGGTGAAAGCGCATATATAATACAGCTTGCTGGCGGAGTTCCTCTCACGGTCCGGGGGTCACCGAGACCAGGTATTCACCGAGGGGACCACGTAACAGTAGACACACTTGTTCTGAGCTTGGTGGAAGGAACTGAGATTTCCTTCAGTTGGATTAGCCTTCCAAGAGGCAAAGGCAAGTTGTTTCAGGGCAACTACCTCACCACAAGATTCAGTGTACCATCGATGGGAGGAAGGGTATGACAACTGAAGACAAGATGGGATAAATCTGTGCATGAGAGAGAGAGAGAGCAGTTTACTTTGGAAGAATTCCCAGGATGAGTTGATGTCAGAGGCAGTAGAGATGGGAGACCAGTCCAGATGATTGATGGCTGCTTGAAGACCATGCCAGTCGGCCTGAGTGAAATGCCAGACTCGTCGACGCTGAGGAGGCTCTCTGAGACTGGCCAGAGAGATGTCCACTTTAACAAGGAAATGATCAGAAGAACCGATTGGAGCAGAAGAAGAGCAGTCGACATTTGCAGGGAAGTTTGTCTTAACCAAGTCTAGAAGAGAAGATGCTCCGTTGACTGAGATCCGGGTCGGGAAATTGACAGATTGTCAGTCCTAATGAGATGCAGAATTCCTTTGCTGAGATGCCATGGCTAGAGGTACCCACACCCAGCCAGCTGGCATGATGACAGTTGAAGTCGCCACATATGAGGAAGAGAGAGTTGGGATGAGTGGATAGAAGTTTGTCCATGATGTCAGACAGCGAAATGTAAATGGAGTCATGACTGTTTGGAGGATCGTACAACTCGCATATGAACAAAAGGTGGGAGCGAAGGGGAAGCCGTAGCCTGAGGTACTCCTGGTGGTGGGGTGGAGAGAGGGCAGTGCAAGGAGAGTGAGGAAGAGAGTTTTTGAGAAAGATAGCAACCCACCACCAGGACGAAGCTCAGGTCTATCACAGCAGAAGAGGGAGTAACCAGGAAGAGATATTAAGGAATCGGAGACATCTTGAAAGAGGAAAGTTTCTGTTGAGCAGATTAAGTCTGGTTTGTCAGAAGCAACCTGTATGGAGAGATTAATCAGGTTTGAGTGGAGGACCCGGATGTTTGAGGTCCATACCGTTAAGGAAGAGGGAGGGGGAGCATCGGGTGCAGGACAGGGGAGGGGAGAAGTAGGGTAAGATGAAGGGTGAGAGGGGGAGGTAAGAAGAGCTGTTGATTGTGTGTCAGAGATTGCAGAAGAGTTACAAGAAAGGGAAGGATGAGGAGGACAAAAGGTTTGATGGTGATGGGATGAGGCACAGTGAGGTGTTGTTTGAGGGGGGGGGGCAGAGCGCAGTAGAAGGTTGGAGGAGTCGGAGGTATTCCTGGTGGTGAGACGAAGTGGGGAGGAGGAGAAGCGGGGAGGGGGAGAATTGGAGAAAGATGGTGGGGGGGGGGGGGGGTTTAAAGGGGAGGGTTGAGGGGGGAGATTTGAAGGGGAGGGTCAAGGGGGGAGATCTGGAGGGGAGGGGGGAGATTTGCAGGGGAGGGGCGAGTTTAGAAGGGGAGGGGTGAGTGGGGAGAATTGAAAGGGAGGGGTGAGGTGAGGGGGGAGTTTTGAAGGGGAGGAGTGGGGTGGGGGAATTTTGAAGGGGAGGGGCAAGGGGGGAGATTTGGGGAGGAGGTGCATGGGGGGAGAATTGAAAGTGAGGTGTGAGGGGGGAGAATTGAAAGGGAGGTGTGAGGGGGGAGTTTAGCAGGGGAGGTTTGAGGGGGGCGTTTAGAAAGTGGATGATTAATGAAAAACGAACATTTATTACAAACTGAGTTTATTGTGACTTTCAAGTCAGAGATCCGTTTAAAAACGATAGAAGAGTGGTGGAATAAAGGTGAGTTTCGAGAATGCAGAGAGGAAGTACTGTAAGAGATGAATTTTTTTTTTGAATTGGAATGAATTGAAGAGGAAATTGAAAAAAGCCTTTTAAGTAGGAAGAAAAACAGCATGTTGTAATAAACCACTGAATAAAACACTGCAGGGGAAAGTTTAAACATATTTAAATAATGTTTAAACAAAACCATGAAAAACAATCTGTGAAAAGTCCCTGAAGTGATGATGTGGATTTGAGAAAGAAGGAGAAAGGGTTGAATGAGTATGGAGGAAACTAGAGTTGGGAAGGAGATTATCGGCTGGAGAGGTGGAATAAAAAGGTGATAAAGAGGGCGGGGCCCAAGGCGAGACAAGGGGGCGAGAGAACAAGCACGTGTCCGTGAGGAGATAAGGAAATAATAAAGGATTTTTTTTTTTGGTATTTAAAACGTTAGACAAAGGGTAAGTTGTTCGTGGGAGGTAGGGGGAGAAAAGAAAATCAAAGAAACAAGCCAATACAGCGAAGGAAAGAACTTATATTCACAAAATACCGACACGGGGGAGGGAGCCTCGAGGGACCAGGCCGTGCACAAGGTGCGAACAAAAAACGACTAATTACACACAAGTTTGCAATAATTACAAAACCAAAACTAACTAGAAACACACATTAACACATACACAATAAAATAACCAGTGGAAATTTGACAAAATCTGAAAAGAAAAAAAGAAATCTACTTATTAACAAAACTAATCAAACTAGAATACAAAATAATTAAAAAATTTAATCTACTTATTAACAAAACCAATCAAACTAGAATACAAAATAATAAATAATTTTCTCAGATCTCTCGATGTCTCCATGTCTCTCGGTCCCTGCTCTCGGGTGTTGTGTTTGTGTCCTTCCCCCTCTCTCCCCATCTTGTCTGCCGCTCCCGATGTTATGTGTTTTGTGTGTCGGTTTGTCTTTCTGTGTGATTGGTGTTCGCTCTTTCACGAGCCTCGATCTTGTATACAAAAAAAAAAAAAAAAAAAAGACACAAATGGGAAAATACTTAAACTTTGATGCCGTTTGGAAATCGAAGTAATCTTCCTCGCTCAAGGGACCGGAAGCGGAAGTCCTATCTATCTGCCTCACTCACAACTATTAGATAACTCCACCCTCTGTCTTGCCATCCCTCGTACTTCATAAAGGCAAGCTGCACCCTCTTCCCTCTCTTAAGAACTTGAAGAAATCACAAACTGGTGAAACACTTGGAATATATTTTTCAATCCTGAAATCTCAAATTCTCACTATCTCTCTCCAAAAGGATGCCTGGCAAACTCTCCCATCTACTTTCTCAAAATTATTCTTGAGGAAGTTCAATCATTCAAACTCCTGGCTTCTTGGGCAAATTAAATTTCAAAATTGGCCTCCAAAGTCAGCCGCTGACTGGGCATCCTCCATCGTACAAAGTCCTTCTGTGGCAAGGACTTCATCTGCAGCTTGATGGAGTGCTGCTCTCCCCTCTGGGATGCTTCCCCTGCCTCAGATCTTGCTCAGCTTGATTCTTTGGAAACCAAGGCTTTCAAGATCATTGGAATCTCCAACACTGAAGCTGAGTCTGTGGGCATTTCACTTCGCCATCGCCGACAGGTCTGTGGTCTCTGTCTTCTACCACCTCTTTTCTGGTCTTTCACCCTCTGCTCTTTCCGTGCTTTGTCCCCCTCAGCTTTCTGAAGGGCTCACATGGTCCACCATCAACCTTCTTCTGGTAAAACTATCTAAATCCAGGATCACTGCTCACCTCCACTCATTTGTTCCTCTTTTTTTCCCCACCTGTGGAATCAAACTTCCTAATCCTCTTCAATCTCATTCTTCCCTCCATGTCTTCAAGACAACTCTTCACAGCCATCTCAGATCATCCCCAATCCACAAGCATGATGTTTTGCATCCTCAGTAACCATGGCAAAGAGACACGTTAACCCAAAAGACAGGTTAACCATGGTCCCACGCGGCATAGCGACAGGCCCCACGCAGCACGGGGACAGGCCCCACGTGGCACGGGGACAGGCCCCACATGGCACGGGGACAGGCCCCACATGGCACGGGGACAGGCCCCACGCGGCACGGGGACAGGCCCCACGCGGCATGGCGACAGGCCCCATGCGGCACGGCGACAGGCCTCACGCGGCATGGCGACAGGCCCCACGCGGCACGGGGACAGGCCCCACGCGGCACGGGGACAGGCCCCACGCGGCACGGGGACAGGCCCCACGTGGCATAGCGACAGGCCCCACGCGGCACGGGGACAGGCTCCACGCGGCATAGCGACAGGCCCCACGCAGCATAGCGACAGGCCCCACGCGGCATAGCGACAGGCCCCACGCGGGGCACAGGGACAGGCCCCACGCGGCACAGGGACAGGCCCCACGCGGCACAGGGACAGGCCCCACACGGTACAGGGACAGGCCCCACGCGGCACGGGACAGGCCCCACGCGGCACGGGACAGGCCCCACGCGGCACGGGACAGGCCCCACGCGGCACGGGACAGGCCCCACGCGGCACGGGACAGGCCCCACGCGGCACGGGACAGGCCCCACGCGGCACAGGGACTTGGTAAATAAGCGAAGATTTAGTAATTTTTTCAGCGTTTTTTTGTTCTACTGGAAACCAAAGAAATACATATGTGGATACCAAAATATTTTTTCATTTCAACAATTTTCTGGAAGAAATAAATGGTGCATTATTTGAAAAAAGTGCAAGGTTGCCAATATTTCTGGCTATGACTATGTTTATTTGTTTCTCTGTGAGCCAGATATCTCGGTTATGGACGGATTCGGACGAAATTTGGTGGACAGGTTGTGTGTGTGACACCCCAGGACAAAAGGATTAGATTTTGGTGAACATCCCGATACTATAATCTTTTGAGTGATTCTTCACCATTGAGAGATAGGACAAAAAATGAAATATCGTACAATATCTCAAAAAGTTGTGAAAGGATTCTGATGAAACTTGGTGGACATGTTCGGTGTGTGGCAAGGTCGAATTTATTACCTCTGCCACCATAGGTGGATGGAGGTTATGTTTTCACCTGTTTGTCTGTTTGTTTGTGAACAAAATGTCTCAAAAAGTTATGGACGGATTCGGACGATTGGCAGAGAGGTAGCATATGCGACATGGACGAAATGATTAGATTTTGATGAAGATCCGGATTCGGATCCGGCTCGTATCATTTTTTAAGTGATGATTCTTTACCATTGGAAGATGGGGCCAAAAACAATACATAACAGGATATTTCTAAAAGTTGTGGACAGATTTGGAGGAAACTTGGTGGAGAGGTTGTGTATGTGACAAGAACTAATCTATTCGATTTTGGTGAAGATCTGGATCCGGCTAGAATAATTTTTTCAGTGATTCTTCACCATTGGGAGATAGGGCCAAAAACAATATATTGTACAGCACGATATCTCAAAAAGTTGTGGACAGATGATTTTGATTAAATGTGATTCTATATTGTGATTTTCTGGTCTACTCTGGGATACAAAATGTAAATTGTTCACCTGGTGGAGGTATGCTCTCTACGGAGTGCCGTTTTAGTTGGATTTTTGTTTATATTCAGATACAATAATTTTTTATGTGATTCTTCTCTATTGAGAGATGGGGTTAAAAACGATATATAGCATGGTATTTCAAAAAGTTACAGACAGATTGTAACAAAACTTGGTGGATGAGTTGGTTAGGTGACAAGAACAAGCCGATTAGATTTTGGTTTGTGACAAACAAGTGGTCCGGATGCAGATCTGGCCTGTCAGTGGGATACAAAACGTTCACCCGGGTGGAAGAGTTATGCACTCCATAAGAGTGCCGTTCTAGCTTAGTTGTTTGTTTTTGTTCCATCAAACCATTGTATTGTTACATAAATTATTGTGTGCAGTTTTTGTTTGAATAAAGATGCCTTATCCAAAGGAATCCACCAGAGGGTGCTACCAGTCCAGCACCACGTCCTCCAAGCATTTAGGTGTTGTGATTCATCGAACTTCGAAATTTTTGTTGCAATGTATGAGGTAATTTTGTCTACATGGTAGAATGGGTGATATGAACTCTTAGGGAATTCTTGCTCGAAGAAAATTATATATTTAGGTGCTTTCATGATGCTGCATTTGATTTCAGATCATTAATTTAAAAATTTTGATATCTATGCTCATGGAAGACCAGAACAACAGGGGGGTAAAGGGTGAGGAGGCATAAAGTGGGGTGAAAACATGACTGGAGGACAAGAACATACGGATCCACCACAGCATGAGAAGAGAAGTGGGCAAAGTCTCAGTGAGTGCAGTCTTCTTCTTTTGTATGTACGCAAGGCTGCAGGTAGCATCATTGGCTGAGGGCACGGCTGTGCCACTGATGTAATTCCCTCTGTAGTTCAGTGCAGGAATTTGTAAATTGTTTCGGATGCCGGCGGTAACCCACCTACTCTTCGTGAAGGACGCCGTGGGATCTTTAACGTCCACGAACTAATGCTGGCAGATGGGAATCCAAGTTTAAACGTCCATCTGCGGGATGGCACACATATTAATGCCCGCCTCACCCTGCCTGCAAGAAGTGGTTTCAGTAAAGTTTGGAGGATGTAAATGGGGGAGGGGGATTGGTATAACGAGGTGATGGTGGAGCACACTTGAGTGTCTGAAGGGAAATAACTTGAGGAAACGGACATAGGGAGAGAAGAGTGTGAATAAGGAATGCAAGTGAGTTCAATGGTTTGACTTGTGCATGGTAACGATGGCATGGTTTCTGGGAGAATCTTTGTGACCTGGAGGTGCAGCTGTGGCGCAGAGAATTCAGAGTTCAGTCGAGGCAAATCCATAATATAGCCGGTAAAGTACTGCAGCATCCTCCTTGCCAAAGAGGCAAACCATGAGACTCGGTGTTCTGCTGAGAGATGCCTCAAAGGGTTTTAGACGACACCTCCTCTATGGGAGTAAGATGGTGAGCAGCTGCATCAGCCCAAAATGAGGAGCAATACTTCATTACGCATTGGAGGAAGGGTTTTGTATACCATTGCATGCTGAGGACAACTAAGAAAGGACTTTTTTTTGCAGGGGTTTCCAAAGTGGTGATGGGTCTTGGAAGCTAGAGGTCTGCTCAAGATGGATTGTGGCTGATCGTAAGACAAAATAGCCCCAGATTGAAATTCGCTCTGAAGTTGACCAAATATGCCTCCAAAGGCTACGAATGAACGAACTGACTTTGAAACACGAGAATGCAAATGGGTAAGATCTCTGACTCCTAATGTTAGACCTTGGATATGTTTTAAACTTGGAATGCTTCCAGTTTATCCCCACACTTTTTGAAAAAAATGGGGGGATGTTGGAATTAGCTGCGTCTCTCTGTCTGTCTGTCTGTAAGTCCGGTACGCTATCTCCTTCTAACCAGTTGTGCAGAAATTTACCAAACTTGGTTGCTATGATCAGCACATGGCAAGAAGGTGCAAGAGTAGTATCATTTTTGATGATACTATTCTTGCTACTTACAAGAGTCGTATCAAGAAGGCCCCTCCCCTTGGGGCAGGGTCAAAAGTTGAACTAACAAAAAATGCAATTACAGGCACATTTAAAAATATTTTTTGATGAAACTTTGCATATGCAACCAACATTGAGGGACGGATGAAATATCTAACGCTTTTTTTGTATTTGAACCCCGGTTTATGCCACAGCGGGTGGGGACTTGGGGTCACTGGGGTCAAAACAACAAGTCAAAACAGCAAAACTCAAAAGTTGATATTGGGTTGATGCGGGTGGAACTTTTAAACATTTTTCATTGAACTTTGCTTTTGGTGGGAAGCATGTGGATTTGCAATGGCGCGCCATTGACTTCGCTCTAGATTGAATAATGTGTTGTTACACAGTGTAGTACGAAAAACCTGTGCAACCCATGTGTAACCCATTCAGCATAGGTGTTTCAGAGGTGTTTCAACACACTACCTACCCAGCATTTGTGTTTTAAACTGACATTGAGGTAGAACCTCAAGCATAGAGACCCAAAGCTGATGAAATTGATATCAAAGGTTTGGCTTTGATATAAATGTAAAATAAGTAAGGAAGTTAAAAAAAACAATTCTGGTGAGAAGTGGTGAGAAAAAATGTGTGTGGGTTCTTTTCACTCGAGGATTTTGTTTTTCTGTAGAAGATTAGTTTAATTTTTTTGGCAGGGTCAGACATGAAAAGCACAATGACACTAAATTCTGACCTTTTAATTTTCTTTTTGACCATTTGAATTTTTTGACATTTGACCTTTTTGACATTTGAATTTCTTTAATTTTCTGACCTTTTGAATTATTTGTATGATCATTATGGTAAAAGTGAGCAGCTTGAGGATTATGGTTTGGATTTGTTTCTTTGTTCTTTCAGGAGCACTTCTACCAGTCCCGTATGTCACCCTTTCCTCCCCATAAACCGTATTAAAGACAAGAAGAATGACTCCTCCTTTGCATCTTCAGATGCATAGGGATGCCGAAGCAGTTTTTCCTTGGATAGGGGGCGCGGACCTGTATCTGGACGGGTCGACACTGTGATGCAGGATACATGGATAGCTCATTCTTCCCAGTAAGCTGACACTTGTTTTCCCGACCACAGAAGGATGACTTCACCATGTCGTGACATCCTTCATCATTCAGTCAGGCAGGCTGCAGCCTCTTCCCTCCCTTCGGACCTTGACAAAATTACAAGATGGTCAAACACTTGGAACATGTCTTTCAATCCTGACAAATCTCACACTCTCACTATCTCTCTCTGAAAGGACCGTTTGGAAAACCTCACCTCCATCTCCACCCCACCCCAAGTACTTTATTAACAATGCTCTTGAGGAAGTTCAGTCATTCAAACTCCTGGGTTTCACTATCAGCCATGATCTTTCTTGGTAAAATCACATTTCAAAGTTGGCTTCCAATTCTAGTCGACCAGGCATCCTCCATCGTGCGAAGTCCTTTCTTGGCACACTTAAACTCCTACGCCTTCTCCTATCCACCCACAACGCCTTCATCCTCAGCTTTATGGAGTACTGCTCTCCCCTCTGGACTGATCCCCCCTGCCTCACATCTTGCTCGGCTTGATGCCATCCAAACCAAGGCCTTCAATATTATTGGAATCTCCCACACTGAAGCTGAGTCTATGGGCCTATCACTTCACCGACACAGACAGGTTGGTGGTCTCTGTCTTTTACCACCTCCTTTGTGGTCTTGCACCCTTTGCTCTTTCCATACCTTGTCCCCTCAAGGTTTTGCAGGGCTCAGATTGTCCACCATCAACCCCCTTCTGGTGCAACTCCTTAAATCCAGGATCACTGCTCAACTCCACTCATTTGTTCCACTTTTCCCCCACCTGTGGGACCAACTTCCACATTCTCTTCAACCTCATTCCTCCCTCCAGATCTTCAAGACAGCTGTTCACTACCTCAGAACATCCCCAATCCAAAACCATGGTCTTTTCTACCCTCACTAACACCACCCCTACTTCCCTCCACACAACCCAATTCCCTCCTCCTTCCAAATGTAAAGATTTCTCTCCCGAGGGCTTCTTTCTTTCTACACCTTGTTCACCCATGCATCCTCTCCTGCCTCCATTCCTCCCCACACCCATTGTCCAAGTTTGCCTCTACCTTGGCCTTCAACTTTGCTGTTGGTGTTTCCCTCTCACTAAACTGTTCCTTTTGGCCTGTTGGTACCTGATCCGTTAAGTGTACTCGTACTAGCTTTTGCACAAGGCTTGACTACATATACAAAAACAAAAAGACAGGCTGAGTCAACCCACCATGTCTTATTTTAACGGCACAACAGGTGCTCAAACTCAGGTGCCTTAGTTCTTTAGTCAACCGCCTTAACTGTTAAGCCAACATCAGGCTTTTGATTTAAAGCAATGTCAGCTCAAAATTGAATAGACAGAGAATTTTATCTGATTATTATCCAATTTGCCATTTACAACCTTGAGGGAGGGAAATGTAACTGCACCATTAATGAGAAAATTCCACTTGTTCAGATGAACATCCTAGTCATTCATTTGGTGGAGGCCATGTCTTGCCTTTGTGTCCAATATTGGCTGTGAAAATCACGTGATTCTTCCCAAGGTCTCAATTTGAGGGTTCATTTGCATTACATTCGACCACACAGAAGTCTACATTCCAAAATGACTGTCGACAAAATCTGGAGAATCAAAATCAAATGTTCCATGGTAATAATTAAGTGAATACTGTGGTCGGAGCACGTTCCATGTTGTCATTAAGAATTTCTTACCTGTCTGAGTAAATTGGGCATTGGATAAAAGTGCCTGAATTATCCACATAAGTTTTGACCACCACCAAATTATTGGGAATCAGATTTGTCCAGTTGGTAAACTTGGGACGTCGGATGTAGTCAGTCCTACAAACTCGGCATTTGTAGTACATTTGTCCCTTAAATGATGACTAATAATGGAAAAAAACCAACTTCACAGAACATGATAAACTGGAGAAGTACCAGCATTTCTATTATACAGACTTGGCATTTAATATGGAATATATTTTTTTTCTTGACTTGGGTTTACTTTCTTAACTCAGTATATCAATCTGGTGAGTTTCTTTTACACTTTGGTGATTTATTTGTTAAAAGAACGTCACTGATTATCTGTCGCAGCAAGAAGTCAACAACAGGATTATATCACAGGTGGCATGGCAAAATGTACGGACAGGTGCATTTGATGATTGGCTTCACAGTCGGGTATACAAGGGTTGTTGCGTTCTGTATTAGTGGAAAACAACTGCTGCACGTCTCCAAAAGTTATTTCCGCTTCCTCTGGAGATGGTCCGTCAACTAGACAATGCTCTAAGACAAGACAAGACTAAGACAAGACAATGATCTTTCCTGGGAAAACCACATTTCAAAACTGGCCTCCAAAGCCAGTCGCCGACTGGGCATCCTCCGTCGTGCGAAGTCCTTCCTTGGCACACCTGAGCTCCTCACCACATACAAGGCTTTCATCCGCAGCTCTATGGAATACTGCTCTCCCCTCTGGTCTGGTGCTCCTGCCTCACACCTAGCCCGTCTTCACGCTGTTGAAACCAAAGCGTTCAGAATCATTGGAATCTCCCGCGATGAAGTTAACTCCAAGGGCCTTTCACTCACTCACCGCAGGCAGGTTGGTGGTCTTTCCGTCTTCTACCGACTCCTCTCTGGCCTTGCCCCCCCCAGCCCTCTCTGGGCTCTGTCCCCCAAATATTCCTACAGGTCGCACAAGATCTGCCTGCAACCCTCTTATGGTTAAACTGCCAAAATCAAGACTTTCTGCTCACCTTCACTCCTTCATTCCTCTTTTCTCCCGCCTCTGGAACAAACTCCCTCACTCTCTTCAATCCCACTCCACCCTCCAGGTCTTTAAAACAGCTGTTCACCACCATCTCTTATCCTCCCCCATCCAAAACCTTGATCTTTTCTACCCCCGCTAATTTCGGTCCCCTTGTGTTTAATACCTCTCCCCTCCCCTTCCCACGCCTCCTGCCCCCAAGCCCTCTCCCTCCCACACATCTCCCTGCTCTCAAATGTTATGGTTGTGTGCTTCCCCTTCTCTCCCCATCTTGTCTTCCGCTCCCTCTTTTTGTATATTTTGTTTGTCTGGTTGATTTGTTTGTGAAATAAATGTTAGCTCTTTCACGAGCCTCGATTCAGTATACCAACAAAAAAAAAAAAAAAAAAAAAAAAATGCTGTTTGTCATGGAGTGGTGGCTTTACGAAATTACGGCATGAAACAGCGTGCTATTGCTCGGCAGTATGGCATCACTCAAGGTCAGGTGTCAAAGATCCTGAAACGAAATGCTCAGAGGTGTGTCCCTACTCCAATACCGAGGCCAGGACATCCCCGCAGAACCACAAGGAGGGATGATCGCCAGCTGCACCGGTTAGTCCGCAATGGCCGTACCAAGTCAGCTAATCGGCTTAGGGCTGAGTGGCAGCAACTGACAAATGTGCCTGTATCCAGAAGGCTAGTCAACCAACGACTGGTTCAAGCAGGCTATCGTGCCAGGCATCCCCTGAGAAAGCCACGCCAGACCAGACAATACCGCCAGCACCGATTGCAGTGGGCCAGAGAGCACCGTCAATGGCAGCCAGGACACTGGAATCACGTGATCTTCAGCGACGAGTCTAGATTTCTGGTCTATCGTCAAGATGGCCACGTCCGAGTGCGCAGATAAGTGCATGAAGCCTACAACAAAGATTGTATAGTGCCAAGAGTCCAAGCTGGAGGTGGTGGGGTGACCGTTTGGGCTGCTTTTCATGCAGGGGGCAAAACTGACCTGGTTGTTCTGAATGTAAACCTGAACCAGTTCAAGTACAGGGCCATTCTGGAAGAAATTTGCTTCCATTTGCTCGTGCAGCCTTTCGAGGAAACTTTGTCTTCCAAGATGACAATGCACGGCCTCATCGTGCTCGCATGATCCAACACTTTCTTGCTGACCGTGGTGTAGAGCATATGGAGTGGCCTGCCATGTCCCAGGATATGAATCCGATAAAGAACTTGTGGGCAGAATTAATGCGTCAAATCGACCACTTGGACCAGCAGCCGACCTCTGTGCGTGAATTGCAGCAGGCTATTGTCACTGCATGGCAAGCGATTCCTGTCAAAACCTTGGCAAATCTCGTGAACAGCATGCCTCAACGTGTACGTGCTCTCCTGAATGCTCGTGGGGGTTACACGAAGTACTGAACTGTAATTTTACTGTCTGTAATCCCAGTCGTAATTAAACTTTTGTTTTTGTTAAAAAAAAAATTGGCTAATGTGCAAAATAAAGAGATACTTCTGGAAAACGTACAGAAGTTTAACACAGTACTGTCCATGAATTGAGTTCGATATCAGTTTACATCACTTTCAAGGATCAATTTATTTGTTTCGAAATGTCAAATGTGGTTTTTGTTTATATTAAAGGTCACATTAACAAAATCTAGAATAATTTCAACATAATTCCAATGAACTTTTGGTTCTAAGACATCTTGAAAAGTAAGTTCACCCCCACAAAAAAAATATTCCATATTAAATGCCAAGTCTGTAGTTGTCAGGTGATAATTATCAGCAAGGAATTTTCAAAATGGGGTTTGAATGATGAATGAGGCCTTTGGCGCATGCGCTGTGTGTGTCTTTACACTGATTTGGTTCTGCTCGAAGGGCACTTTTAACCTACTATTACCCAGCACTAAATCTGTGATTTGAATCCCCTTTTAAACATAATTTTCAGCATTCAGACGATAGAGTAGGAACTTCATGATGCTTAACCATAATTGTTCTGTTCCTGAATTGCAAATCAGATGATGAGAATGCAGCAAAACAAGAAATGTCAACGAACCTTCGGCCTTTCACGGGATCATATCGTCAGGTCTTTTTCCAGGACAGGCTGCAATATATCAACCTTTTGGATGAGTTGATCAGGAACTTCTCCAACTGTGTTGTTGTGCAGTGGCACACCCCTTTCTCACAGGTACGCGTACAAGTACTTTCGGCTTCTTTAAAGTTTTTCAAGTCGTTTCATTTTACAATCCCTCTCCATTCCCCCCCCCCCCCTACCCCCTCTTCTCCCACACCCCTCATCTCCCTCCCACTCCCTCTCTCCTTCCCCATCCCTATCTCTCTCTTTCCCTCACTCCCACTCACCTCTCTCTTTCTGTCTCCCGTTCAGCCCTCTCGGTCTCCCCACCACTCTCAATCCTCTCACCCCTTTCGGGCCCCCCACCCCTCTCTCTCCCTACCCCTTTCTCTCTCTCACTCTCCCCCTCCCCCTCTCCTCTACCATCTCTGTCTCTCCCACCCCACTTAGTCTCTCCCATCTCTCTCTCTCTCTTCCTCACTCCTCTCTCTCTCCTCCACCCTCTCCCTCTCCCTCTCCTCCACCCCTTTTTCTCTCACACCCTTCTACCCCTCCCTTCTCTGTCTCTCCCACCCCTCTCTCCATCCTCCACTTTACATCTGGATTCACATTTTTATACATTGGGGGAAGGGGTGACTTGACCAGGTGGGTGCCATCAAGGCTTGCAACGTTCCAAAGTCTCTCGTAGCTGCTGCCTAGCATTGTTAGCTCTTTCCCCCTTGATGTGCTCGGTGCCCTGTCTTATCCACATACGGTATCTACCGAGACCTCATCAAAAATGCCTCTGGCCTGGAGGGCCCGCTACACACTGGCCACAATGCTGAATGAGCAGGACCACATGGCCTCTCGCTCTCTCTCTCTCTGTCTCTCTGGAGTCCCTTGGCCCACGTGGCCTGCATTTGGGCAATGGTGAGTCTTTTCGGCTCTCATTGGCCTGAAATCACTGGCATTCAATGATCCAAACACGCCAGGTGAGTGGCATCACATCATGGTAATTAAGGCAACATGACAAGGCATACAAGCAAGGCATATGGCAAGGCAAGGCAAGGCACAAGGCAAGGCAAGGCAAGGCAAGGCAAATGGCAAATGGCAAATGGCAAGGCACAGACAGAGGCAGAGGCATGGGCATGGCAAACCAGGTCCGGCAGGTGCCACTGACCGGCCTGTCATTGCATCTGTACCTGAGGGAGGTGGTGGCTGTGCCAGCCAGTCTGAGAATGGGCACGGCACTAACCTAACCATTCCCAATCCCACCCTCATTCCCCCACTTTCAATCCCATGGGCCTATTCTCATCACAGTCCATGCCCCCAGTCTAACAACCCCACCCTCTGTAAATTGGCCCGATGTCCCCTAACTATAATGCCCGTCCCTTGGATTCCCCCCAGTCAGTGCCAAATTCCTGATAAAATCCCTCCAACCACCTAAGGAATCCTAAGGAAGAAAAGACGGATCTATGGGAACCTCAGCGCTTTTTCGAGACAAGTCTGCAGGTCCCATGGCTTCTCCAGGTAGGCAAATCCAAAGGCCAGCGATTTCCTGAGGGGTGGATGGTGCAAAGGGGCATGGACAACATTCCTAACTATTTTATTCATTATCGCATCATAAGTAAACTCCCTAGGACTTACCAACATCCCTCTTTAAATTATGTGGTTCTAGCAACCAAATTCACCCGTAGCTCCATGCGTTGTTGCTCACACTGGTTTGGGCCTCAACCTTGGCTTTTTCATCCGTGCCTCCACACAATTTCCCAGCTTTTCTGTTCGACTCCAAATTGTGGGGGAAGCTCTCCTGACTTCCCCCAACCCCCGTGCCCTCTCTGCTACCTGGTGCCATGGGTCCCTCTCCTGGGTACCCGGGCCCATAGATTTGGCATCCCGGGCCCTCTGGGCTCACAGCTTACTCCTAGCCAGCATCTCCCAATGTCTGGGATGCCCTTCACACTATACTCACCACTCTTGCGAGCCACACTCCCAACCTGTCAATTCACTGCAAAACCAACACTTTTCCACATGGCACCAAACGTAGAACGACATCCATTGTAAATTTGACTGAATACTTGTAACTAATCTCTTATCTGGCCATGGGTTTCCCTGGGTGACGCGCACTCCTTCCAAATCACTTCTTCGCACCATTCACTCTGTTCCACATTCACTCCCGGGTCCACATCCACTCCATGTTCCACTCATTTCGTTAACCATTCAAGGACCATCCATCGAACTAATTCCCACTGCCTAGCTGATGCTCATTGCATCATCCCTTGCACTATACACTTTACCTTTTAACTCTAAGTCACTAAGCTAGCTACGTCCCCACTACATACAGTGCATTCAGAAAGTATTCAGACCCCTTCACTTTTTTCACATTTTGTTATGTTGCAGCCTTATGCTGAAATCGTTTAAATTCATTTTTTCTCTCATCAATCTACACTCAATACCCCATAATGACAAAGAGAAAACAGGATTTTAGAAAGTTTTGCAAATTTATTGAAAAGAAAAAACTGAAATATTACATTTACATAAGTATTCATACCTTTTGCTATGACACTTGAAATTTAGCTCAGGTGCCTCCCATTTCTCTTGATCATCTTTGAGATGTTTCTACACCTTGATTTGAGTCCACCTGTGGTAAATTCAATTGATTGGACATGATTTGGAAAGGCACACACCTGTCTATATAAGGTCTCACAGCTGACAAAGCATATCAGAGCAAAAACCAAGCCATGAGGTCGAAGGAACTGCCTGCAGAGCTCAGAGACAGGATTGTGTCGAGGCACAGATCTGGGGAAGACTACAAAAAAATTTCTGCTGCATTGAAGGTTCCCAAGAGCACAGTGGCCTCCTTAATTCTTAAATGGAAGAAGTTTGGAACAACCAAGACTCTTCCTAGAGCTGGCCGCCCGGCCAAACTGAGCAATCGGGGGAGAAGGGCCTTGGCAAGAGAGGTGACCAAGAACCCGATGGTCACTCTGGCTGAGCTCCAGAGATCCTGTGTGGAGATGGGAGAAACTTCCACAAGGACAACCATCACTGCAACACTCCACCGATCTGGGCTTTATGGCAGAGTGGCCAGACGGAAGCCAAACAGTTCAATCTTGGTTTCATCAGACCACAGAATCTTGTTTCTCACAGTCTGAGAGTCTTTTAGGTGCTTTTTTGCAAATTCCAAGCGGGCTTTCATGTGTCTTTCACTGAGGAGAGGCTTCCATCTGGCCACTCTGCCATAAAGTCTAGATCGGTGGAGTGTTGCAGTTGGTGGACTCCAATCAAGGTATAGAAACATCTCAAAGATGATCAAGAGAAATGGGAGGCACCTGAGCTAAATTTCAAGTGTCATAGCAAAGGGTATGAATACTTATGTAAATGTAATATTTCAGTTTTTTCTTTTCAATAAATTTGCAAAACTTTCTAAAATCCTGTTTTCTCTTTGTCATTATGGGGTATTGGGTGTAGATTGAAATGGGAAAAAGTGAATTTAAACGATTTCAGCATAAGGCTGCATAAGGCTGCAGGCTGCAGGACATAACAAAATGTGAAAAAAGTGAAGGGGTCTGAATACTTTCTGAATGACCTGTATATCAGTCCTCTCTAACACTTTCTCTCTAAATTTCCATCCAACCTAATCCCCCCCATTACTACTGCCCTTAAATTAGTGTTACTCCCCCTAGTCTAATGCTACTCCACTTATCATAATGCTCCTACTTTAAAGAGTGAGCCACACGTGTCTGCAAAGGCACTCAGGAGCGCGTGTTCTGCCTGCCAATTTTTAGCTCACCTGGGATGAAGTTCAGGGGAGCTTATGTGATGGCGCGTCGTCCGTCCGTCAATCCGTCTGTCCGTCAGTCTGTTCGTCTGTCCGCAAACACTTGAAACTTCTTCTCCGAAACCGCTAATGGGATTGCGACCAAATTTGGCACAAATGATATTTGTTGTGTTGTGACTAAAGTTTGTTCACGGCATTAAAAAAATCTGTGTCTAAGGGGGTCTACCGGGGGTCATAGTGGATCCTGGTTTGACCCCCTCAAAATAGCAATTTGCTGCCTTCTCTGAACCTACACACACTATTTCGATGAAACTTCACCACAACCTTCACCACCCGTGATGTACCAAAGTTTGTTCACGGCATTAAAAAAAATCTGCCCCTATATGGATTTACGGGGGGGTGGGGGTGGGGGGGGGATTAGCGCCCCAAAATTGGTATTTGCTTTCTTCGAAGAAACTACATATGCAATTCTGATGAAACTTGACCACAACCTTAATCACCTGTGTTGTACCAAAGTTTGTTCACGGCATTAAAAAAATCTGTGTCTAAGGGGGTCTACCGGGGGTCATAGTGGATCCTGGTTTGACCCCTCAAAATAGCAATTTGCTGCCTTCTCTGAACCTACACACACTATTTCGATGAAACTTCACCACATCCTTCACCACCCGTGATGTACCAAAGTTTGTTCACGGCATTAAAAAAATCTGCCCCTTTGGGGATCTATGGGGGGGTCAAAGTGGGTCCAGGTTTGACCCCCCCAAAATAGATATTTGCTTTCTTCTCTGAACCTACACACACTATTTCGATAAAACTTCACCACAACCTTCACCACCCGTGATGTACCAAAGTTTGTTCACGGCATTAAAAAAAATCTGCCCCTATATGGATTTACGGGGGGGGTGGGGGTGGGGGGGGGATTAGCGCCCCAAAATTGGTATTTGCTTTCTTCGAAGAAACTACATATGCAATTCTGATGAAACTTGACCACAACCTTAATCACCTGTGTTGTACCAAAGTTTATTCCTGGCATTAAAAACGGGTTTTAATGTGGTCTATGGGGGGGGGGGCTTGCCCCCCAAATTAGGTATTTGCTTTTTTCTCAGAACCTACACACACAACTTTGATGAAACGTCACCACAACCTTCATCATCCATGATGTACCAATGTTTGTTCAAGGAATTGGAAAAATTGGGGTCTGAGGAGGTACACGGGGTGGGGAGGGGGGGGGGGGGTAGGTTGCCCCCCAATATAGTTTTTTTTTGTTTGTTTATGTAAAGTCTTATAATTATCTTAGTATGATTCTACATGCTGCCGTCTTCTAGCAAGCATTGAAATTGGTTTAAAATACCTTGTCAGTGCAGTATACTGTTTATTCTACCAGGTGAGCGCCAGGGGTATTGCCCCGATGTTTTAAATTGTTCCTGTTCTTAAGTCCTGTTTTCTCTGTCTGTATTTTGTTTATTTTATCTGTCATATTGACCTGAACTGCTCCCATCTTGTTCCATGCACTCCCCCACTCCATTCAGCTCCTTTCGCATAGCCTCGATCCTTGATGAAACGTCATCACCCATTGCATCCAGCCTATCGCCCATTGCCTTCATGTCAGCCTTAGCCTCTGCTCATGCCGCATCCATTTTTGTTGTCATTGCCTCCTTCGTCACCATAATGTGTGCCCCGAGCAGTCATCATCATCACCATCATTTGGTTGTTGTCGGGCTGTGATGGTGATGCCAACCTACTATCCTGTGGAATTTGCTCTGGCTCCATTGGGAACACCAGGCTGACTGAATGGGGGAGGAGTGGTCAAAAAAGTTGCTTTAGTCTCTCCCATCTCTCCCAGTGGGGATTGTTTCTACTGCACCCTCTACTGGTCCTTCAGTGATGTCCAGTTTGGTTACAGCAGCGTCTAACCAGCTGGCACCCACCTGGTTCTGTCCATCCTGACTCGCCATATCTGCTAGAATTCCTTTTTGCCTGGTGTGCAATCGCTTTCCACATCAAGTCCAATGAAACTCTTGACACCAAAATGTTACGGTTTTCCTGTTTTCCATTTTTAGGCGTTGCCTTTCCGATAACTCTGGGAGGACTGCGTGTCTACGAGACCCCGGACCCTGTTTACAACTACTAACTGGCCGGATCCTCCTGCCCAAAGTCGGTTAACCGTTCCGGTGAGCAAAGGGAGGCAAATGGGGGACCATCCCTGCAGTTACATGACAGACTTTAGTCAGTCGCCCGAGCGAAACTGACATCACAAACCGCACCTGAGATAAAACTTCGATAACAAATTTAAGCAGGCCAAATGCCTCAGCAGTCTTATGTAGCCATCAAAATGGACAGAATGAGTCAAGACACGGATTCTTAAAGAAATGGCCTTTATTTCCTGTAACAAAAAGGCAAGTTTTTACAATGGCAGGCAGATATTTACAGGCAGATGAGACAAGGAAATTGCATATACAGTGCCTTCAGAAAGTATTCACACCCCTTCACATTTTTTACATTTTGTTGTGTTACAGCCTGAATTTAAAATGGACTAAATTGAGATTATTTTTTGGTCACTGATCAACACATAATGCCCCATAATGTCAACGTGGAATTTTATTTTTTGATATTTTTACAAAATAATTAAAAATGAAATACAGAAATATCTAATTTGGATAAGTATTCAACCCCCTGAGTCAATACTTCGTAGAAGTGTCTTTGGCAGCAATTATAGCTTTGAGTCTTCTTGGGTATGTCTGTATCAGCTTTGTACATCTGGATTTGGGGAGTTTCTCCCATTCTTCCTTCCAGATTTGCTCAAACTCTGTCAAGTTGGATGGGGAGTGTCAGTGAACAGCAATCTTCGTCTTTCCAAAGAATCTCAATGGGATTCAAGTCTGGCCTTTGGCTGGGCCACTCAAGGACTTTCACATTCTTGTTCTGAAGCCATTCCAGTGTTGATTTGGCTGTATGTTTTTTTAAAATTGTTTTTTTTTTTAATGTTGGAGGCTCCAGGCATGGACTATGTAGCCCTCATCGAGGCCAGGCCTTAAATAGAAGAGAAGAAAAGTGTATGATGAAAAATGTATGATGTTTGTTTGTGAGAAAGAGATTGAAGCTCGCCCAGTAGCTGGAGTTTGAGTGAGACAGAAAGAAAATTCAGCAATCCTGACATGGAGAGTGTAAGATGGTTCCGGGCACCACTTTAACGCTCCTAAGTCCGAACGGTAGTACCACTCTGAACGGTTGCTGCCTTCAACCTACTACCTAATGCAGATATTTACAGGCAGATGAGACAAGGAAATTGCATATACAGTGCCTTCAGAAAGCATTCACACCGCTCCACATTTTTTACATTTTGTTTGGGGTCATTGTCCTGTTGGAAAGTAAATCTTTGCCAGAGTCTAAAAGCTTTTGCACGATGAAGCAGATTCTCCTCGAGGATTTCTCTGTATTTGGCTCCATTTCCATTCATTGTTCCCTCTATCCTTATAAGTCTCCCAGTCCCTGCTGCTGAAAAGCATCCCCATAGCATGATACTGTCACCACTATGCTTCACGGTAGGGATGGTGTTAGATGGGTCATGAGCTGTGCTCGGTTTCCATGAGACGTAGCCCTTGCATTCAGGTGAAAGAGTTCAATTTTCATCTCATCAGATGACAGAATATTTTGCCTCTTGCTCCCAGTCTTTCATGTGCCTCTCTGCAAACCCCCAGCATGCTGTCATGTGTCTTTTTCTCAAGAGTGGCTTTGGTCTGGCCACTCTCCCAAAAAGCCAAGATTTGTGAAGTGTTGCAGAGACTGTTCTGCTTCCTCAAGGTTCTCCCATCTCAGTCAATTAACTCTGTCGTTCTATCAGCGTGGTCATTAGGTTCTTGGTCATCTACCTGACCAAGGTCCTTTTTGCCCGGTTGCTCAGTTTGGTCAGATGGTCAACACTAGGAAGAGTCTGGGTAGTTCCATATTCTTTCCATTTCCTAATGATGGAGCTCACTGTGCTCTTTGGAACTTTCAACACTCGATCGTGTTTCTTTTAAAACGGTGTATTTTTTTTACCCTTATCCTTCATATATATACAGTCACGTGAAAAAGTAAGTACACCCCTTGTAAAGTTTTGACCTTTTCAACATATTTCAACATACAGCTATTTGATCTTAATTTTTTTTTTTTTTTTTTTGTATACAAGATCGAGGCTCGTGAAAGAGCGAACATTAATCACACAGAAAGACAAACCGACACATAAAACATATAACATCGGGAGCGGTAGACAAGATGGGGAGAGAGGGGGAAGGACACAAACACAACATTTGAGAGCAGGGACCGAGAGACATGGAGACATCGAGAGATCTGAGAGAGGGCGAGGGCTTTGGGGGGGGGGGGGGCATGGGAAGGGGGCGGTGGGAGAGGTATAAAACATATGGACACTGCCAGGACTTCCAGGAAAGAAGTTGGAATTTCAAACAAGGTGGATCTGGGGTGAATTAGCGGGGGTAGAAAAGATCAAGGTTTTGGATGGGGGAAGATAAAAGATGGTGGTGAACAGCTGTTTTAAAGACCTGGAGGGAGGAGTGGGATTGAAGGGAGTGAGGGAGTTTGTTCCAGAGGCGGGAGAAAAGAGGAATGAAAGAGTGAAGGTGAGCAGAGAGCCGAGATTTCGGCAGTTTAACCATCAGAGGGTTGCTGACAGATCTTGTGCGACCTGTAGGAATATTTGGGGGACAGAGCACAGAGAGAGCTGGGGGTGCAAGGCCGGAGAGGAGTCGGTAGAAGACAGAAAGACCACCTACCTGCCTGCGGTGAGTGAGTGAAAGGCCCTCAGAGATAGCTTCATCGCGGGAGATTCCAATAATTCTGAAAGCTTTGGTTTCAACAGCGTGAAGCCGAGCTAGGTGTGAGGCAGGAGCACCGGCCCATAGGGGAGAACAGTATTCCATTGAGCTGCGGATGAAAGCCTTGTATGTGGTGAGGAGCTCAGGTGTGCCGAGGAAGGACTTCACACGACGGAGGATGCCCAGTCGGCGACTGGCTTTGGAGGCCAGCTTGGAAATGTGGTTTTCCCAAGAAAGATCATGGCAGATAGTGAGACCCAAAATCTTGAGCGACAGAACTTCTTGGAGAGGATTGTTGAGAAAGTAGATGGGAGGGTTGTCCAGTCGATCTTTTCGGAGAGACATAGTAAGAGTGTGAGATTTGTCAGGATTGAAAGACATGTTCCACTTGTTTGACCAGTCTGTGATTTTGTCCAGGTCTTCAGAGAGTGAGGACAATATTGATAGATAAAGGTGATATAATATAACAAATATCATGAAACATTTACATTTTGTAGTCCATTGTATGGTTTAAATAAACATAAATGCAAATTTTGCATGTGGAAAAAGTAAGTACACCCTTGGCTCTAATAGGTGGTATTGCCCCCTTTGGCAGAAACGACCTCAAGTAGGCGTTTCTTATAACTGTCTACCAGTCTCTGACATCGACTGGGAGAAATTTTGCCCACTCCTCCATGCAGAATTCTTTCAGCTGTGCGATGTTTGAGGGGTTTCTTGCATGCACAGCTCGTTTCAAATCCCCCCACAACATATCGATGGGATTTAGATCCGGGCTTTCACTTGGCCATTCCAGAACCCTCCATTTCTTTCTTTTCAGCCATTCCTTGGTGGATTTACTGGTATGTTTAGGGTCATTGTCATGTTGCAAGGTCCACCTTCCGTTGAGCTTCAAATTTCCGACAGATGGCCTCACATTATCCTCAAGCACCCTCTGGTACAATGAAGAATTAATGGTGGATTCTATGATGGTGAGCTGCCCAGGCCCTGATGCAGCAAAGCTGCCCCAAACCATAATATTTCCACCACCATGCTTTACAGTTGGTATCAGGTTCTTGTGGTCAAATGCTGTCTTTGGTTTTCGCCAAACATGTCTTCTGGTACTGTGGCCAAATAGCTCTTCCTTTGACTCCTCTGTCCAGAGCACATTTTTCCAGAAGTGCTGGTCTTTGCCTAGGTGTTCATTGGCAAACTTTAGTCTTTCCCTGATGTTCTTTCTGGACAGCAACGGTTTCCTCCTGGCACACCTCCCATGTAGATCAAATTTGTGCAGCCTCTTTCTAATGGTAGACTCATGCACTTTGACATCAACAGTGGCAAGAGCTACCTGTAGGTCCCGTGATGACATTCTGGGCTTCTTAGAGAATACTTTCAGCATCTTGCGGTCTGCTTTCGGGCTGAACTTGCTGGGGCGGCCTGGCCTGAACAAGTTGGCAGTTGTTTGGAATCTTCCCCACTTGTAGATGATCTTCCGGACAGTCGAATGGTTGATTTCAAATTGTTTGGAGATCTTTTTAAATCCCTTCCCAGACTCGTCGGCATCTATAACCTTCTTTCTGAAGGCATCAGAGAGCTCTTTTGATGTAGGCATGGTGACGCCGCACACTTCAACAACAAAGAGCAAACCAAACTAAATGTCTGAGGTTTAAATAAGACAGGTTCCTCCAAGATCCTCTCCAACGATGTTCTAATCATTTGCATCTGAGCTGGTGCACCTGATTCTAATTTTAGGTATTTGAAGTCGTGATAAATGTAGGGGTGTACTTACTTTTTCCATATGCGAAATTTGCATTTATGTTTAATTAAATTATACAATGGACTACAAAATGTAAATGTTTGGATGATATTTGTTATATTATATCACCTTTATCTATCAATATTGTTGAAATGAAGATCAAATAGCTGTATGTTGAAATATGTTGAAAAAGTCAAAACTTTACATGGGGTGTACTTACTTTTTCACGTGACTGTATATATATATATATATATGTGTATACCCATATACATATCTATAAACACACACACACACACACACATTAATTATATTTTTAGGATGTCTTGGACCTTTGTGGGTAACTCATTCGTAGAGCCTTTTGAATGAATGCTATACATGTATGTACACATATAATAGTATACATTTCATATTACAAAAGGACAAAGAAAGGGTTTGTGGCAAATTCTCAGCTCTATAAGTGATGGTTGATCCTATTTTTGTTTACGCAGATGCAATATCTCATACAAAACGTGCTATTTTCACGAATATAACAGCACCTTTGATTATTAGCGAATGCTGTGATGTCTTTTCTGTCAAAATGCTTGTGGATAAGCTCTGGAGAGGTCATTGGTTGTTTTAATGACCGTGCATATTTTCTAGGGGTTTTTTTTTTCCAGAGGACCAGTGGGCATATTTAACACCTGGCTTGAAGAATATTAGTCAACACCCCCTGGGCGATGCAGGAGACACTAAATGTGACATCGTACGGGAATTATGGAACGCACCACGCAATGAGGTGAGGTCGCTTTATTATTGTGAACAGTTTAAATCAGCAGCAACGTGGATGAGCAATAAACTCGTGAGTGTGTGAAGTCGCAGGAAAAAGGGCGATTTTTTTTTGTTTTGTTTGTTTATATTTACTTGCTTCAGGGCAATTCCCCGCACAGTTCAAGTCTGCCGGTTTCCCGGTCTTGCTTGTCAAGAGCTGCTTGGTGGCCCGGACATGTAGTTAGTGAGGGCATTCGGACCTCTTGTTTATTTATTAATTTTTGTAATGAATGCTTTGTGCTGAGAAAATCTTTTGCATAAGAATCTGTTTGCCTTTAAATTACAGAAGACTAATAACATTTGCATCTTACAAGCCACTATGACATCACTGAATCTTCCCTTGTTAACTTGAGAGTGCATTTTCCCTTACAAACTCACTCGATTTTCAGGATATTATTGCACACATATTGTTGCGGATCTCTCCGTCGGCCTTTTTCCCCTTATCAAGGGGGGGGGGGGGATCAACCCCCTTGTCTCTGACTAACCGACGTGAGTCCTGAAGTTGCACAGCTACCCCCGAAGAGGCAGGTGCACAACCTCGTTCGTACCGCGGACAGATGTTAATTGCCGAGCGGTTTAGCAACCGCGGCACGAACCATTAACAAGAGAGTAGACCCGATTCCTAAACGTTGGCCAAATCGTGCCACAGGTGTCCAATGAGGGAAATCACAAAGACGACGGATGTAAGGGAAAGAAAGGCAAGGTAGGAAGAACAAATCTAATTTATTATTATTATTTACAAGACCAAAAGAACCAAGGAGAATGGAAAGATAAGAAAATAAGGACAGAAAGAGGGACGGACCAGAAGGACACAATGCAACACGAGCTTACCTATTGCAGTCTTACTTAACCACAGGGACAAGACAAAAGACAGACTACGAGCACACTTACACGGGGGATGATGGCAGGAACGAATGCTGGAGGTGGATGGCTGGAGGGAGAGGAAGGTCCAACGGGAACTGGGTCACGGTCGGGCTGGGAGCGGGCAGCCGCCGTTCCTCCGCAGCCACGGTCGGCACCGCCGTCGACGCCCAAGCTGTGGTCGTGCAAGCTGCCGCGGTACGAGCTCTGCCGGTTCAAGCTGCTGCTGCTGTTCGAGCTCTGCTGGTTCAAGCTGCTCCTGCGTACTGCTGCGTCGCGTGCTCTCCAAAGGCTTATTATTGCTCATCCGCCACGTGCTCCCCAAAGACTCATCTGCCGTATCACCTCAAAAGGCTTGCGCGGGCGCTTTTATATCGCGCCTCGCGATCAACCCGCGCCACGCCCGTGCTGGTATCTCACCAGCCCTGATTGGCGGGTGGGGGCTCGCTGGCTCCACCTTCCGATGACGATGGCGGAGACATGCCTTTCTTCTCCGAAATTACCTCGTGGCTAATGGTGGAGTGCAATTGGCAATTGCTGACAAATGGGGAATTGGAAGGGAATCTACCTTATTTCAATTCGGTGCAATGCAGTGTCAATTAATGGAAGACAGAGCCTTAAACTAATACACATAATAAGGAGATAACTACTGAAAAGGGAAATCTATGATTTGCTACGTGATTGTATATGGACTAACTAAGGGATGACCTTTGACCTTTACACACAACACGGAGGGTGATATTTACACACAAAAAAAACACAATTCTCAAATCCACAACAATATCTTTTGAACACTCTTGACACCCTGACACTCCCAACTTTCTGTTTGCAACCATTTTTGGTTTTGAATGCTGATGATGTCATTATCTGCAAACTTTTCACCAACGTTCGATTACGATAATATGGAGAAGGCAAATTAATATATACATATAATTTTTTATTAATATATACATTGAAAAAATTTTATACATAATTTTTCAAAAGGTCAAAGGTCAGCATCACATAAAATCATAAATTTTCATCCAATTGACCTGTAATTTCAATTTACAATTTGAGTTTGGTCGTCAAATTTTCACCAAAGCTTTATTATGAGAATATGGAGGTCAAATTAATAATTTTGTTAAAAGGTCAAAAGGTCAAATGTCAACATCACCTAAAATCATCAATTTTCATCCAATTGACCTGAAATTTCAATTTACAATTTGAGTTTTGTCATCAAATTTTCACCAAAGCTTTATTATGATAATATGGAGAAGACAAATGAAAATTTTTGTCAAAAGGTCAAAGGTCAAGCGTCACATGAAATCATCAATTTTCATCGGATTGAACTGTAATTTTAAGAATTTGCATATTGGGTCACAGAATTGGTTCACCAATCAAAAGATAGAAGCTGATTTTTTTTTTTAGATCTAAAGTTCAAAGGTCAAGGCTGCATAAAATCATCAATTTTCATTTTGTATTTAAAAAAAAATTATTTTCGTTATTTATAGAATATGGAAGATGAAGAAGACATCTGAATACAAACTGACGCAGACAGGCTTTGCATTTTCAGAAGCTTTTTAGTTCACTTTGATAACGGTTGAACATATTTATTCAAAAAGAAGATGTAAAAGTTCATGGCATTTTTGTCAACTCACAATTTCCAAATACTAGGGCATGCCCGTACTATATATATGCCCGTACTATATATCTATCTAAAATTATATCCCCCCCCTCTATTTACATGAAATGGTTTGGTCCATTCGCAACGCCAAAGCGAACGGCGAACGGCTTGCGAGTACAGTGACAATCCCCCCCCTCTATTTACATGAATGGTTTGGTCCATTCGCAACGACCACAGAACCCCCCCCTCTATTTACATGCAATGGTTTGGTCCAAAGCGAACGGCTTCCGGAGTTTGGTAAAGAAATCGCCATCGCGTGCACAAACGCGCAGGAAAGCGAATGAATCGCAAATTCGTTTTTATTAGTTTTAAAACGTAGTTTAACGCCAACATAGTTTGCAAACGTGAAATAAATGAATACGCTCTCAAATGTGCCATCCGAGGCAGAGTGTGTCCTCCACGTTCGGCACACGCGATCGTTCGCTGCTCTCTGATTGGTTGAATCGTTTTTTGGACATAGCTCGGTAAGTAATTGTCCGATTAATATGAAACCTTGAAAAGGCACATCCTCGGGTCCCCAGCAATATACCTGGCAAGTTAAAAGTATATCGGACCCGTGGTTGTCGAGAAACAGCGGTCACAGACAAACGTACAGACAGAGATTACTGGAATTATAGATAGATTGCCGTTGTTATTGCTGTCATAAATCCACTACACTATTTACAGAGTGCACTGTAAGTGCGACTGAAGCCCTCTCTTGGCACGTGTTATGCTGGGTGGTTTTGTTATACTGGGTGGTTACATTGCCTCCCATGTAGTCAGTCAGCGGAAGCATTTTTAATTTATTCAGGGTGCCGGAGATATCTCACCTACTCTTCACTAAATATGCCATTGGATCTTTAACATCCTTCAACTAATGGCAGACAAGATGCCCTGTTTAATGCTGGCGATGCACCCATCGATGCCTCGCCCTGCCTCTGAAATAGCAGGATGGTAGTTTATTGCTGGGTCGAGATTCAAACCCAAGCTGGATCCTCAGAGGTGAGTACGCATACCTGTAGAACTTTGGGTATTATAGCAACAGTCTAAGCAAAAAAAAAAAACATTTAATAATAATTGTTATACGCACCTGGTCTCAGGCATTTATTTGTGAATAGCGTGCAGAAGTTTTATTTTGAAAGATATTGCATGAAAGTTAATTGATTCTGACAATGACGAGGGAACTTCGAAGTTATGTTTACACACATGAATAACACCTCGAATATTTAAAAACCAAGCATATGCATTCAGCGGTTATCATTCTGTAGCAGGTGTGTAACGATTACGTACATTCGCTAGACGAGTATATGCAATTTCTTTTAAACAAAATTGTCCACTGTATTTGCATTAACCAGGTATAAAACACCTGTTTGTCTCCAAGAGGGCCACCGTTCAGGTTGTGTGAATTTATTTTTGAAGAAGCCTCGTCCAGCATGTCTTTTCAACAGTCAGAACTGTTCCTGAGAGTGCGGCTTGAGATGTAAAATATATGCACTCTATATTCACCAATAGTGTACTTTTAACAATGTTGTACTCTTTCTGGTTTCTGTCACACTCAACCATCATATTTGGAAAGGCTGGTGTTGGCTTAACAGTTAAGGTGGCTGTCTTTAGATCTTATGGTCCTGAGTTTGGTTGGCTGTTGAATTAACACCAGGTGCGTTGACTCAGCCTGCCATCCTGAGGTCGGCAAAATGAGTAAGAGCGGACTGGCAATGGTGGGGCATTGCATCAGTGGCACAGCGGTGCCCCTATTAAATGATGTAACCTGCAGCCAGAGGCTGCACCCGAACCGCCGCCATGTTTGCAGAGTTCTCACCTTCAGATCCCAAAGACAACACCCCCGAAGAGGAACTGTTTGATTTAGCATTTTAGAACAACCTGATGCACAGGCAGCAGAATATTTCTGATGTACGTGATGCAATTTTACATTTTTTTTATTTCTGTATGCAAGGTGAATATATTGAACATCCCTACTCGAGGAAAGGCTAGATCAGAATGGAATGGAACAAAATGGAAAGGGGGAACAGAGTAGAAGTGATATCAAGGGGATGGGGAGAAGGACACATGGGGGTGAACAAGCTGAATGAAACACAGCAATAAGAATAAGGGGGAAAGCGGGGATGAAACGGAAGAGGAACAAACCAGCCGACAACTAACAAAATAAGTGAGGTGAAGGAGAGGAGGAAAATAATTACAACTAGAACGCCACTCAGTAGCGCATACTCCCGCCGTGGGTCAAGTTGGAATAATACGTTTTGTTTCACATCCCCTCTCCCCAAAACAATAAATGAAAAAGAAAGTAGGCCCTAATTGTCAGAGAATTTATTTTGATATATCTCGGAATTAGAGGAGAAAAACATCATTTAAGAATAAGAATAAAAGCTTTAATGCAGTAAAACAGAAAAAAAATTCCCCCAAAAAATTCCTGGATCCGGAATCATATCCTGAGCTTCACCAAAAACTGAACACCCTGGCGGGAGTAACTAGAACAGCACTCGGTAGAGCGTATACCTCTCCCTGTCAGGCTGACCAGTTTACGTTTTGTATCCCACTGATAGGCTGATCTGCATCCACCAAGTTTTGACATAAGTTGTCTGCAACTTTTTGAAATATGATTCTATATATCGTTTTTGGCTGGACCACTCAATGGTGAAGAATCACTTGGAAAATATAAAAAAAACTCTGTTATTCGGATCCATATTCAGATCTTCACCAAAATCAAATTGATTCATCCTCGTCACACTCCCAATCTGTCCACCCAAATTTCATCCGAATCCGTCCACAACCTTTTGAGATATCCTGTTCACAAACAAACAAGCAGACAGATAGACAGGGGTGAAAACATAACTTCCATTCAACTTCGGTGGCAGAGGTAATAATCTGGAAAATGCGGTTGCTTGGAAATGGCATCATTTTGGGTAGAACGGATCATGAGTATGGATTGGGGTAGTGGTTTGTCAACAGCGGTCTTTAAGCCCTGGAGGGAAGAATGTGACTGAACAGACTGAGGGAGTTGGTTTCACAGGTGAGAGAAGAGAGGAACAAATGTGTGGAGGTGAACAGTATGTCTGCATTTTGGGAGTTTAACAAGAAGAGAGTTACTAATAGACTGGTTGCACCCTGCAAACACTGGGGAGGGACAGAGCCAAGAGAGGGCAGAGGGTGCAAGACCAAAAAGGAAGAGATAGACTACATGGAGGCCAACAGCCTGCCTGTGACGCAAAAGGATCAGGCCTAGACACTTAGTCGTGGGAGATCACAATGATTTTGAGGGCCTTACTTTGCACGGCATAAAAAATGGCAAGGTGTGAAACAGGGGCGCCATCCAAAAGGAGAGAGCAGTACTCCATCAAGCTACAAATTAAGGCCTTGTAGGTTGTGATGAAATATGATTAAGAAGATCCGGTTGTGGGATGGCACTGATAAGTTGATATAACGGAATGCTGGGCAGGAAGGAGGAGAGTTGTTGGTGTTGTTTCTGTATTCTGTGAGCAGACACTTGAGTAAGGTATGAAGAGGAATGTTTAATGGTTATTCGCTTGCTTATAGATTAGTTGGAAATGCTATTACGTTCTTTCTCTGTAGTTCTAATGTTATCTTTTTATTCTGTGTTATAGGGTATGTGGAGATAGATTTCAATAAAGCCTCATATCTGGAAAAGAGGTCTCGACTTGATTTCATAACATAGGTTATCAAAGGTTGATTGGCCAAGGAAAGACCTTGCCTAGTAGGTGGCTGGTTTTGGAATGCCATCTTGGAAATATGATTTGCCCAAGAAAGGGCATGCCTGATTGTGAGGCCCAGAAGTTTTGAGTGACTGAACTTCTTCAAATGGTTTGTTTAGGAAGTATATAGCGGCAGGTTTGCCAGACTGTTCTTTCGGAGAGACAGGGTGAGTCTGTTGAATTTGTCTGGGTTGAAAGACATATTCCAAGAATTGGACCAGCTCCTGATTCCTTCAAGGTCTGTAGATGGTGAAAGAGGTTGCTGTCTGTCTGTCTGAATGATGAGGAATGATACGTCAGAGGGTGGAATCGTCAACAAAAGATTAGCAGAATTTTCCAGGGAATCAGATGTCGTTGATGAAGATGTGGAAGAAGACTGGGCCCAAGACGCTACCTTAGGACACTCCAGCCTTGACAAGGGCAGGGGATGAGTGGACTCTGTTAAGAGCTACACACTGAATATGGGAGTGGAGGAAGTCAGCGATCCATGAGAGGAGGTGGCCTTGGATGCCATAAGCAGAGAGTTTGGAGATCAAGGTGGGGTGTCAGACTGCATCAAATGCTCTATATATATTCCAGAGAAGGCCCTGATATCATATCTGAGAATGAGGGCGTCCATCCATTGTTGGGAGATGTAGCAACTGACTGGCTGTCCCACATTTCCATGACAGCATTCAATCTCCTTCCATATTTGGAAAATACAAATAATCAAGAGGCATCTTCAAAGTGACTTTTCTGTGCAGAAAGAATGTCCATTAATGTTTTTTTTGCAAGTATGAATTATCAGCAAACTGCAAATTAATCTCATTTGAATCCATGATTTATATCACTGGGAAAGAATTGGAATTCCTGTCATTTGAATTCACCGTTGTTTCTCGTGAGGCATCGGAGACTATTGTTTGGGGCTTCTTGTGTTTATTTCGGTCACTGTGTAATATATATTTGTACCTTGTGCAAAGGTTCAGAGCTTCTGCTGACATCAACAATGACAACAACAATGTCAACACCTCAATAAGTGCCCACAAGTGGCGATACCTCCTCCATTGACCAGTTGGAGAAGAGCTCTTCAGACGCAGATAATTCTCGGCAAAGAACAGCAAATGAGCACGTTCAATGCGGAAATAAGAGCCACAGGGAAATAAATGTGAATCATGAAAGGGTTATAGGGTTAGGGTTAGGCCTTTCCAGACGGTGCGTGAATGCACTTTGAAAAACCTACCTCTCGTGGAGGATCCTCTTTTGTTTTGAGGACTCTTTTAGGCCACCGCAGCCAAGAATATAGGGAATTCCTTTTGTGATTGGCCACGGTCCCATTGATTTTTAGCCTTAATGTAACTTTTCTTGGTCTGGAAGGGGCTTAAGACACGACCATAATGTGTCGAGTAGCATTGTGCGTAGAATAGACAAGACCGAGCAAGCAGATTAACTCCACCACCCCCTACCAACAATCCCCATGTAAAGGTCATGGAAGAGCCAGGTGGGTTTTTATTGACAATCCAATAAAGTAAGGGTAATTCTAATCAGACTGTCGGTTTCCTTAACGCTGCTGTCTTTAGCTGGATTTGAATCCACAACCTTGAAGGTGCTGGTTGTGAAAGGTCATTGTCCTCTCCGCTAAGCTACCCCTGCAATTTTTGGTGTTTGCCTTTGAGAATACTTTCAACAATGAGAGAAGGCCCTGAACACCAATAGTTAATCAACCGATGAATAATGCCTCCTGCGACTTTGTCGGCGGAGGCATAAAAATGACTGTGTGTTTTAACATGAATACATTATCCACATGTGCTGTTTGTTATATAAACATCATTTACACCTCAAATATTTATCATTGAGCAAAATATTTGAATTATTGTTTTTTTTGGCATTGTTGTTTCATTGCATCGATTTAGTACATATCTGCCCAATGTGAATTATTTTTATTTCTTTATTTTCTTTATTTATCCATATATCTGTTAATCACTCAATAACTCAACAAATACACATCTGACTGAGAATCTATTTTTAATTCAGTCATTAGGTTATATCTTCATGTGGCTGTGCCTCTGCAGCTGATGCAGTGTTCCTGTAGAAAGATACACACACATACACACACACATACACACATTCACACACACATTGGTATGTCTCTGTTTCACCTCCAGAAATGCACACATGTGGGTATAGCAGTCAACAACAGCAACTTGCATACGTGCACACACACATATACACATACACACACACACACCTCGTTTTTTCATTTCTGTTCCTCACAATTCTGTCTCTCTCTTATTCACACACACACACACACACACACACACACACACACACATACATATATACATATACGTACACACACACACACATATATATATATACATATACATACACATGTACACACAGACATACACACACACACACACTCACATATACACATATACACACACATACGCACACACGCACATACACATGACAATTTATTACATTGGAACTGTAGTTATGGTTCCCGGAGGGAGGCAAGTCTTGGTGTCTGCGGTGTCTCACGTCTTTCAAAAAACAAACCCAAAACGTTTGTTTTCATTATGAGGCAAATTTCAAACGCAACCAATTGGTTAATATTACGAGTTGGCTACACCGGGAACCATCAGCGATCTCCGATCCGATCGTAGCCCTCTAGTTAAGTACTTGTGATGAATCATATTATCATGATAAGATCATTGCTTCATTCAGTAGCAGTTCATTATTATGTTTGGTGACGAGGGATCGAGGCCTGATGTTTACTTGCTCACCCCAGATTTGAGACAGCTGAGGCCGTCAGAGGGTACTGCAGTACTGTCACGTTTCAACACAACGCGTGCCTTTGGCCACAAACAACTGCATGATTCCACTGGGATCTTTGTGTTTATGACAATACACATGGGATAGTTGAACTGGGGAAAGAGAAGCTAAGTGAGGATGATAGAAGAATGCAGAGGTGAGGGCCGAGGACTGGGAAGAGAAGGGAAGTAGGCTTGGGAGGAAAATGGAGTAAAGGGAGTGGAAGGGGCAGGCAAGGAGCATGAGGAATTGTGGGGAACCGGGGGTAGTTGGGAGAGAAGAGTTGGATGAAAATTATTCTACATTTGCAATGAAGTGAAATTTGCAAGTTCACCCTCCCCCCTCCCTTCCCATGCCTCCACTCCCCAAGCCCTCTCCCTCCCACAGATCTCCCGATGTCCCTGTTCTCTACTGTTGTACTTGTGTGCTTCCCTTTCTCTCCCCATCTTGTCTCCAGCTCCCTTGATCATATGCTTTTTGTGTTTGTTTTGATGTGATTAATGTTAGCTCTTACACGAGCCTCGATCTTGTACACAAAAAAAAAGAAAGAAAAAATACATTACCGTACATAGGTGATCCATTGTGATGTTGAGGCAGAAAACCAAACAATCATGGTAGACCGCGTATGGTTACTAATAAGTATGAAGAGTTAAACAGAACGTAACTTTAAACATGCTGGGAATTTGTTGGAAGGCGTTCATTGTCCCCCGTCGCACCGCGGAGCGAAATGGGGACTATGGTTTTACCCTCCGTCCGTGTGTGCGTCTGTCCGTGCGTGTGTACCCTTGAGCGGAATATCTTGAACAATAAGCGAAGTACCAACTTCTAATGTGGTGTGTGGGTGTATCTAGGCATAAGGAAGAACGCTATTGAAAATTGGGTCGCCACGTCAAAATCCAAGATGGCCACCACCATATATATGTCTGAACCTTGGGAGCGAAATATCTTGAAAAATAAATGAAGTACCAACTTCTAATGTGGTGTGTGGGTGTATCTCGGCATAAGGAAGAACGCTATTGAAAATTGGGTCGCCACGTCAAAATCCAAGATGGCCACCACCATATATGTCTGAACCTTGTGAGCCGAATATCTTGAAAAATAAACGAACTACTCACTTCTAATTTGGTGTGTGGGTGTATCTCGGCATAAGGAAGAACGCTATTGAAAATTGGGTCGCCACGTCAAAATCTAAGATGGCCGCCACCATATACGTCTGAACCTTGTGAGCGGAATATCTTGAAAAATAAACGAACTACTAACTTCCAATCTGGCTTGTGGGTGTGTCTCCAACCCACTCGCAAATATTATCGACTCTTCCATGTTTTCTGCGTCTTCCACTTTGTCAACTCACATCACTTCACTGACGGGGGACCTAGGCGTAACGCTTGTTTCCAGTTAAAAAATACTGCAATTGCATTGGCTCACGGAAATCCTGCAATCCGTGCAGATAGCTGATCGGAAATAAATAAATAATAGCACTTCATCGTACAACTATTGAAACTCGAGTAAGAGCAGAAGTGCACAGTGCAGGTGTCAACAAACCCAAAATGTGGTGACGGGAAAACGGCAGAACACTAACGTTTGTGTGCACACAACACAAGGAAGGGGAGGTGGGTTGGAAATGTGGGTGAAAAGTGGGAACAGGGTCTCGGTGGGTGTTGTGAAGCTTCGAGGGAGCAACGGGAGAGAGCACGAAGTGGCAGTGGGATGCAGATCTGAAACCTTGGAGAGAATATTGGTATTCGGCAGACTTGAAATCCTGGAAGGAAGAACTATCAGCAGCCGACATGAAATCATGGAGAGGAGAGCAGAAAAGTGAGCAGGAAACCTGAAATTTGGGAGGAAAAAAACAGCGGGTAGTTGGATGGCAAGAAGAGTGGGCAGCAGATTTGAAATCCTCGAAGGAAGAACTCGAAGCAACAGACACGAAGACTTTTGGCAAAACCCGTGACGGAATTTCAAAGCACATTTGCAGGTCAGAACCATTTTGTTGATGGAAAAAATGGACGACTTGCACATCTTTCAATTATTTCCATGGAGATAATAAACTTGTGCGATTGTAGCACTATTTGGCCTAGCAATGCAGTATCTTAGCCAAAAGTCATTCAATATTTCTGCCTCGTTTGAGGAGAAGGGTCAGCGTAGAGTTTTGCTTTCTTTAATTTCAGCAATGTTCATATCTGACGTGTTGTCAGGCCAAGCCAATTAATCACCCGCCCTGCACATCGCCTTCACTGAGTGCTGCAATTAATCAGGCCTTGGCCCTAATTTCATTAACATTCTTTCTCGAAACTTGATAGCGACCAATGTTAATTCGCCGGTGCCAAACTGATTGCGGAAACGAGGCGAGGGTCCGCTCGCCACGAAACACGTGTGGCGAGACAATGCGCCATTCTGCGGTGGGTTTTTAATTGGTTTCACTGATAAATTGCTTGTCAGCTCGCGAGGATTATCTAATTGCGGTGTGTGCGAAGAATGGAAAATTCAGTTGGTGATACAAGGAAAGCCTTTGGGGAATTAGGGATACAGAAAATTGGTGCTTCATGCTGTGACAAGCACCTTGTATATATACAAGGAGCTCAGGACCCGCACGAGCCTTTAATTCCTCGGTGCTTTTGAAAGGATTCAACCCCAAAAGTTTTGACCCAAGGCAGAGATGGTCAAGCCTCCAATTATTGCAGAATCCCTTGCAAAGTCGTGTAACGCAATTAGTCGAGGAGCAATTGCGCTTAATGATTTTTACGTGGCGGTGGGGAAACGCTGCAGGTTCCCTGCATGATCCAGTGCAGTCGAGACCTTCGTGTAGTTGGCAGGTGGAAGCATTTGCTCTTGCTTCGGTGAAACTACATGATGTATTGCAATTCTTCGTGCATTTTCTTGGAGAATAACCTTCAAAAAAAATAATGGATTTCAGTCACAACAATTTAAATTGAACATGTTTTCGCAAAAAGGAACACACTTAATTGGTATGCACAACTAAAATGCGATTCAAATTGCTCTTGTAAAATTGCCTGCTGATAAAATTAATGGCAAACCTCAGGGACTTAAGTTGGTTGTTTCTTCTTCTTTTTTTTTTTTTACGAATACAATCTCATAACTGTGGCACAATTTGCATTCATTTGCAATTGTACATTTGTATGTTTTACAGACGCCTTCATTTATTACCCTGTAGTTAATGCGCCGATTTCATTAGGGTGTTTCATTAAACATTTGTTGCTTTATCAATTTGTTCCCGAGAGCATCTCTCGCTCTTCAAATCCGTTTCCACAAATGGCAAAAAATATCGGAACTGTAACAAAATACCTCGGCATAAAATGCACGCGTTCATCTTAAATAATTGGGAGTTATCGTCAAATGCGCGCCTGAGTAAAGTTCAGAATGTTTATGGATCAGGAAGAAATTATTACTATTCGCAGCAAGCAAAGCATCTCTATAAGAAGTGCGTTCCTTGTAGACGCATCACTTACTCTTCGCATTAAAGGAAAAAACAAATGGTGTAATCCTTTTGTACATGCTTGATGTGACTATAGGAGAGTATTATCAAAGAGCATCGCTTCGAGTGTGTTTGACTTTGAGACGGATGTCGATGAAGAGCCCTTTCGGTGAGGTTTTCTGCTTCGGACGTCGATCGATGTATAGCTGGGGGGACTTGATGATTGTCTTTTGGTGTGTTCTCCACTTTGTCGGTTCAAAGTCCAAAGTGCGCAGCTGTCAGAAGGCAAACGGCGGAGAGTGATGGTTATACAAACTTGGCGCTGGATCTTTAAACAAAATTGCTACCAGACCCGAAAAGCGTTCAAAGATGTGCCGGCGCAGGGCTAAAAAGCCGGGGCTCACCTCTAGGGCGGTAAGCTCCAGTTTCAGATCTCAAGGTAAGGCTGTAATTGCAAAATGGAGCAATTAACAAATTATTGACCCTCTGACAAACCCAGACCGACACTCCATGGGGAACAAATTGTTAAAAAATATTTTGAGCAATGCCAAGCGGTCCAGGTGAGTGATGTAATTTCAGCAAAACCTTTGTGCTATATAGTCCCGCCATTTTCCTCGAGTACTGCTTTCAGAAACGATACATACATGCATGCGATCAAATATCACGTTCAGACACAGAAATCTCCAAGCACTCTTGTTGAACCATGGAGTATTGAAAGCATGCGATTGAATCGTTCCACGAGGTTTTATACAAGGAGCTGTTCGAGGATGAAGACCCAAAGATGCGAAAATACTTTTGATCGTCTGCTCAAATAAGACTTTCTCCACTCTAGTTCATTCATAACTATCTTGACTACATCAAGGCTATACACCCCCTTGAACAGGCTCATGGAATTGCACGGTGTTGCTCAGGGCGAAAGATAAATCTCCGCACTTTGTTGAAGGAAGAGCAAGATCATTCGACTCCAAACGGATTACATAGCGAGGGGAAAAACACGGCGTGATGATCCGTCCACCATTGAAAGTCCTGTTGCCTTTTTGCTTCGGGGCATTTTCCAAGTTCTCCACCTGGGTATTCCTGAATTTCTGAACAGGGTGTTAGTTATGAATTCAATAAGCTCCAAGTCGAGGAGCCGTCACTCATTGCTTTCCTTTCTTTACATTTTCTTTTTTTCAACAAATTAAATGTGATGTTAATTATACTCCTACCTCCTTATATCTCGCTTTATTATTTTTTTCTTGATTCCAACCCCCATCTCCCAACCTCCCACCAGCTCACCCTAAACACGACCCTCTTCCACTTGCTAGAAAAAGATGACGTGTGAGTTTTGGCATCGAGGCTAAAAGGGCTGCGAATATTTCTCGAGCTTATCTTTGTCGGGCGAAACACACGGTATACTTTTGCACCTAAATTTATTATAATGTCACTTGCACGCAGGATGTCCAATAACGATTTTTAATATGTGCAAGAACGTTTTTTAGTATGTCCAAGAACGTTTTTTTTCGTATGTCCATGAACGTTTTTAGTCCAAGAACGTTTTTAGTCCAAGAACGTTTTTAGTCCAAGAACGTTTATTAGTACTAGGACGTGCCCGTACGTGGGTGCCCGTTCCTTGCCAAAAAAAAAAAAAAAAAAATTTTGTGTAGGGGTGTGTGTGTGTAAACATCCTAGGGCGTGCCCGTACGTGGGTGCAAAAAAACATGCGTGCAAACAACAACAACAAAAAAAAACTTTGAAACCACGTGGCAGTAACGACCACAGAACCCCCCCCCTCTATTTACATGAATGGTTTGGTCCATTCGCAACGACCACAGAACCCCCCCCCCCCCCCTCTATTTACATGAAATGGTTTGGTCCATTCGCAAAGCCAAAGCGAACGGCGAACGGCTAAATCGCCATAGCTCGGTAACTACTTCTCCGATTAATATGAAACCTTGAAAAGGCACATCCTCGGGTCCCCAGCAATATACCTGGCAAGTTTCAAGTATATCGGACCCGTGGTTGTCGAGAAACAGCGGTCACAGACAAACACACAGACACACAGACATACAGAGATTACTGGAATTATAGATAGATGTCCAAGAACGTTTTTGGTCCAAGAACGTTTTTTAGTGCGTCCAAGAACGTTTTTTAGTATGTCCAATAACGTTTTTTAGTATGTCCAAGAACGTATTTTAGTATGTCCAAGAACGTTTTTTAGTATGTCCAAGAATTCTTAGTATGTCCAAGAACGTTTTTTAGTATGTCCAAGAACGTTTTTAGTATGTCCAGAACGTTTTTTAGTATGTCCAGAACGTTTTTTAAGTATGTCCAAGAACGTTTTTTAGTATGTCCAGAACGTTTATTAGTATGTCCAAGAACGTTTTTGGTCCAAGAACGTTTATTAGTATGTCCAAGAACGTTTTTTAGTGCGTCCAAGAACGTTTTTTAGTATGTCCAATAACGTTTTTTAGTATGTCCAAGAACGTATTTTAGTATGTCCAAGAACGTATTTTAGTATGTCCAAGAACGTTTTTTAGTATGTCCAAGAACATTTCTTAGTATGTCCAAGAACGTTTTTTAGTATGTCCAAGAACGTTTTTTAGTATGTCCAGAACGTTTTTTAGTATGTCCAGAACGTTTAAGTATGTCCAAGAACGTTTTTTAGTATGTCCAGAGCATTTTTTAGTATGTCCAAGAACGTTTTTTAGTATGTCCAAGAACGTTTTTTAGTATGTTCAAGAAGATTTTTTAGTATGTCCAAGAACGTTTTTTAGTATGTCCAAGAACGTTTTTTAGTATGTCCAAGAACGTTTTTTAGTATGTCCAAGAACGTTTTTTAGTATGTCCAAGAACGTTTTTTAGTATGTCCAAGAACGTTTTTTAGTATGTCCAAGAACGTTTTTTAGTATGTCCAAGAACGTTTTTTAGTATGTCCAAGAACGTTTTTTAGTATGTCCAAGAACGTTTTTTAGTATGTCCAAGAACGTTTTATAGTATGTCGAAGAACGTTTTTTAGTATGTCCAAGAAGGTTTTTTAGCATGTCCAGAACGTTTTTAGTATGCCCAGAACGTTTTTTAGTATGTCCAAGAACGTTTTTTAGTATGTCCAGGACGTTTTTTAGTAGGTCCAAGAACGTTTTTTAGTATGTCCAAGAACGTTTCTTAGTATGTCCAAGAACGTTTTTTAGTATGCTCAAGAACGTTTTTTAGTTTGTCTGTTACGGTTTGTGACCTTTTTCTTTTTCCTTCCGCAACACCCCCTTGTGAGTTAGACCAAGTGGTTTGGTCCATGTGTATAAAGCCTATGATTGGCTGTGGGGCAGGGGAGTGGCCAGGAAGGTGATTCAGAGGAGTGAGTGGCCTTTTTGGAGGAGGGTTTATGGCAGAGTGCTTTTTCGGGGTTTGTAGAGTGTCCAGCTGCAATCTCTCCACCTGAAGGGTGACGTTGATCGAACTCTGGCTGCCTACCACTGGGGCGTGCCTTGGGGCCTACTGTTGGGCCTGCCCTGGGGCCTACTGTTGGGCCTGCCTTGGGGCCTACTCGTGGACTTGCCTACTCTTGGACCTGCCTACTCTTGGACCGGCCTGCTCTTGGACCGGCCTGCTCTTGGACCTGCCTACTCTTGGACCTGCCTACTCTTGGACCGGCCTACTCTTGGACCGGCCTACTCTTGGACCAGGCTACTCTTGGACCGGCCTACTCTTGGACCGGCCTACTCTTGGACCGGCCTACTCTTGGACCGGCCTACTCTTGGACCGGCCTACTCTTGGACCGGCCTACTCTTGGACCTGCCTACTCTTGGACTGGCCTATTCGGGTTTTTCCCTCTTTTCTCCCTTCTTGGTTTTATGTGTCGGAAGAGATTTTCGTGTGATAATCCATAAATAAAGACCGTGTGATTGAAGGCTTGGCTTGGTGTGCTTCAGACCGTAACAAATTGGGGGCTCGTCCGGGAGCTGATTTATATGATACCTGTCTTGGATTTTTTTTTCCCGCATTTGTAAGTTTTCTCATTGGCAGATAATTTGACTTTTGTTTGCGGTGCTGGTACTTATACTGCAGTCGTACACCATGGCTGAGGAGATGGATTTTGAAGTGAAGGAATTTTTGTAGAAGAAGGGGCTATCGGTGCAAGATGTAGAACTGTTACGTAAGGTAGAGTTCTGAGCTGTAGCTGATCATCTTGGGATTAGTGGGACATCTGGCATGAAAAAGGCAGAGATTGTTTCGGCTATTGTCAGTCGCATGGGTTTAGAACCGTGGAAAAGATTGAGGAGTGAAGCCTTGGAATTAGCCCGGATAGAATCAGAAGAAAGACAGCTCAGACTAAAGTTGGAAGATAAGGAACGGCAAAGAGTTTGAAAGAGAAAAGGAAGAACAGCAAAGAGAAAAGGAAGAACAGCAAAGAGAAAAGGAAGAACAGCCAAGATAAAAGGAAGAAAAGCAAAGAGTTTGAAAGAGAAAAAGAAGAACGACAACGAGAGTTTGAATTATAGTCAGGGCCCTGAGGGATATTTTGGTTCAAATTCTTCCAAAAGCATCAAATTTGGCGCAGATGTTGCCCATGCCATACTCTTTCGATTTTTGACGGGCGCCAAGGGCGGTATGATCCGGGGACCATACCGGTCCATCCCGCCATGTCACCTGACCTATGACGTCATAATTAGGATATGCATCCAATCACATGGCGTACTATAAGTGGTCAAAGTTCAAAATGAATCGATCGAAAAATGAAGGCAGGGATCCATTTTTAAGGTTTTCATAATATCCAATATGGCCGCCAGGTCACATGACCTATGACGTCATATTTATGACATGTATACAATCATGTATACATGAACCCGGATCATGATCGCACAAAAATTAAACACAAGGATATGGCATACAGTTCATAAAACATCAAAATCCGTACCTTTGTAATTAGACTGATGAACTGCATATGCCTGAAAATTAGGAAATAGACATGTAAATATTTCCTCTAATTGTCAAAAATAAGGTCAGAGTTCGATTACCCAACCCAGAAACATAAAATGGTGAACCTCGCGTAAATCTTGACAAAAAACTCAAAAACCAACGTTTGACTCAAAAATGACCTTTAAGATGACCTTGAGGGTTGACCTTGACCTCGAATCATCAAAATAACATCATAATTGGATTCTTCGACCTCGAAAACCCCTGAAAAGTGGTATCATACATGATTCCAACCCTTTTGGTTATTTAACTGATTTTCCTCTAATCCGGGTGGCGGCCATTTAGTATTTCGCCAATATGGGGCCCCCGGGGGGGGGGGGGGGCGCCCGTCAAAAATCGAAAGAGTATGGCATGGGCAACATCTGGGCCAAATTTGGTGCTTTTGGAAGAATTTGAACCAAACGGCCCCAACATATCCTTAAGGGCCCTGACTATTAAGAAAATTAGAAATTCAGGTGGGACAGGCCCAACCGGTTTCCATCGATTCAGGTGGGGGTCAAAATGATCTCCCCCGTTCCTTTGATGTGGCTCGAAACATTAGGCTTGTTCCCACGTTTAACGAGGAGGAGGTGGAAACGTTTTTTCTGTCTTTTGAAAAGATAGCAAAACGTCTTCAGTGGCCCGTACAATACTGGACCCTGCTACTACAAAGTGGGTTCATCGGGAGAGCCCAAGAAGTGTATTCAGCTCTGTCGGAGGAACGGTCAGAGAATTATGAGGCTGTTAAAAAGGCTGTGTTGTCAGCCTATGAGCAAGTTCCGGAAGCGTACCGGCAGAAGTTCCGAGCCCTGAAAAGACAGGCTGGGCAGACATTTGGTTGAATTTGCGAGGGAGAAGGAAATGAGTTTTGATCGGTGGTATCATTCTCTACAAGTGGATAGGACCTATGGTAATCTTAGGGAGGTTATCTTGATGGAAGAGTTTAGGAACAGTATCACCTTGGACATTAGGACACACCTTATGGATCATAAGGTTGGTGAGTTGAAAAAGCTGCTTTTGGTGCAGATGATTATGAACTTACCCATAAGAGAGGCCTTGGTTTTCATCATTACGGTACTACCTGGGATAACAAGAAGGTGGTTAGTGAGGACCGGTCAGAGGGGAAGTGGACAGACCATAGGGGTCCTTTGATGCGGCCGTCTCTGGGTAGATAGTTTGAGTGGTCGAGTGGGGCATCTCGCCGGGGACCGGCCCCCACGTGTTATTACTGTAAACAGAGGGGACATCTGAAGTCGAATTGTTGGAAATTGCAAAGGGAGGAGAAGCAGGGAGGCTCCGCTAGACCTATTGCATTGGTTCGAACCAAAGTGGACAATCACCATGATTGTGCCCTTTCAGTTAAAGCTGAGGATACTGCTGACTTTACGAGCCCCATACAGGACCGTTATAAACCCTTTGTGTCAAAGAGCCAAGTGTCTTTGGATGGGAAAGTCAAGTCCGTCGTTATTCTGAGGGATACTGGGGCCGCCCAGTCGTTGATGTTGTGTAACGTTTTGCCATCGACTTTGAGTAGTTCGGGGAAAGCGAGTGCCTTAATCTAGGGCATTGCAGGTCGTTATGTTCCAGTCCCCTTACTTAGGGTGAACTTGAAGTCTAATTTGGTCACAGGACCCGTGATAGTAGGAATAGTCCCCACTCTCCCCATAGAGGGTATTATTTTCCTATTGGGAAATTATTTGGCTGGCAATAGGGTTTTTGTTTCCCCAGTCGTGAAAGAAAGAGTCCTCGAATATACGGAGAATCCTAACCTTCGGGACTATGTAGGTACTTTCCAGGAAACACTTACCACCGCCTGCAATGACGCCAAGGAACATTTGAACGTATCTCAGTGAGTAATGAAGGCCCGTTTTGACCTGAATACGACAGCTCGTAATTTTAGGCCTGGAGACAAAGTGCTAGTTTCACTACCTCTGCCTGGGGAGCCACTAGTGGCGAAGTTTAGTGGTTCCTACTTGGTCGAAAAAAAGCTGAGTGAGGTGAACTACATGGTGCGGACCCATGACAGATGGAAACCCCGCCGGGTGTGCCACGTTAATATGCTTAAAAGGTACTATGAGCGTGAGGCCGACCTCGGCCGGCCAGTTGGTAGGTCATATAAAGCATCAAGATATTGACTCTAGTGAATTAGACAGCGTTGCTCTCCAAGCACCTGATAGGGAACTGATGGGGGGTTTTTAGTACAGCCGTACCCCTTGAAAATTGTACATATTTCCGGTCGAGATAATGTCATTGCAGATGCTCTATCTTGAGCTTAAGAGATTTTTTTTTCGTGCCCCTGCATATGAGCTATGATGCCTGTAAATGTCACAAGGAGAGATGGCTGTTTGTTTATTGCACTGTTTATGCTGGGTTAAGTTTATGCTTGCACTGTTTATCTTGACTTTGTAAAAGAAAACTTTTCTTGGAGTAAAGTTTTCTTATTTAAGGGGGGGAGGTGTTACGGTTTGTGACCTTTTTCTTCTTCCTTCCCCCACCACCCCCCTGCGAGTTAGACCAAGTGGTTTGGTCCATGTGTATAAAGCCTATGATTGGCTGTGAGGCAGGGGAGTGGCCAGGAAGGTGATTCAGAGGAGTGAGTAGCCTTTTTGGAGGAGGGCTTATGGCAGAGTGCTTTTTCGGGGTTTGTAGAGTGTCCAGCTGCAATCTCTCCACCTGAAGGGTGACGTTGATCGAACTCGTCGACTTGCCTACTCTTACACTCTCGTGCTGGGCCGGCCTTGGGGCCTACCATTGGGCCTGCCTTGGGGCCTACCGTTGGGCCTGCCCTGGGGCCAACTGTTGGGCCTGCCTTGGGGCCTACTCGTGGACTTGCCTACTCCTACCCCCTCGTGCTGGGCCTGCCTTGGGGCCTACTGTTGGGCCTGCCCTGGGGCATACTGTTGGGCCTGCCTTGGGGCCTACTCGTGAACTTGCCTACTCCTACCCTCTCGAGCTGGGCCTGCCTTGGGGCCTACTGTTGGGCCTGCCCTGGGGCCTACTGTTGGGCCTGCCTTGGGGCCTACTTATGAACTTGCCTACTCCTACCCTCTCCAGCTGGGCCTGCCTTGGGGCCTACTGTTGGGCCTGCCATGGGGCCTACTACTGGGCCTGCCCTGGAGCCTACTGTTGGACCTGCCTACTCTCGGACCTGCCTACTCTCGGACCTGCCTACTCTCGGACCGGCCTACTCTCGGACCGGCCTACTCTCGGACCGGCCTACTCTCGGACCGGCCTACTCTCGGACCTGCCTACTCTTGGACTGGCCTATTCGGGTTTTTCCCTCTTTTCTCCCTTCTTGGTTTTATGTGTTGGAAGAGATTTTAGTGTGATAATCCATAAATAAAGACCGTGTGATTGAAGGCTTGGCTTGGTGTGCTTCAGACCGTAACAATGTCCAAGAACGTTTTTTAGTATGTCCAAGAAGGTTTTTTTAGTATGTCCAAGAACGTTTTTTAGTATGTCCAAGAACGTTTTTTAGTATGTCCAAGAACGTTTTTTAGTATGTCCAAGAACATTTTTTCGTATGTCCAAGAACGTTTTTTCGTATGTCCAAGAACGTTTTTTAGTATGTCCAAGAAGATTTTTTAGTATGTCGAAGAAGATTTTTTAGTATGTCGAAGAAGATTTTTTAGTATGTTGAAGAACGTGTTTTAGTATGTCGAAGAAGATTTTTTTTAGTATGTCCAAGAACGTTTTTTAGTATGTCCAAGAAGATTTTTTTTAGTATGTCCAAGAAGATTTTTTAGTATGTCCAAGAAGATTTTTTAGTGTGTCCAAGAACGTTTTTTAGTATGGCCAAGAACGTTTTTTTAGTATGTCCAAGAAGGTTTTTTTAGTATGTCCAAGAACGTTTTTTAGTATGTCCAAGAACGTTTTTTAGTATGTCCAAGAACATTTTTTCGTATGTCCAAGAACGTTTTTTAGTATGTCCAAGAAGATTTTTTAGTATGTCGAAGAAGATTTTTTAGTATGTCGAAGAAGATTTTTTAGTATGTTGAAGAACGTGTTTTAGTATGTCGAAGAAGATTTTTGTTAGTATGTCCAAGAACGTTTTTTAGTATGTCCAAGAAGATTTTTTAGTATGTCCAAGAAGATTTTTTAGTGTGTCCAAGAACGTTTTTTAGTATGTCCAGAACGTTTTTTAGTATGTCCAAGAAGATTTTTTAGTATGTCGATTGCCAAGAACACGGTCACTGGGTAAAAACGCCCTCCCTTGTAACTTCGCAGCTTCCCATTTTGCCTATGATGAGTTCAGCATTTGAAGGGTTAATATTTGTTGGCTGTCCTGATTACCTGTCACATCTATTGCTGGTGACAGATGAAAATTATGCCTCCTTCCTGCTTATGCAGCCAATCAGGCTGCTAGCGCAATAAACACTGACCTTTTCCAACTTAATTGTTTGGAAAAGGGCATCTCGAAAACGGCTTTCGAGTCGTGAATTTGGCACGTGTGGGATAGATTTCTACTCTGTTGTAGCAACTAATTAAGAAACAGTTTCTCCCTCTATTCTCTGTTATTAAGAACTACAAACATCGTCAAAGTATTGTTTTTCTCGATGAACCAATCAAGGGCGTATTTACGGCTGCAGTGTTATTGACAAAAACAAAGGGGTCACTTTTAATCTGTTTGTCTTGATTGTACCTTAATCATGTTGTAATAACATACTGATTAAACGCGTTTGTCAGTCGCTCAGCCAAAAGGGAATCCGACGTTGCGATTTACATTGCAGAGTTTTTTTTGCATCATGCTTGGCTGTACTGCATAATAGCTTTTTGAATAATGACCGGCTTTAGAGGCTGCTAACATAAGGCTCAGCAGATGCCTGATGTCAACCACTGAGATTGCAAATTTCACATCTTTTTAAAATTCTGCCCCGTTTCCTAGGAACCAAGGCAGATGCAGAGGGAAAAAAAATCTTGCATTTCGAAGATGACTTCACTAAATCCACAATTTAGCTCTCTTTATCTCTTCCTCTCTCTCTCTCTTTTTTTAATATACCTCTTTTCTCTCTTTTTCTCTTTCTCTCTCTTTCTCTCTGTTTTTCTCTCTTTCTGTTTCTCTCTCTTTTCCTTTTTTTATGTTTCCCTCTCTTTCTCTGTTTTTCTCTCTTTCTGTTTCTCTCTCTTTTCCTTTTTTTATGTTTCCCTCTTTTTCTCTGTTTTTCTCTCTTTCTGTTTCTCTTTTTCTCTTTCTTTTTTTAAAATACATGTCTTTCTCTCTTTTGAATGCATCACTTTCTCACTCTTTTTTAATATAACTCTTTCTCTCTGTTTTTCTCTTTCTTTTTCTCTTTCTCTCTGTTTACATATTTCTTTTTCACTGTTTCTCTCTCTTTCTCTCTTTGTCTCTCTCTTTTTCTTTCTTTTTAAAAATATGTCTTTCTCTCTTTTTTATGCATCTCTTTCTCTCTTTAAAAAAATATATAACTCCTTTTCTCTGTTTCTCTCTCTTTTTCTCTTTCTGTCTCTCTCTGTTTCTCTGTTTCTCTTTGTTTTTCTCTCTTTCTCTCTTTCTCTCTGTTTTTCTATCTGTTTCTCTCTCTGTCCTGTTTCTTTTTCTATCTGTCTCTCTCTGTATAACTCTTTCACTCTGTTTCTCTCTTTTTTATATATATATATATATATCCCTCTCTCTCCCTATCCATTGTTGAATAGGCATTTAGAGATTTTTTTGGTCTTTCTCTCTTTTTCTTTTTCTAATCACTTTCTACCTTTGTCTTCCCTTTCTAGCTTCCTCTCTCTTTATCCTTCTCTCTCTCCTCCTCCTCTCTCTCTCCTCTCTGTCTGTCTCTCTTGTTCTTCTCTGTCTCTCTCTCTTGTTCTTCTCTGTCTCTCTCTCTTGTTCTTCTCTGTCTCTCTCTCTTGTTCTTCTCTGTCTCTCTCTCTTGTTCTTCTCTGTCTCTCTCTCTTGTTCTTCTCTGTCTCTCTCTCTTGTTCTTCTCTGTCTCTCTCTCTTGTTCTTCTGTCTCTCTCTCTTGTTCTTCTCTGTCTCTCTCTCTTGTTCTTCTCTGTCTCTCTCTCTCTTGTTCTTCTCTGTCTCTCTCTCTTGTTCTTCTCTGTCTCTCTCTCTTGTTCTTCTCTGTCTCTCTCTCTTGTTCTTCTCTGTCTCTCTCTCTTGTTCTTCTCTGTCTCTCTCTCTTGTTCTTCTCTGTCTCATTTTCTCTGCATTGTTTTCTCTCTCTTTCTTTCCTCCTTTGTCTCTCTCTCACCGTCTCTCTGTTTCTAATTTCAATAACACTAATGGGATATGCACATTTGTTCGTAAATCTTTTCTGGGCCCCTCTCCAGGAAGGCGCATTTCACGTCCGTTGATCTTGATTGCGATATTGCACTGCCAAGCCCTTTTTTTTACCCACTTCCATTCACAATTTTGAGTGAGAATTCAATGAGCATTAGGAGATTGTCTCCATCAGGCCGACGATAGGAGTGACTCACATAAAACCATTTCCACGTACCGGTTCAATTCTTTTTCTCTGAGCTGAGGAGCGACGGCCTTGCCCAACGGCAGCAGAAACAATTTCGCCAACCGTTTATTTTTCTTTCGCGGTTTATACTCCCTGCTCTCTTGCCGTGACGAGGGCCAGAGGTTAACAAAAAATGCAAATGTACAGCATCGGCTTAATGAGATATTTTGACTTCGCGGATGAAATTTACTTCATTATTCCTGCACATCCAAAGATGAAGAAAAGCAACTGAGATGCGGAAATGGCTGAGAAGGCCAGGACTGTTTTCTCCTTCTCAATTAGGCTCCAAATGAGATTTGGTGATAGCGTGGAAATGAAGTGTCAGCGCCCTGTCCAGTGAGTATTAAGCAGGGCATCCCGCGCCTGTCGCAGATAATTAAGCAGAAAGTACCTTTGTGCGTGAAATGCATTGAAGCTTGCGCCACGGAGCTGAGAGAAATGCTTCCCTGCAAATGCCCCATGGCGGCGCCGAGCACATTTTCAGAAACGCTGAACGCCTTTGCTTTAAAAGCTGCACTTTTTAATGAGTTTGCGGCCGAACGCAAAACAATCATTTTACGAGGACGTGCCACGGCAGAACTGTACACGTCACATTGATGTGCACGGCAGTGACAAAATTCCATTCAATAAGCCTTGCAAATTGACTTCGCCGTGTGTGTGTATGTTTGTGTGTGTGTGTGTGTGTGTGTGTGTGTGTGTGTGTGTGTGTACCCATGTGTGTACCCATACTCCAGCAGACAGTGGGCATACCCATGGGTTCAGATCCGGCCCCTTTCTTTGCAAATTTGTTTCTGCACATGTACGAGTTTGATTGGGTCCAGAACATGTGCAGGAATAAATTAACAACTGCACGAAGATGCGAAAACATCTTCAGGTTCATTGATGATTTGTTGGAAATTAATGATGGATTTGTATTTGATCAGCTTCATGATGATACATATCCAAAAGAACTTGAATTAAAAAAGGAAAACCAAACTTCCACTTCAGTTTCCTTTTTAGAATTACAAATTGACATCCATAATAATAAATTTCACACCAAATTATTTGATAAACGAGATGCATTTCCATTCCCCATTGTCCGGATGCCTTTCTTAGACAGCAACATTCCCAAAAAGCTATTTTATGGTACGGTTGCAGGTGAAATAATTAGGACTGTGAGAGCAACCACACACAGCTCTGAACTGGTCAATAAATTACAACAACTAGTCAGACGTATGTTAGCGCAGGGAGCTACAGTCGGTCGATTAAAACAAGTTTTCTTTAAAATCACAAAACGACACCAAATCGAATTAGTGAAATACAATACGAACAGTAAAAATATTGTTCATGAGATCTTTATGTAAATACAGTGCAATATAATAATTAAATATACTACAAATCAATGTTACTAAGAATCAGTGGTTGCTAGGATACGGCAGCATGCCAAAAACCGTTATAAATGACGGTTTGACATTCGAAATAGAGTTTGATCGAGAGGTAGGTGGTGTGGTCATGCTGTTTGGTCGATTGATGTATTTAAAGGTAAGATGTGAATGATTTAATGATATTATCATATTATAGAGTGTGTAAGGAAAGTTATAAATATATGATAACACATTAAATCCTATTGCAAGTAAAGTTGGGATAAGTGATGTTGCATCGATGGGTTGACTGACTGCCTGGACGCAACTGAGGTTGTGGATCTACTGATTTACCATCAATTGATGTGGATCCATGATCGAGGTTGTGGATCCGCCGTTTGGAGAGGTCCTCGGCTGAAAGGATTGAAACCTCGAGGAAGAACGGTGCCCAGCTGATGATCCATGCAGTCGGGAAACGAGTCAGTTGCTTACGGGTTCAGGTTCTTGCTTTAGGTGGAGAAACTATGTTTGAGGTTTACAAGTTAAATAAAGTTGAATATGGGATGTTGTAAAATTAACATCATTTACAACAATCCTTTAAATTATTTAAGTTTAGGAACAACCGATACTGTACAATTAATTGTGTGTGTGTGTGTGTGTGTGTGTGTGTGTGTGTGTGTGTGTGTGTGTGTGTGTGTGTGTGTGTGTGTGTGTGTGTGTGTGAGTGAAAGAGAGGGATAGAATTGTAAGGAACAGAAATGAAAAAACGAGATGTGTGTGTGTGTGTGTGTCTCGGTATCTAGAACCGCAAAGTCATGCCGACTTCTGGTGACATTCATGATTAGTTTTCTCCAAACATCCCCACCCTGCACTGCTTCCGCAAGATCTGGCAGAGACAGCTTTGTTGTAGCCTTTACCCCATCCATTCAGCATGTACAAGGTCTGCCTCTTCCTCTCCTTCTCTCAACCATAACCAACATGGTTGACTTATCCAAACTTTAGTGTTCTGCAGCATTATGTGTCCACAGTCTGACAGTTTCTGTTTTCGCATCAGCACTTCCCATGAACATGGTGATATCATTTCTTCAAGCACCGATTTGTTTGTTGTTCTTGCAGTTCATGGAAGTTTTAACATTACTCTCCAACACCACATGTCAAAACTGTCAATCTTCTTCCTTTCTTTATTTTTTACTGTCCATGACTCACCTCGATACATTGCAACTGGAAATACCATAGCATTCACCAGCCACCTCTTGGTTTGTTTTGTTACATCTTTGTCTTTCCAGCTCATTGTCAACCCTGACATTGCTGTTCTCCCTCATGCTAATTGTCTCTTAATTTCTCATCCCCATTCTCCACTCACTTCAATCTTGGAACCCAGGAAGATTAAACTTTTCCGCATGATAGTCTCCCAATCCGAACATGTCAATATTCTCAGTTGACAATATTTTAATCTTTTTTTTTAGGTCTAAATAAAGACCTGATTCTTGACTTTCCTTCTTCACTGTCTGCAGCAGTTTCATCAAGTCATCTTTACTTTCTGTCAACAGAGTGGTATTGCTAGCATACCTTTGATTGTTGATACGTCTTCCTCCAATCCTGACTCCAGCCTCTGTCATCCAAGTTTGATTTCCTCATGATATACTCACTATACATGTAAAGTAGATATCGATGTAACCCGACCTCAGCCGTTCATTACTATTCTTCTGTGAATTCTTCATGATTCTTGGTTATTGTGCCGGTCGGCGACTTCCGTGAGAATTATCGATGCACGGAGTTGATTGGTTGAACAAATGTTTTCCTTTTTTTTTTTTTTTAAAGTTGTTACTTGAGAATATTCGGATGATCCTTTTGAGATGACCGTGATAAGTAAAATACTTATAATGCATTTATAGCAAAAACTGTTATAAACTCCCATGGTCCTCGTCGTCGTGCAGCTTGATGCAAGCCATGCGGTCGATGGCCGATGAGTCGTGGACATTGGGACCAGTCCGCTATCTTTGCCATGTCCGTGTAGCTGTCACCGGTGGTGAGTGTTGCATTGATCACGCTACAGGGTAATGTATGTTTGTTTTAATGGACTGTTTCGTCTGTTATGGCTGTAATGTTTGCATTGTTATAGAAATACGAATGCTCAAGCGTATTGTATCTATCTTGTTCTGGATCTTGTTATATTAACTGATACATTCAGTTATATTCATTAATAAAAAGGAAGTACTTACTATATGTATTGTACTTTTATTGGAGAATAATTTTACTATTGGTTACCGGTTGATTTATGGTAATATTATTTCTGGTCAACTACAACTACAGATTTCACTAAAACAGAGTGATTAGTGAAATTGGAATGTTGAATTGTTATTAACTATAATGTCTTTAATGGTTAACGATAATATTTTTATTAGTTAACACCTGAATTAATGACAGAAGATAGTTGATCGAAATTGTTCAATTGCTAGTAGATTGCATTGGTAAAATATTTACTCTTCAACTGCAGTAAATTGTAACGGTAATGGTAACAGAGTTTATCATTGAATACATGAATGTATTGCCCTGAAGTTTGTAAATTCCTAAATTGTAAACGATTGCATCCTGACAGAGTTTTCATTGTGTCTTTAAGGTTTTTCATCCATCTCCACCTGCAATGCTCAATAAACTGTTGAAGCAAAATCAGTTGTTCTCATCTCGCCTTCCACATACAGATTGAACAAGGAAGGGGAGGGAATGTGCCCATGCATAACCCCTTTTCCAATATGGGACTTTCTAAATGAAGCAATCCTCCCCAAAATGCTTTGCGTGCATGCGCAGAAACCGCTAGAAACAGCGGTCATCGGGGAATGTGAATGTACTGCATATAGTATGTGTGAGATAAGGATTGTTAAGTGAAATAGTTCAAAAAGCTTCAAAGGGAAGCTGAAAATACTTGCAAAAGTACTTGAGAGAAAGGAGAACTACCTAAAAGGAGAACTACCTAGAGGGTTGGAGAACTACCCAATTTCATCGAAAGGCCTGAGATCTTGCAGCTGCCCATACTGCAAACTCCTGACGATGTTGGCCAGTGCAAGGGCAGAGCTGTTGACGGTCATAGGATCCCCAGTCCCCCGACGGATCACTATCAGTGAATGGACATTTGTTTGTACCTCCGACAACAAAGTCGCTGGAGTCATTATGTTTTCGGGTTGTCTGTTTGGCCCCATCTGTCCGTCCATCTGTCAATAACTTGAGATAACTTGAGAACGGCTGAAGGGATCAGTCAAATTTGTTCCAGGTATGTACAATTATATAAAGATGAACTGATGAGATTTTGCGGGTCAGAGGTCAAAGGTCAGAGGTCATGTTAGGTAAAGATCCTGCTACCGCGATAACGTGTGAACTAGGGATGGGATTTTGATCAAAGTTCGTACAAGTATTATTATGCAAAGATGAAATGATTGATTTTGGGGTCAAGATGTCAACGGTCAAAGGTCAGAGTCTGTAATTGGTTTTTGTTACCATGGTAACTTAATAACGGCTGAAGGGAACTAAGCCAAACTTGGCACAACTATGCATAATGATGTAAAGATAAATGAATTACATTATGGGATCCAGAGGTTAAAGGTCAGATGTCCTGTTAGGTAAAACTATGTTGCTGCATTAACTTGTGGTAATGGGATTTTGACCAAACTTGGCACAAGTACATATTATGATGTAAAGAAGAACTGATTAGAGTTGGCATTAAAGGTCAAAGGTTTGAGGTCATGACAGGTAAACATGTGATACTTCAGAACAGCTGAAGGGATTTAAATCAAACTTGGTACAAGTATGTATAATGTTGTAATAATGTGGGTGGAGGCATATCCGTCAAGGTTGCAACGTTGAAGACTGCCATTCTAGTTTATACAAGGTCTAGGCTCATGGAAGAGGTAGGCCACAGAACAGATCAGGAGACAACAAAGCAAAGGGAACATCAGGGGAAAGGGGAAATGGCAAAAGCAGGGCAGAGGGAGAAAGCTGATGGAGACGGACAAACAAGGAGATGTAGGTAACAATGAGTGGCAGGGGAGAAAGCAAGGGATGGATGAACAAGATGAGGGGTGGTTTAACAGGTGGAGAGAAGATTGTGGTTCTGGATTTAAGCAGTTTTACTTGGAGACGGTGGCTGGTGGACCTGGTACGTCCTGCAGATGCATGGGGAGGACAGAGAACAGAGAGGGCAGCAGGTCCAAGACAATAATTGAGCTGGAAGAAGACAGAGAGACCACCGACATGACAGTGATGGTGAAGTGATAGGCCCAAAGACTCAATTTCATTCCAAAAGTTTCCAATGATCTTGAAACCCTTAGTTTCCACGGCATCAAGCTGAGCAAGATGTGAGGCAGGGGAGCCAGCCCAGAAGGGAGAGCAGTACTCCATCAAGTTGCGGATGAAAAGCTTTGTAGGCGGATAGGAGCTCAAGTTTGCCGAGGAAGGACTTTACATGACTGAGGATGCCCAGTCAACGGTCTGGCTATGGAGGCCAACTTTGAAATGTCACTTGCCCAAGAGATCATAGCTGAGAGTGCGACCCAAGAGTTTTAGTGATTGAACCTCTTCAAGACCGTTGTTGAGAAAGTAGATTGGAGGATTTGAAGTGCGATCCTTTCGGCGATAGAGTGAGTGTGTGGGATTTCTCAGGATTGAAGGACATATTCCAAGTGTTTCACCTGATTGTGATTTTGTCAAGGTCTGTAGAGAGGGAAGAGGCTGCTGCCTGACTGTCAGAAGGATGAGGGATGACACGGCAGAGAGTGGAGTCATCAGCAAAGATATTGTTACAGACGCGGCTTTAGATGTTATATTGACCGAGCGGTGGTGTATTTAACCGCGTCCGAACAGTTACTCACCGATTAGAACCCGATTCCACCCGACGTTGACCAGATCGCCCCACAGATATTCAATTGGGAAACCTCTAAAGCGACCGAAAGAGAATGAAAAAGAAGAAGAAGAAGAAGAATACGGAGGAAGAACAGATTTATTATACACACACAAGCAATGGATGGAAGAAGCAGTAACACAGCGAATGGTTAACTTACACTATTCATTTTTACTTAACCCCAAGACAATGAGCAGGACAGGACGTTCACACTTACACAGGGGATAATGCAGGCAGGTAGGGCTTGAGGTGGATTGCTTGAGAGGGAGGCAAAGTCGGGAGGCCGCAGCTCGCAATTCCTCGCGGTTTTGGCGGGAAACCCTCCGTCGTGTATCCGCTGCGGTAGACGTCACGCGCTGGTTCGGCACACCTGCTCCTCTTCTTGGGGTGGAGCCGTCTCCCTCCTTTCAGCGCGTCTCTCCAAAGCTGGTTTCCTTGCCGAGTACCTCTCCTCTTTGGCTTGGAGCGTTTCGCATCTCACCGCTCCTCTTGGTGCAGCCTCTTTGCTCATCTCCCAAGGCCTCTCTCAGTCATCTCTTAAAGCAGTCCCTTACAGTCGCTTTTATCACCTCGGGCGGAATTAAGCCGCCGGCTCCGAGGGCACGCCTACCGGGTCGCTCACCGCGGTGCTGATTGGCTGTTAGGGCCGGTTCACTCCTTCCCTCTTATGACGAGGTGGAGACACGCCTTTCTTCTCCGACTCAAAGCACATGGGCAATGGCGGTTGAAGAAAACTGCCCAAAATGCGGAAGGCAATTGGAAAGGAGGTTTTGGGGAAATTGGAAGGGCCTACGCTTATTTTGTTTGATACAATGCAAAGTCAATCTAGTGGGAAACACATATTTAGCCTACATGGAATAAGGAAATACACTATTTAAAAGATATATCGTGACCTGCGTGTAAGTTTCATGGAATTAACTAGGACGACGGCTGCGACCATTATTTACATTACGAGGATGTTACCATACTTTTGTAACATTCACATTGTAACGTTTCCACATTCGTTACACTTCCTCCAAAACCGTTACACTTCTCAAATTCGTTACACACTTCTCAAAATCGTTACACTGCACCCTCCTTTCTTCAGGCCCAATCTCGGGCCTACTAAACTTTAACTTAGTGTGACACGTAGGTGTAATTCCCTCTACAATTAACCTGACCCTGAGTGTGACAATCTTAAAACACAAATAAGTATGTCCCCCTATTGCATTGCACCCTGTCTAACAGACTCAAGCCCACAGCTAACCGAATTACGGAATTATTCTCAAACTATACATTTACGGTGGGGAGCATTATTTACAATGACGTGATTTCTTATTTACAACGCAACCCAGGACCTGTGTTTTTTTTTTTTCTTTTTAGGGAACAAGAGAAAGAAATTCCTGTTGGGAGGGAGGAGACAGCACGCATTGCATCGATGCACCAGTACCAATACCACCAAAGCACCCAAAAGCACCAAAAGCACCACAAAGCACCAAAAACACCACTCGGTGCGCAGTCACCATGGTTCTTAATAAACACAACAAAACAATTGGTGGTGGTCTTCTCTTTCTCTGCTGGGCCGATGTTCTTCCCGACGTCTTCTGGCTTCATGCGGCCTAGTTGGAAATAATAAAAAGCACAACTTGTGTCCATTTTTATTTAGGGCCTCAGGGGCCAACTAAGGGTGGTCCACCTGTTTGGCATAGGTGCCACCTTACCGAGGTCCGCAAGCAAGATTCCCTGGCCACTATGGCCGGTCTCCAACAGAGGTGCCCTGCCCCAGAACCTGGGGTCCATCAAGTGGTACTTGGCCGCAGAACAGCGGTCCATAAAGTGGTACATCAACGCAATGCATGCTGGTTCTGGGAATCTCGGGCGCACAATGGCCACCTCACGCACGCTCCCATCGGCACCCAATGGCGCACAGGTCACGTGGGAGACAAAAGAAAGACAATTGAGCGAGGGGTAAGGTCACAAGGGTACACGTCAATAAGGCAATGCAAGGCGAAATGCGTACGGAGGGCGAAGTGAGAAAGCTCGTCCCTACCGTACGTCACCCCCCTGTCACCTACCCTACCCTTGCCCTTGCCCTTACCCCATATGTACAAAATCTACACATTACCAATTCGTCACTACTGTCACGTCTTCCCCATATTTCCCCTTTTCCAAATTCGTCACCACAATCCCTCTACTTCAAAATTTGCCATTACCAATTCATCATCAATCCTCATAAGGAGGGAGAGATGGAATTACGCACAATGTCACACCCACGTCATGATGCGTCTCACAATCCAAACATTTGCATCATAAAAAATAATCAAAACATGGCATGGTGTGGAGTACCTGTCACCTCAGGTGAGTGGATGCAGATGGTGCGAGGAGATCCTTCATCCTAACTATTTTCTAAATGACTTTAACACACTTTACACTACCCGGGGTCTTTCCCTGCCAATCCATTGGCCAACTTACACTATGGGTTCTAAAAACCAATTCCCATTGACCAAACTGTGGTGCTTCTCAATTTGGGGTCTCACTCCCCCGATTCATCTCCCGGTGCCCTCGCACAATTTCTGGGCTGCGACGTCTAGCTCTCCCAACAGGTCTACCCACCTGCACACCTCCACCACTGTAGTTGCCACCTGAGCTTACCTAGCTCCTCACCCTAACCTAACTAACTGGGGACAGCCCCTCTCCTGGCTCTGTCACCCCATGGTGCCCTCTGGCACTGGGCTACCCGGGTCCGTCCTCCGGATCCTCGGGCCCCATCCACAACAACTACTACCGGCTCCCAGAGCCCACCTGCGGCCTCACCTGGCCGACATCCTCACAGTGGTGGAGTGCCCAAACCAACTACACACACTAACAGGCTACACGCCCAGCCATTTCCACAACACTAATGCACCCATCCACATACCATTCTGCCACCCGCACCACAGATGCCAATATCCAACCACAATTTACCTGTACCCTCTACCTAACACTTACACTACCCGCCCCGGGTATCCGTGATGGGGGTCCACTCTTCCCCCATTCACACCTTCGCACCATCCACTCCACTCCACAATTTCCACCATTCTCACTCCACGACCATCCATTCCAATACTCCAGATATTCCACACTACCATTTATTCCACACAGCCACATACACCTATTGTTGCACACCTGTGCCCTCACACCTGGTGCCACCTGCACCCTCCTTTCTTCCTGGACCATTTGGTCAACACAACACGCAATCACCACTACTCCCTCATACACTGCTCCACACACCTGTTCAGTTGCACACCTGTGCAATCACACCTGTTCCATTCTCACCTGTTCAATCCTCACACACACGGCATCATCTCAGCTAACTACTCCCCTCTGAAACTTGCGCTTCCCAGTCGTCCCTTTAAACTATTGCGCTCCCACGTCATTATAATCCACACTAATCTACCTGCGTCCCCACTACAGGTATCAGTCACTAACTAAACTTAACGTTACCTAATGTCATCTTCGCTAGATCCCTACAATTATCCAAGCCCTCCCTGGCTCGGTTGTCATAGCCACCCCATAAACTATTGCGCATTTGCCCCCACGTCTGTGAGGGATGGTGGATTTGCCATCCCACCACATCGGGGGTCTCTCACTATCAATTTTGTTCGTCCAGATTCCAACCAATTCAAAAATTTTCCATTTACTGCCAATTCTACTCACTTTTCTAAATTTCGTTTTAAATCACTATCACTATCACCATCATCACAGTCCACTATATCCTAGCCTCGGTGCGTCGTGACATCATTAAACTCGGTTCGTAAAGCCGAGCAATGAATTCGGGTGGTTTGGATGCCTGCAGGTTGAATCCGTCCGGCTTTCGGTTCAAGGGAGGTGGTTTGGTTGGACCGAGGTTCCACGCACCATCTCGGCGCGGCACCTTGCGGTCCCGGGCCCGATGGCTCAATCTCCCCCGGTCGGAACCCCGTCCCCACGAGGGGGCACCGTTCCGCCTCCTCCCACTCGCCCTTGAACCGGACCGGTCGCCTCGCCCGGCAAAGCCCGGACTCGACCGTGCGGGGCGGGGCCAAGCCCGAATCGGCAACGACGCTTCGAAGAGAAGCGACGCAGCATCGATCTGCGCCGGGCCTCGCACCCAACCAAGCACCCCTCGCACCGAGTGCTCGCATCGGCTATCCGTCGCTCTAACCACTAAACCGGTTACCATCGGTGCTTTACTTGCATGCTTACAAGCATACGCTACCCCTTTCACCCTCACAAAACCTGGCGTTCCAACGCCGTCCGTACATTCCACCAACGCTCTCCCTGTTACACACCACACCTCTCGCGCACACTTTGGTCCACACCTCTCCTCCGTTACGTCCTCCGTAACACTCACCATGGGCGTGCACTCTTGCATCCACCCACTAACGCGCTCACATGGGCTCTCCCACACCCGCGCCATGACCAACTCAGGTGTGCTTCCTCGCACACGTTCCACCACCACCTTACTCTCCGTGTCACACTTCGTACACCCCGACGTGCATTCTCGCTCGCACTCGGTTTCACACTCGCGCTCCGATGTGCCCTCTCGCACCTGCGCCATCACCAACTCACTATTCGTGTCACACTCCGTACACCCCGACGTGCATTCTCGCTCGCACTCGGTTTCACACTCGCGCTCCGATGTGCCCTCTCGCACCTGCGCCATCACCAACTCACTATTCGTGTCACTCTCCGTACACCCCGACGTGCATTCTCGCTCGCACTCGGTTTCACACTCGCGCTCCGATGTGCCCTCTCGCACCTGCGCCATCACCAACTTCGGGTTAAGCACAGCATCGTGATGTGAGCAGGGACTTTGTACATAATCCATTTCTCCCTGCAATTCTCGGGCTACCTCCGTCATCTCTTCAATTTTAATTCCCGCTACTGCTTTTTCTTTATTAACCTCGGCGACCGTTGGCTTTAATAAAATTCCCTCTACTTCATCGGTCGCCGGCTTTTCCAAACCCCGTGTCGCGATTTCTACCCCCGTCATTGTACCCGCGCTTTCCTCCGCTTCGCTCAACCAGCGCTTTTCGACCCGCGTTACCTCGTCGTGCACCCTTGGGACCTTTTCGCCCAACTTGCGGTCTCTGTCCCTCTGCTCCCGTGCCTCTCTATCGGCCCTCATTCCGTTCGTTGTTGCTTCAATTTGGTTTCCCAATTTGTTTAACAATCGCTCACTGTTCCGCTTCAAAAGGGCCTCCATTTCAGCCATAAATAATTGCATGACTTCCACCGTTGGTACAAAGGGCGCGGCAAAATTTGGTGCCGCTACACCCACATGCGTGAGGACGCCATTTTGTGCACCTGATACACCCTCAACCACACCTTCTTTACTCTCCTCCACCATTTTCCCCACTTCTTCCCTGGGGTCCTGGGTCGATTCTATCCCGTCTATCTCTCCCACCGACATCCGATCGCCTTGATTTTCCATGGCGCGATCTCAAAATTCGGGTTTTGCTTTATAAAACAAAATAAATTTCGGCAGCTTGTAATTTTGAGCGCGTTAAGCGCGCTTCGGGTCCGATTTCGGGTCCGATCTCCCTCCTCGACACCAATTGTTACTCTAATAGTACAATTGGTGTTCCAAAATTTGGGCCTAACAAATTTAGTCCCAGGTCCGAATCCAACTCCTCGACACCAAATGTTACAGACGCGGCTTTAGATGTTATATTGACCGAGCGGTGGTGTATTTAACCGCGTCCGAACAGTTACTCCCCGATTAGAATCCGATTCCACCCGACGTTGACCAGATCGCCCCACAGATATTCAATCGGGAAACCTCTAAAGCGACCGAAAAAGAATGAAAAAGAAGAAGAAGAAGAATACGGAGGAAGAACAGATTTATTATACACACACAAGCAATGGATGGAAGAAGCAGTAACACAGCGAATCGTTAACTTACACTATTCATTTTTACTTAACCCCAAGACAATGAGCAGGACAGGACGTTCACACTTACACAGGTGATAATGCAGGCAGGTAGGGCTTGAGGTGGATTGCTTGAGAGGGAGGCAAAGTCGGGAGGCCGCAGCTCGCAATTCCTCGCGGTTTTGGCGGGAAACCCTCCGTCGTGTATCCGCTGCGGTAGACGTCACGCGCTGGTTCGGCACACCTGCTCCTCTTCTTGGGGTGGAGCCGTCTCCCTCCTTTCAGCGCGTCTCTCCAAAGCTGGTTTCCTTGCCGAGTACCTCTCCTCTTTGGCTTGGAGCGTTTCGCATCTCACCGCTCCTCTTGGTGCAGCCTCTTTGCTCATCTCCCAAGGCCTCTCTGTCATCTCTTAAAGCAGTCCCTTACAGTCGCTTTTATCACCTCGGGCGGAATTAAGCCGCCGGCTCCGAGGGCACGCCTACCGGGTCGCTCACCGCGGTGCTGATTGGCTGTTAGGGCCGGTTCACTCCTTCCCTCTTATGACGAGGTGGAGACACGCCTTTCTTCTCCGACTCAAAGCACATGGGCAATGGCGGTTGAAGAAAACCGCCCAAAATGCGGAAGGCAATTGGAAAGGAGGTTTTGGGGAAATTGGAAGGGCCTACGCTTATTTTGTTTGATACAATGCAAAGTCAATCTAGTGGGAAACACATATTTAGCCTACATGGAATAAGGAAATACACTATTTAAAAGATATATCGTGACCTGCGTGTAAGTTTCATGGAATTAACTAGGACGACGGCTGCGACCATTATTTACATTACGAGGATGTTACCATACTTTTGTAACGTTCACATTGTAACGTTTCCACATTCGTTACACTTCCTCCAAAACCGTTACACTTCTCAAATTCGTTACACACTTCTCAAAATCGTTACAATATAAAGAGGATTTTCCAGAGAGTCAGGGAGATCATTGATGAAGATTAGGAATAAGATGGGGCCAAGAACACAGCCTTGGAGTACTCCAGCCTTGACAGGGAGAGAATAAGAAAGGGTTCCATTGAGAGCCACATGTTGGCGTCAGGAGTGGAGGAAGTCAGTAACCCAAGAGTGGAGTTGTCCTTAGATTCCATAGGTGGGGAGAGTAATGCAGGATGCCAGACTGTATCGAAATCACGAGGTATGTTGAGAAAGACAGTCCTGATTTCATGTCTGATATTAAGGGGCTCCATCCATTGTTGGTTGAAGCACCATGTTCAAGGTAGAGAGACCAGGTTTGAATCCAAATTTATGATATGAGATGAGGCTGTTGGAGAATAGGACTGATTTTATTACCTCCGCCACCAAAGGTGGATGGAGGTTATGTTTTCATCCCTGTCGGTCCGTTTGTTTGTTTGTGAACAAGATATATCAAAAAGTTGTGGACGGATTCGGACGAAATTTATCAGAGAGGTAGCGTATGTGACGACGACGAAATTATTAGATTTTGGTGAAGATCCGGATTCGGATCCGGCTCGTATAATTTTAAAGTGATTCTTCACCATTGGGAGATGGGGCCAAAAACGATACATAACAGGATATCTCAAAAAGTTATGGACGGATTTGGACGAAACTTTGTGGACAAGTTATGTGTGTGACAAGGAATAATCGATTCGATGTTGGTGAAGATCTGAATATGAATTCAGATATTATAATTATTGAATTTTTTAAGTGATTCTTCACCATTGAGAGATAGGGCCAAAAACGATTTTTTTTTTTTTTTTTTTTTTTTTTTGTATACAAGATCGAGGCTCGTGAAAGAGCGAACAGTAATCACACAGAAAGACAAACAGACACACAAAACAAATAACATCGGGAGCGGTAGACAAGATGGGGAGAGAGGGGGAAGGACACAAACACAACATTTGAGAGCAGGGACCGAGAGACATGGAGACATCGAGAGAACTGTGGGAGGGAGAGGGCTTTGGGGCGGAGGCATGGGAAGGGGGGGGGGAGGTGGGAGAGGTATAAAACATATGGACACTGCCAAGACTTCCAGGAAAGAAGTTGGAATTTCAAACAAGGTGGATCTGGGGTGAATTAGTGGGGGTAGAAAAGATCAAGGTTTTGGATGGGGGAAGATAAGAGATGGTGGTGAACAGCTGTTTTGAAGATCTGGAGGGAGGAGTGTGATTGAGTGAGTGTGGGAGTTTGTTCCAGAGGCGGGAGAAAAGAGGAATGAAAGAGTGAAGGTGAGCAGAGAGCCGAGATTTCGGCAGTTTAACCATCAGAGGGTGGCTGGCAGATCTTGTGCGACCTGTAGGAATATTTGGGGGACAGAGCACAGAGAGAGCTGGGGGAGCAAGGCCGGAGAGGAGTCGGTAGAAGACAGAAAGACCACCTACCTGCCTGCGGTGAGTGAGTGAAAGGCCCTCAGAGATAGCTTCATCGCGGGAGATTCCAATGATTCTGAAAGCTTTGGATTCAACAGCGTGAAGCCGAGCCAGGTGTGAGGCAGGAGCACCAGCCCATAGGGGAGAACAGTATTCCATTGAGCTGCGGATGAAAGCCTTGTATGTGGTGAGGAGCTCAGGTGTGCCTAGGAAGGACTTCGCACGATGGAGGATGCCCAGTCGGCGACTGGCTTTGGAGGCCAGCTTGGAAATGTGGTTTTCCCAAGAGAGATCATGGCAGATGGTGAGACCCAAAAGCTTGAGCGACAGAACTTCTTGGAGAGGATTGTTGAGAAAGTAGATGGGAGGGTTGTCCAGTCGATCTTTTCGGAGAGACATAGTAAGAGTGTGACATTTGTCAGGATTGAAAGACATGTTCCACATGTTTGACCAGTCTGTGATTTTGTCCAGGTCTTCAGAGAGTGAGGAGGCTGCAGACTGCCGATCTGAGGGAAGAGGAATGGAGTGGCAGAGAGTGGAGTCATCAGCAAAGAGATACAGAGGATTTTCCAGAGAGTCGGAGAGATCATTGATAAAGACCAGAAAAAGCACAGGGCCCAGCACACTGCCTTGGGGAACTCCACGGATACATAGCGGATATCCCAAAAAGTTATGGACGGATTTGGCTGAATCTTAGTGTACCGGTTGGGTGTCTGACAAGGACGATTTTATCCGATTTTGGTCAAGATCTGAATATGGATTTGGATATGAGAATTATTTAATTTTTATAGTGATTCTTCACCATTGAGAGATAGGGCCAAAAACGATACATAGCGGATATCCCAAAACGTTATGGACGGATTTGGCTGAATCTTGGTGTACCGGTTGGGTGTCTGACAAGGACGATTTTATCCGATTTTGGTCAAGATCTGAATATGGATTCGGATATGAGAATTATTTAATTTTATAAGTGATTCTTCACCATTGGGAGATAGGGCCAAAAACGATACATAGCGGGATATCCCAAAAAGTTATGGACGGATTTGGCCGAAACTTGGACAGGTTGTGTGTCTGACAAGGAAGAATCGATTCAATTTTGGTGAAGATTCGGATACGGATACGGCTAGTAGAATTTTTTAAGCGATTCTTCACCATTGAGTGATATGGCCAACCAGGCGGAGGTATCCTCTCCACTCAGTGCCGTTCTAGTTTATTTATTTGGCATGGGGGTGGTGTACTTTGAATATATCCCTACTTGTCTTCTTTTCTTTAAAAAAAAATAATACAGCTACATCATCATACAGCTCTACTATCTAATGCTGGGAAAATACTTGCCCACATAATTCTTAATCGCATGCCACCAACAATTATCAACAGCATCATCTAAGAAAGCCAATGCGGCTTTCGTGCTGGAAGTGGCACGACCAATATGATGTTCTCTGCTCGTCAACTTCAGGAAAAGAGCAGAGAACAACATCACGATCTATACATGGCCTTTGTCGATCTCACAAAAGTGTTTCGTCTGGTCAGAAGAGAAGGCCTGTGGTAGCTACAGTACAAAGTCGGCTGTCCCACTAAGTTGATCAACATCATCAGATCCTTCCACGATGGCATGGTTGCTCTTGTGAGGGGACGTGGATGCACTTCTGAGCCATTTCCTGTTACCAATGGCACAAATTAACTCCCAATTATTTAGCATCGTGTTTTCCTCTATGCTTCGTGATGCTTTCGAAGATTGCACCCGGGGAGTGATGATCCAGTTTTGCACCGACGGTAGTGTTTTTAATTTGCAGCGTCTGAAGGCCAAGTCCAGTATCAGAGAAATGTTGCTCGGTGATCTACTTTTCACCGATGACTGTACACTGTTCAGTCATAATGTGGAAGATATGCAATTTATTGTCACTCCTTTGCGCAATCTTCTCGTCGCTGTGGCTTTACGATTAGCCTCAAGAAGACCGAGGCTATGCTTCAGCTGAGACCAGAAGGTGCAAATACTGTCCCGCCCATTACCATCGATGATACGCCACTCAAAGTTGTAGATAAGTTCTGCAACCTTGGAGATGTCCTCTCTCAATATGCAATTATTGTTGAAGAAGTAACATCAAGTCTCGGTAAAGCACATGTGGCCTTGGGAAAATTGACACATCACCTTTGGCATGAACGTGGCATTTGTCTGGACACCAATATCAGTGTCTATTGTGCCGTTGCCTTATCGACACTCCTGAATGGATGCGAATCTTCGACACCCTATTGCTACCATATCGAATGCCTTGATTAATTCCATATGCGATGCCTTCACAAGATTCTTGGCATCAGCTGGCGAGACAGAATACCTAACACCTCAATCCTAGACCGCTATCGTATCCAAGGAATTGAGTATTTCCTGATACAAGTCCAGCTTCACTGGTCAGGACACCTCACATGCATGGACGACCACAGAATCCCAAAAGCACTTTTCCATGGACAACTTAAATTTGGTAAATGGTCACATGGTGGACAAATAAACCCCTATAAGGACGTCCTAAAGTCTACACTCGAGTATTGTGCCATTCAAGTTATCACCTGGGAACATCAGGCAGCAAACAGGTGAGTTTGGCTAATATTTGCCACAAAGGCCTGGACCATTTTCCTTTGAATTAAAAAAAAAAATTCCTTCAACTTGAATATTCACCTTAAATTGTTTATAAAAATGTAATATCACGATTATTACAAATAAATTTATACAAAATAAATGTTTGTATTGTGATTGGTGTAAATCATAACACATCGGTTAATACTCACGTACAGTCATTATCCTCAGCTAATACAAGCCCGTGCCTCTGCAGCGACACGTGATGAGGTGAGTGCAGAGAGACGATCCACACTAGTATATTATGTATGTATTGTTACGTGTTCCTCCCCGACCTCCTGGTCTCGGTATACCTCAGAACCCCGGGGTATAGCCACAGCAGAAAAATATATCATCCGTGTCGAAATCAATAAGGAAACCACACCAATAGTTATGAACAAACCAATAATATATTATAAATCACACAGGAATAACATTACCACAAATGACAATTAAGAGTGCACTCTCTATTCCATCAGCTAGCATGCATAAGGTAACTCACAGTGTTCCAAGTGAGTGGAAAGAACCTTCCCCAATGTCTCTATATTCCCGTTTTCGAGCTCAGAGTTGGTCCCCTCCAGTGATCAACGGAACGGTGTCGACTCTAAATCAGAATCTCGTTCCAAGGGCAGGCACAGACACGCCGGCCAAAACGGCACCAAGGCGCACGCGGCCCAAAGCGGCGAAAAGGGTCACGTGGTTAAAGTGGCATAAAGGCGCACTCACGGCGACTGAGAAATCCAAAGGCCCCCTCCAGGTACGAAATTTCACTGTTCACGGTCGGCGAGCCGCAATGTAATCATCAGAAGCCTCGGTGCACACACACACACCACAGATACGTCTGAACGCGGTGGAAACGGTTGACGAAGCAAGGAAAGTTTGCTCGACGCGCGAAGCGCACGAGTCAAAATGGTGGACGGCTCATACTTGAGACGTAATCACACGACGATGGTTCCCTCCGAATCCAACGCCAACCTGACACGCAGGTTTGATCAGTCACAGCGATAACAACTCTATCGCGGAATCCCTTTCCAGGAAACCCAAAGTTCACTCGTGTCTCTTGCTCGACAACGTTCGACAACGCAACAACGTTCCAGGAAACCCAAAGTTCACTCGTCTCTTGCTCGACAACGTTCGATCCAGAACGCAAAGCAACCAGCTTCTTCTCCGACTTTTCTCACCGCCTCCTCCTCTTCACCTCATTGTCTTCCGGTTCGGTTTCCTGTATCATTTTAAGTTAACCTTTTTAACTTTTAATAACTGTTCATAAACAATAAACCTTTGGAAGACAATAATACTACATAGAATCAGAAATCTTTCAAGTGGAGGAAAACCACAACAGCGGAAATGACGAATCCATAACACTTCCCCCCTTCAAGAAAGAAAGTTTGAACACAGCGAAAACTTTCTTTGCAGACAAACTCTTTAACCAAACAAAAGTAATCTCACAACCCAAATACTCAATTCCCGTGAGCAACAATTATCAACATCTCAAAAATAAAGCAACAAAATTTCACAGAACCCATAGGGATTTCCAAAGTTAATTCACTCTGGACAAAGCATCAGCCACGACATTGTCCCTGCCCTTTACATGTTCAATTTCCAAGTTGAACCCCTGCAAAGCCAAACTCCATCTCATCAACCTCGATTTTTTACTTTTAGTTTCTTTTGAATGAAGGTCAAGTGGTTGATCAAAAATCCAGAGTCAAGCAAATCGATAGCACTTTTTCCGGGAGGCCGAGCTGAGGGCCAGGTTCCATGGTGGTTGGGTGGTGAGGCCTGGACATATTCACTACATGGACGCCTTTAGGAACGTGGAGTTCACGGTTAGTCCGTGTAGGAAAGTTCACTACATGGACGCCTTTAGGAACGTGAAGTTCACGGTTAATCCATGTAGGGAAGTTCACTACATGGACGCCTTTAGGAACGTGGCATTCACGGTTAATCCCTGTAGGGAAGTTCACTACATGGACGCCTTTAGGAACGTGGCGTTCACGGTTAATCCGTGTCGGAATCTTGGCTCGGCTGCTCCGCAGCATTCAGTGCTTCAACTCTTTCTAACTTTCCTAACAATCACGGTTGGACCACTTGTCACGGTAGTCACATGAATAGCGGTCTCCTTCTTGGCCACTGCTCAGATAATCCTTCCTTCGGGAGCTGCCATCCGTGTAGGGTAAGCACCCCACACCATCCCATCCGTGCATCCGTGCTGCCATCCTAACCTCAACACCCTAACCTCCATAATAATATCGATTGCGGCCACCACCACTACTCCGTGGTCCTCCTCTGTATCCCCCTCGCCGCCTACGGTCTGCCTTCTCTACGGCTATGGTCCGACCCTCCAAATCCTTACCATTCCAATTCTTCTCTGCCTCTTTGGCGTCCTTTGTGCTTTCAAACGTGACAAAGCCAACCCCTCTTGACTGGTGCGTTTCCCTGTCTTTTACCAACCGCACTTCCAAAAGCGGTCCATATTTGCTGAAGACAGAGGTCAGAACTTCTTCCTTTGTTTTGAAGTCCAGTCCACCTACAAATAACTTGCTACATTTGTCGCCATCCCTAACTGGTGTGGTGTTATTTTCCCTGCTGGGCTTTTTAACAACCATCGGGTTACCATAAACTTGACCACCAGCCAAATCATTCCCGATAACAACAGATACTCCCTCTACAGGAAGAATGGCTTGTAAACCTACGGTGACCGGTCCTGACACCAAATCGGACTCCAAATGGGTGGCATGAAGTGGAGCTCTAACACAGCCACCAATCCCCTGTAAACGAACACTATCACCAGTTGCCGTCTCCTCTGACAATGGCAAGATGCCTTCCAGCATTAAAGATTGATGTGCTCCTGTGTCCCTCAACACCCTAACAGGTCTCCGGTTAGTCGGGTCTTCACCCAGTAACACCAACCCCTCTGAAATAAATGGTTGGTAACCCTTTTGAGGGCGATTTCTCACATTGGCCATTGCATTCGGAGTTGTACTAGACGAACTCCGCTCCTGATTTTCCTTTCCCAGAGCATAACAGTGGGACATCAAGTGTCCAGGTTTATGGCAAAAAGCGCAAGTAGGCCCGGAGGAGAACCTCGTGGTTTGTCTCGAGCCTCCCGGGGAATAAGTCTGCCTTGGAACTGCTGTCTTCGGATTTCTCGAAGTCATGGTATCAGAGTGGTCCTCATATTCATCTCGAGGCCGCCCCCATGAATTTTCGTTCTCCGCCCCTGATGTACCATAGCTCCCCTGGCTAGGTCTAGGCGAGAAGTTCAGTTTGTGGAACCCCATCCTGTGTGTTAAGGCATAGTCATCTGCCATGGTTGCTGCCTCATACAGCTTTGGTACTTTCCTTTCCTCCAGATGTACTTGAATGTCCTCGTGGACACACTGTTGGAATTCCTCCACCAGGATCAATTGTCGCAATAGTTCGAAGTCTTTCCCAACCCCTGTGGAATCACACCACCTGTCAAACATGGTTTCTTTCATTCTGGCCAACTCCACATGGGTCTCACTCTCCCTCTTCCTGGCATTCTGGCATTTTTGCCAGTAAGCTTCCAGGACCAATTCATAGGCTTTGAGAATGTTTTTCTTCACTATCTCATAATCTGCACATTGGTCAATCGGTAAAGCCGAATAAATATCTTGAGCTTTACCCACCAGAACACTTTGCACTAATATGGTCCAGGACTCCTCAGGCCATTTTAGCAGTTGAGCCACTTTCTCAAAGTGAAAAAAAATTGGCTACCTCCTTTTCATTGAAGGGTGGAACCAGCCTCACATGTCTGCCAACATCCCAGGTGTTCTGACTAGTTGTCAAACCAGTCGGCATGGATGGTACCTCTCCCTGTTCTCATTAAATCGAGCTCCTTGGCTTTAATTTCATGCTGAAGCGCCATTTCGTGTGCCTTTAACTCTCTTTCAGCTTTTTTCTCCTCTACTTCAAGTTCCCTTGCAACTCTCCGTTCCTCTGCTTTCATCCTTTCTAACCTTTCCTGGAGTTCCCTTTAAACTCTCCTTTCCTCTGCTTTTTCCTTTTCTACCCTTTCCTGTCTCTGCAATTGCATCTCCAGTTTCTGGAGCTCCACATCTTCTTGTTCCTCCGGTAACCAATCCAAGGCTACCTCTGTCCATGTTCCTAATCCCACCAGAGATTGTATCACCCCTGTCTGCATCTCTGCCTTCTTCATATTACTTCGGACCTCCAAGCTAAAATGTTTGGCCAATTTAAAGAGTTCTGATCTTAATAATGCTCTGAACTGTGCCTCACTAGGGGTCGCTGCAAACTTCCCTGCGTCAAACTCCATGGTGACTATTGTTAACACCTGTTAACCTTCACACAAGAAATCTCACAGAAAAAAAAATATATATATTTTTGTTTTTGGAAAAATTTGGGAATGTTGGAAAAGTTACAAATTTGGGAATTCTGTGAATGTTAGGGAATTATTTCCCGGACTAAATTTAGGGAATTGTAGATCCCGGACGAGCCCCAAATTTCTGTTACGTGTTCCTCCCCGACCTCCTGGTCTCGGTATACGTCCGAACCCCGGGGAATAGCCACGGCAGAAAAATATATTATTCCGTGTCGAAATCAATAAGGAAACCACACCAATGGTTATGAACGAACCAATAATATATTATAAATCACACAGGAATAACATTACCACAAATGACAATTAAGAGTGCATTCTCTATTCCATCAGCTAGCATGCTTAAGGTAACTCACAGTGTTCCAAGTGAGTGGAAAGAACCTTCCACAATGTCTCTATATTCCCGTCTTTGAGCTCAGAGTTGGTACCCTCCAGTGATCAACGGAACGATGTCGACTCTAAACCAGAATCTCGTTCCGAGGGCAGGCACAGACACGCCGCACAAAACGGCACCAAGGCGCACGTGGCCCAAAGCGGAGAAACGGGTCACGTGGTTAAAGTGGCACAAAGGCGCACTCACGGCGACTGAGAAATCCAAAGGCCCCCTCCAGGTACGAACAAACCAAAGCATTCAAAATCATTGGAATCTCCCGCGATGAAGCTAACTCCAAGGGCCTCTCACTCACTCACCGCAGGCAGGTTGGTGGTCTTTCCGTCTTCTACCGACTCCTCTCTGGCCTTGCCCCCCCCCCCCCCCAGCTCTCTCTGGGCTCTGTCCCGCAAATATTCCTACACGTCGCACAAGATCTGCCTGCAACCCTCTTATGGTTAAACTGCCAAAATCAGGACTCTCTGCTCACCTTCACTCCTTCATTCCTCTTTTCTCCCGCCTCTGGAACAAACTCCCTCACTCTCTTCAATCCCACTCCACCCTCCAGGTCTTTAAAACAGCTGTTCACCACCATCTCTTATCTTCCCCCATCCAAAACCTTGATCTTTTCTATCCCCGCTAATTTCACCCCAATTCCACTTTTTTGAAATACCAACTTCTGTCCTGGAAGTCCTTGGTGTCCTTGTGTTTTATACTTCTCCCACCCCCCCACCCCCCTTCCCACGCCTCCTCCCCCCAAGCCCTCTCCCTCCCACACATCTCCCTGCTCTTAAATGTTGTGTGCTCTCAAGTGTTTGTGTGCTTCCCCTTCTCTGGTCTTCCGCTTTCTCTTTTTATATATTTTGTTTGTCTGGTTGATTTGTTTGTGAAGTAAATGTTAGCTCTTTCACGAGCCTCGATTCAGTATACAAAAAAAAAGAAAAAAAACTTTCACTGTTCACGGTCAGCGAGCCGCAAAGTAATCGTCAGAAGCCTCGGTGCACACACACACCACAGATAGGTCTGAACACGGTGGAAACGGTTCACGAAGCAAGGAAAGTTTGCTCGACGCGCGAGGCGCACGAGTCAAAATGGCGGACGGCTCGTACTTGAGACGTAATCACACGACGATGATTCCTCCGAATCCAACGCCAACCTAACATTCAGGTTTGATCAGTCACAGCGATAACAACTCTATCGCGGAATCCCTTTCCAGGAAACTCAAAGTTCACTCGTGTCTCTTGCTCAACAACGTTCGATCCAGAACGCAAAGCAACCAGCTTCTTCTCCGACTTTTCTCACCGCACACCGCCTCCTCCTCTTCACCTCATTGTCTTCCGGTTCGGTTTCCTGTATCATTTTAAATTAACCTTTTTAACTTTTAATAACTGTTCATAAACAATAAACCTTTGGAAGACAATAATAGTACATAGAATCAGAAATCTTTCAAGTGGAGGAAAACCACAACAGCGGAAGTGACGAATCCGTAACAGTATGTATGTACGTATGTATGCATATATTATATATATATATATATATATATATATATATATATATATATATATATATATATATATATATATATATATATATATATATATATATATATATATATATATATATATACATACATACATACATACATACATATATACATACATACATATATACACAAACATAATTTCCCAGCATGGATCTATACAGTATATATATATATATATATATATATATACACAAAGAATTAAGTTAAGCACCCCTACACAAAGAATTAAGTTAAGCACCCCCTAATCCTGTCCTGAACCTGAACCCCCTCGAGCACGTTTGGGACATGTTGGGACGACAAATTGCGAAGATGGTCCCTCCAATAGCCAATCTGGATGAATTGGAACGTGCATTACATCGGGAATGGAACAACCTGCCACAGCAACGCATACGACGGCTTACAGGGTCTATGAGACGTAGGGTTGAGTCAGTGATCCGATCACGTGGGTCCTACACACGTTATTGACGCAAAGATCGCTAGAGGTCTTCTCAGAACAATGACTGTACGTTAGAAAACATAAACGTCATCCACACTGTCCGTGATGGACCTATAGCTCCATACTTAAATTGAGGTGAAAATATGCCTAAAATTCCCAAAAATTTTCACCTTAAATTATTCAGAATAAAATATTGAAAACGGCATGATTGTTATGTTTTTATGTGACCATAATATCACTTCTCCAGAAAATATAGCAATATCATGGGTATATTACACTGTTTTGACGACAACAAACTTGTAATGTGTGAGGTTGTAAAAAAACGGGGGGGGTGCTTAACTTAATTCTTTGTGTATATATATATATATATATATATATATATATATATATATACACACACAGTCGTGGTCAACAATATTGGCACCCTTGCTCTTTTTTCAAATAACTCAAAATGTTCTCAAAAAAAAAAAATTGAAATTGACAAAAGTATTTGGTCTCTACGATTTTTTATTTCACTGTTAATATTACAGTGTAGGAGTTGCGGGCAACCAAAGGCTAAAAACTTCTTGAATTGTTCAAGGCTCCTTTATTTCCAAAGACTTCCTGAACCCGACCGGATCTCCTCTTTATATACCCCCCATCACTTCCGCCCGAACCGCTTTAAGGGGCGTGACTCCCATAACCGAGCGCATGCCACGCCCATAGCGTCAATAGTCCCTTTGGTCCTGTGACAGTGAATTACGAACAACCCAGCCCCTATGGGGTATCCCCCACATGCGCCCCCCCCAGAATTCACTTGCACTGGCAATGTCAGTTGTTGGGGGGCCTTAATCACCCGGCCGAAACGACCCCTGATGACCCAACCAGGGACTGTTAGTGGCTTGGCCAACTAGGGGGTTACCCGACAGGGGACGGCCCCACCGTGGGGGTTGGGCCAACCGGGGGGGGGGTGGTCTAGGTCCAAGTGAGCTGCCGATGTCGACCACGAAGGACTTGTCCCCGGCCTCCAGAATGCGGAAAGGCCCATCATAAGGCGGCCGAAGCTGCCCCCGGTGTGCGTCATGGCGAACAAAGACGTACTGCGCTGAACGCAGATCCGGTGGGACGTGGGCCTGAGGCAAACTGTGTTGAGATGTGGGCACCGGTGCAAACACCTTGGCGTTCTCCCGGAGAACCGACCGCTGATGGACAGCGGACCAGGGGCTTGTGGCGTCAGGAATAAACTCCCCGGGAACCCATAGCGGCTGGCCATAGACAAGCTCAGCGAATGAGGACGGATGTCTTCCTTAGGGGCTGTCCTGAGGCCCAACATGACCCACGGGAGTCTGTCGGCCCAACTGTCATCCCAGAGGCTGGCCCTGAGAGCAGCTTTCATAGAGGGATGGAACCTCTCACACAATCCATTAGCCTGGGGATGATATGCAGTGGTGCGATGGAGCTTTACCCCCAACCCTGGGCAACAGCACCCCAGAGCTCTGAAGTGAATTGGGGCCCCCTGTCCAAAGAGATATCCGAGAGGGCGCCAAAACGGGCAACCCAAGTGCCGATGATCGACCGGGCCACATCGGCAGACGTCGTAGATGTAAGCGGGATGGCCTCTGGCCACCTGGTGGTCCTATCGACCATCGTGAGGAGGTGGGTGAATCCATGCGAGGGAGGAAGGGGCCCCATCAGGTCCACGTTAACATGGTCAAACCGTCGCTCGGGCACTGGGAATGGCGCCAACGGAGCCTGGGTATGGCGATGCACCTTTGCGCGTTGGTACTCAACACAGGTGTTGACCCAGTCACACACATCCTTCCTGAGCCCGTGCCAAACGAACTTCACCGCCACCAACTTTTGCGACGCCTTCCTGCCCGGGTGAGAAAGACCGTGGACGGCATCGAACACCAGCCGTCTCCAGCTGGTGGGCACGACGGGGCGAGGCTGTCCCAAGGAAACGTCACACAGTAGCATGGTGCCCGTGCCTGAACGGCACATCAGGCAGTCAAAGCCCCGTGACCGCCGCCATACAGGCCTGGACATCCGGGTCGGAGATCTGATCGGCTGCCATGCGGGTATAGTCGATGCCAAGGTGCACCGCACCAGGTATGGATCGGGAGAGACAATCGGCGACAGCGTTATCCTTCCCAGCAACATGTTGGATGTCCGTCGTGAACTTGGAAACGAAGGAGAGCTGGCGTTGTTGATGGGCAGACCACGGCTCCGAGACCTTGGCCATGGCAAAAACCAGAGGTTTGTAGTCGACAAACGCCATGAACGGGCGGGCTTCCAACAGGTAACGAAAGTGTCGGACAGCCAGGTAGAGGCCTAGGAGCTCGCGAGCGAAGGTACTGTACTTTCGTTCGTTTGGGCGGAGCTGCCGGCTAAAAAAGGCGAGCGGCTGCCAGGCACCGTTGACCACTGCTCATTCACGGCGCCAACAGCATAGTCCGAAGCTTTCGTGGTGAGACCAATCGGTGCATCGGGTGACGGATGTGCCAGCATGGTTGTGCTGGCGAGTGCCAGTTTAGTATCCGTGAAAGCTTTGGCCATCTCCTCGGTCCAGGCAATGGCGCATTTGGTAGGCTTGCCCTTGAGGGCGTCATAAATTGGCCACATGAGCTGGGCCGCACGGGGCATGAAACGATGATAAATGTTCACCATGCCCAAAAACTCCTGCAGGGCCCTGACGGTGAAGGGGCGCGGGAAACCGTTCACAGCCTCTACCTTAGACGGCAGTGGAACAGCCCCCTCCCTCGTGATGCGGTGGCCGAGGAAGTCAATTGAGGCCACCCCGAACAGGCACTTGGCCGGGTTAATGATAAGGCCGTGCTGCCTGAGGCGCTCAAAGAGCGCTCAGAGGTGAAGCATGTGCTCCGTCCTGGAAGCACTGGCGATGAGAATATCGTCCAGGTAGACGAACAGAATCAGCAAGTCCCGTAACACGCTGTCCATCAGGCGCTGGAAAGCCTGGGCCACGTTTTTGAGCCCGAAAGGCATGCGGAGGAATTCGAAAAGCCCGAACGGTGTAATCGCCGCGGTCTTAGGAATGTCCTGTGGTCGGATGGGGGACCTGGTGGTAACCACGAATGAGGTCCACCTTAGAAAAAAAAACCTTACCGGCCAAGCGGGCAGAAAAATACTGGATGTGCGGGATTGGGTAGCGGTCGGGGGTAGTGGCGTCGTTAAGGCGGCAGTAATCCCCGCACGGGCGCCAACCGCCACCCGGCTTCGGCGCAATGTGGAGAGGCGAGGCCCATGGGCTGTCATACCGTCGTACGATGCCAAGACGCTCCAACGTGTTGAACTCCGCCTTAGCAACAGCGAGTTTCACCGGGTCGGGGCGTCGAGCCCGGGCGTCAATAGGCGGGCCAGTCGTCGAAATGTGATGCTCCACCACCGTGCTTGACGGCAATGGCCGAAAAGGTGGGATGTGTAAGGACCGGTAACTCAGTGAGGAGGCGAGCGAACTCATCAGAGGTCGAGAGCGTGCAAGCAAGCCTCGTCGAGCCGGACCCCCTCAGCGAGAACTGAAGGTCTCTGCATTAATGAGCCGCCGATTTTTAACATCCACCAATAGGCCGTTGGCGCAGAGGAAATCAGCGCCCATCAAGGGGGTGGACACCCTCGCCGTGACAAAATCCCACGTGAACCTCTGCCCGCCAAAACACAGTGCCACGTTTCGTTTACCAAAAGTCTGAATGGCACTGCTATTGGCGGCTTACAGGGTGGGGCCGTGGCTCCCGTCTTCCCGGTCCAATGCTGACGCAGGCAGAACGCTCACCTGGGCTAATGTGTCACAGAGGAAACGACGTCTGGAGTTGGTGTCCGAAAGGAACAACAAACTGCCCGAACGGCCGACGCTCATGGCAGTTAACGAGTGCCGGCCACCCAGTTTCCCGACTCGCTGAAGCTGTAGGGTGGCCGGCATGCCCTGGCCTTGGAACCAAACCTTGCGTGGTAAAAGCACAAGCCTGGGGGCTTCCGCCGCTGGGCCGTAGTGGCGGCCACAACGGTGCCCGCCAGCGGCGTAGGCTCGACGGGGGCGGGGTCCCATGCAGCCACACTGCATTGCTGTCTGACGGGGGCAGGGTCCCATGCAGCCACACTGCATTGCTGTCTGACGGGGGCAGGGTCCCATGCAGCCACACTGCATTGCTGTCTGGCGGGGGCAGGGTCCCATGCAGCCACACTGCATTGCTGTCTGGCGGAGAGAAAAACTTGTCTGCTTGCCTGGCCAGGGCGCAGAAATCCTTAGCAAGTGAGTTGGCCAAGGCTGACCGTATCTGTCCTGGCAGCTGCTGCAGGAACAGCTCCCTGAAGAGGAAACATGGCCGGTGGCTGCCCAGGAGAGACAACATGTGGTCCATCAGCTCTGACGGCTTGGAGTCGCCCAGACCGGGTAGAGAAAGGAGCTGGCGGGCGTGCTCAGCCTCAGTGAGCTCAAAGGTATCGAGTAGCAGTGCCTTTAGCGTCTCGTACTTGCGCCGCCCTCCGGAGGATCCTGGAGAAGGCTCACCACCCTGGTCGCGGTGGAGCTGCTGAGTGTGGACACGACATAATAATATTTAGTGTCGTCAGAGGAAATGCTCCAAATGGCGAATTGGGCCTCAGCTTGTGCGAACCAGAGGGCAGCCTGTCGTTCCCAAAACTCCGGCAGTTTGATCGAAACTGCGCTTGTCGCCATGTTCGTTAAAAGCTCCGAAAACGTCCAAGAGCAAAACGGGGTCACCAATGTAGACTTCCAAAGACTTCCTGAACCCGACCGGAACTCCTCTTTATTTACCCATCACTCACGCCCAATCCTCTTAAAGGGGCGTGACTCCCATAACCGAGCGCACGCCACGCCCATACCGTCAATAGTCCCATTGGTCCCGTGACTGTGAATTACAAACAACCCAGCCTCTATGGGGTATCCCCCACAACAGAACCTTTGTTTTTGATTCAGAACTTAATATATCCTTCATACCAGAAAATATAAATAATTGGTATTGACAAAATTATTCACACCCGAGACCCGAGACTTAACTGCCTTTGGACAAAATAACCACAGTCAAGCGCTTCCAATACAGCTCACAGCTGACAATGCATATCAGAGCAAAAACCAAGCCATGAGGTCGAAGGAACTGTCTGCAGAGCTCAGAGACAGGATTGTGTCGATGCACAGATTTGGAGAAGCCGACAAAAAGATTTCTGCTGCATTGAAGGTTCCCAAGAGCACAGTGGCCTCCATAATTCTTAAATGGAAGAAGTTTGGAACAACCAGGACTCTTCCTGGAGCTTCCGCCCGGCCAAACTGAGCAATCGGGGGAGAAGGGCCTTGGTAAGAGAGGTGACCAAGAACCCGATGGTCACTCTGGCTGCGCTCCAGAGATCCTGTGTGGAGATGGGAGAAACTTACAGAAGGACAACCATCACTGCAACACTCCACCGATCTGGGCTTTATGGCAGAGTGGCCAAACGGAAGACTCTCTCAGACTGTGAGAAACAAGCTTCTGTGGTCACCACCAAGTAATTCAAAACACATCACCACAAAGTAATTCAAAACACATCACCATCAGGTAATTCAAAACACATCACCACCACGTAATTCATAACACCTCACCACAACATAATTCAAAACACCTCACTGCCATGAAACACATAATTCAAAACACCTCACAGCCACATAATTCAAAACACCTCACAGCCACGAAACACGTAATTCAAAACACCTCACAGCCATAAAACACGTAATAAAAACACCTCACAGCCATAAAACACGTAATAAAAACACCTCACAGCCATAAAACACATAATGAAAACACCTCACAGCCATAAAACACGTAATAAAAACACCTCACAGCCATAAAACACGTAATAAAAACACCTCACAACCATAAAACACGTAATAAAAACACCTCACAGCCATAAAACACGTAATAAAAACACCTCACAGCCATAAAACACGTAATAAAAACACCTCACAGCCATAAAACACGTAATAAAAACACCTCACAGCCATAAAACACGTAATAAAAACACCTCACCACAACGAAATTAAAAACACCTCAGACACGAAATTAAAAACACCTCACAACCATAAAACACGAAATAAAACACCTCACAGCCATAAAACATGTAATAAAAACACCTCACAGCCATAAAACACATAATAAAAACATCTCGCAGCCATAAAACACGTAATTCAAAACACCTCACAGCCATAAAACACGTAATAAAAACACCTCACAGCCATAAAACACGTAATAAAAACACCTCACAGCCATAAAACACGAAATAAAAACACCTCACAGCCATAAAACACGTAATAAAAACACCTCACAGCCATAAAACACGTAATAAAAACACCTCACAACCATAAAACACGTAATAAAAACACCTCACAGCCATAAAACACGTAATAAAAACACCTCACAGCCATAAAACACGAAATAAAAACACCTCACAGCCATAAAACACGTAATAAAAACACCTCACAGCCATAAAACACGTAATAAAAACACCTCACAGCCATAAAACACGTAATAAAAACACCTCACAGCCATAAAACACGTAATAAAAACACCTCACAGCCATAAAACACGAAATAAAAACACCTCACAGCCATAAAACACGTAATAAAAACACCTCACAGCCATAAAACACGTAATAAAAACACCTCACCACAACGAAATTAAAAACACCTCAGACACGAAATTAAAAACACCTCACAACCATAAAACACGAAATAAAACACCTCACAGCCATAAAACACGTAATAAAAACACCTCACAGCCATAAAACATGTAATAAAAACACCTCACAGCCATAAAACACATAATAAAAACATCTCGCAGCCATAAAACACGTAATAAAAACACCTCACCACCACGTAATTCAAACCTCACCACCACGTAATTCAAAACACCTCATCACCACATAATTAAAAACACCTCACCACCACGTAATTATAAATACCTCACCACCACGTAATTCAAAACACCTCACCACCATGTGATTTAAAAACACCTCACCACCACATAATTCAAAATACCTCACCACCACAATGTTATTAAAAACACTTCACAACCACGGAAACAAAAGTTTGAGGGAGTCGTTAAGTGACAACACAGACGCTGCCCAGATGTGTAGATATATAGATAAATGACTGTACCCGAGTTGCCGTTTTGTCATGGTTTAAACCAATCATAATTCAAACAATTATTTTGCACAAATGTATTTGTAATATACATGATATGACATCTTATAAACAATTGAAGTTTAAAAAAAAACATTTCCCCCAAAAAATTCAAAAGAAAAAAAATCTAAATTTTTTAAAAACAATACCCTTAGGACATACCGACGGGAGAGATATGTGCATATCAGAAGTTTGGTACGATTTCACAAAAGTTTGAGAAAGTAGTTCAGTGACAACACAAGACAAGACAAGACAAGACAACACAACACAGGACAGGACAGACGCTGCACAGATATATATATATATATAATTGTTAAGATCATCGAACCTAAATCGTCCTTGACATGGAGTCAAATTCCAATATATCTGATGAAATCAAACAGGCAAGGCACCTGGTAAACCTCGCTTCAATAATTGTGGCCTGAAAGTCATATCTTGGACTCAAACCATGCGACCAATCCATGAGCTGAAACGATGATTTATTATCCATACTTTCTGAGGTCAGGGTTTGTTACTGCTCTGCGGATGCAGCAAAAGAGGTTCTACGTTCCATCAAGTGGCATCGATTCGCAAAACATGCAATCACAGGGCAAGGGGCAGCCACTACAAGCCTTTGTGCCTCACCAATTATCTCACTTTGGAGATGCGGAAGAAAGGGCTGGAGGAGCACTGAGCACTTAGGGATAATAAGCACTCTCACGGGCTGATTCCAGGCTGAAACAAAATGCATCTTTGAGACAGGCCACAAATCATTATCATCAAATTGTCACAATTCCCCTTTGCGTGGCTCATTTTTAACTCTTTCAACAGGGTACATGGAGGCGACCTGCGGTGCCGTGCAGCCCAATGCTGCTTGCTACCAAAGGTATACCCATATACCTGTCATGTGCTTTAATGTGATTTCCGCTGCTTTCATGTTCCTCGACACTTCGGCACTTCCGGTGTGCCAGTGAGCATCTGCACTGGTCTCTGTTTGGTTGTCATTATGCATCCTCCTTCACCTTATCATTCCACTGGAAATATGTCATCTATCTATTCTGGTCATCTGATCTGGAGCATAGTTGCACAACAGCGTCTCATTTGCATAAAATAATTTTCATTTGAAAGGCCTTTTAAACATTATTGCACTTTAACTTCCTGAATATTGTTGTCGAGATTGTTAGATCGATCACTGGTTTGAAAACAATTCCATGTATGATATACTTTGTAAAGGAGAGATACTCTTGAAGTTGTGTGTGTCATGAAACTTGTTATCCATGGACTAAGAGCTATGAATTTCAATATATATATACAGTATATATATATATACTGTATATATATACTGTATATATATATTGAAATTCATAGCTTATATATATATATATATATATATATATATATATATATATATATATATACTGTATATATATATTGAAATATATATATACTGTATATATTGTTGCGGATCTCGCCGCCGGCCTTCTCCCCTTACCAAGGGGGGATTAGTCCCCTTGTCTTTGACTGGCCGACGGGACCCAGGACCTATGACGTCCTTCCCGGACAGCGCGAAGTAGGGTATTAGGACTAGAATCGCTATTACCTAATTACTCGCGCTGCCCTGAAACGAGGAAATAAGCCCCGCACGAACCACGCGTGTTGAGACGCCAAGCGGTGCGTACACGCGATCCGTGCCGTTTAGTTGGTGAACCCGGTTCTAGCGATCTTATTCGTGCCACGCTTAGTCAATGGATAAATCACAAAAGCGGTCGAATTGTAAAAGGGAATAACAGGTTTTATTTACACTATTCACAGTGGTTCCGAGAAAAAGGGGACAGTGCAGCCTTAAAACAGTCTTAACTTAATACCCAGGACAAACGGGCCCGTCACACACACACTCACACGGGGTTTGCAGCTGCGGGATGATGGTCCGCGTCCAAGGATGGCTCCCGTGCAGCTCCCTCCGGTCTCCGGCTCATCCCGTGCAGATGGTAAGTAGAGAAGGCAGGAGCTCTCCGCGTGTCGTTTGGCGCACAAGGGTTAATACGGGGCGATTTGGTAGGGAGCGGACTTCAGCGGTTAGCGGTTATCACTGGCACCTCTTACCGCGTTTACTCGCGTGGCTGAGGTAGGCGCTATTCGCCACCGGCGCGTCTGGCTGCAGCCGTGTACTCAACGCCTCTTCTTCCTCTCCTCTGGCGCGTACGTTATACAATGGCGAGTTACAGTTCAATGCCTCAAAACCAGTGATGCGAGTCAAGTTCTTTCTCTCTCTCCACTTGCGAGTCAGTCTTTTCGATCAAGCCCTCTCCCAACAAGTCCTCCAGCACCATTCCTTCTCTCTGCGAGAGTCCTCTCTCTGCAAGTCCTGTTCAAGGGCTTTTGCAGTGACTTATATAGGCATGCCCCACGAACCTTCTAGAACTCACCAGACGCGCCTCCCAACGCCCTCTCATGCCATGCCGTTAGAGCCCTGGTTGGCTGGTGGCTCTTACCGTCATCGCCTCTGATGCTCCGCCTTGACGCCGCCCCCACCCCGACCTCGCGCTCCTCCTTCTCAGGCCTACATCGTGTTACTCGACTAGTGAGTGAGCAAAAGGCAGCAAATGCTGCGGGCAGCCAAAGCGTAACAACTGAGTGGGTCAGCCAAATGGGGCGCGGGATCAATTACGCCCATTGAGGTGGAATTGGAGGGTGGATGCAAAATGACCGGGATCTAAACTCATGTCTTTACACAACGCAGATATTACTCGGGGAAATGGCCTATACTTACACATACTATGACATAACTAATACTACAGGTGGCCTACGTGTTGCTCGTGGACTAACTATGGGGGGCAACCCTTTAACCTTTAATGATCAATATGTGCAAATCTCAAAACCGTAGCAATATATATATACAGTAATACCCTGGCCTACGTCATTAATTGGTTCCATAAGCCATGACGTAAATCGGTTTTTGACGTAAACCGGGCGTAATGTCTTAAAAATGCCTTAAAATGAAGACAAACACCGTAAAACTAGAGTAAATAACTGGAGGAGGCCTCGGCTTCGCAGCAAATTGCAAATTGCAAATTTGCAAATCCATGCACATGTGCACATGTGCACATGCACACGTCAATCGGTTCGTCGACGCCGGATGCCGGCAAGGTGCCCGACGAGGCACCCCGGCTCGAGGCATGACACGGTCGTTCGTTTCACATGGGCCATGGGCCATGGGGCCTGACCTTGTCGTGGACATTGCACACTCTGCACGGTGATGTGACGTGACGTCTGCCACGGACGGTCGTCCGAGCCGGCATCGTCATATTTCGCCGTTTCCACGTTACGTTGATTGTTTTACACAGTAAAGGAACCTTTACACAGTAAAGGAATAATCACAAAAATACCAGCGAAAGGCAAAGCAAGCACGCGACCGCAGCACAGGACAAAATGCACATGGCGTCGCCTTTATTTTGAATGAGAACCAGCACCTACGCGTACGTATACTGTACGTACATTTTAAAAATATTTTTAATGTGCTTTTTATTGTATTTTAAATTGTTTTGATCGTTAAAACATCAACGTTAAAACAACGATCAACGATCGTTAAAACACCCAATTGTTTAAATTGTTTCATTTTTTTCACGTCCGTAGGAGTGACGTAAAGTCGCACATAATGACGTTCGCTGAACTGAAATTTACTCTAGAAGAGTGGTGTAAAGTCGGATTTGACGTAGGTCGAAATGGCGTAAAATGGGGTATGACTGTATACTGTATATATACAGTCACGTGAAAAAGTAAGTACACCCCATGTAAAGTTTTGACTTTTTCAACATATTTCAACATACAGCTATTTGATCTTCATTTCATATACATTGATAGACAAAGGTGATAGAATATAACAAATATCATGAAACATTTACATTTTGTAGTCCTAGTCCCTGGTGTTGGGCTAGCGGCTAGGGTGCCGGCTTAGGATCCTAGGATCCTGGGTTCAAATCCCGGTCAATCGCTGAATTAACGCCAGGGGGGTTGACTCAGCCTGTCATACTTCCGAGGTCGGCTAATTGAGTACCAGTTCACTGGTAATTCCCTGCTTGTCGTTAAAGGCGGCAAAAAGGGTTGGCCTCAGGAAGGGCAATCCGGCCGTAAAACATTGCTTCAAAAAGGGGACCGAAAAACAACAACAACCACAGTTCCCGAAAAAGGCCAACCCCCGCTTGCGGGGAAAAATGGCCTCTAAAGGTGGTTTTTTAATTTTTTTAATTTACATTTTGTAGTCCATTGTATAATTTAAATAAACATAAATGCAAATTTCGCATGTGGAAAAAGTAAGTACACCATTGGCTCTAATAGGTGGTATTGCCCCCTTTGGCAGAAACAACCTCAAGTAGGCGTTTCTTATAACTGTCTACCAGTCTCTGACATCGACTAGGATAATTTTTTTCCCACTCCTCCATGCAGAATTCTTTCAGCTGTGCGATGTTTGAGGGGTTTCTTGCATGCACAGCTCGTTTCAAATCCCCCCACAATATCTCAATGGGATTTAGATCCGGGCTTTGACTTGGCCATTCCAGAACCCTCCATTTCTTTCTTTTCAGCCATTCCTTGGTGGATTTACTGGTATGTTTAGGGTCATTGTCATGTTGCAAGGTCCACATTCGGTTGAGTTTCAACTTTCCGACAGGTGGCCTCACATTATCCTCAAGCACCCTCTGGTACAATGAAGAATTCATAGTGGATTCTATGATGGTGAGCTTACCATGCCCTGATGCAGCAAAGCTGCCCCAAACCATAATATTTCCACCACCATGCTCCACAGTTGGTATCAGGTTCTTGTGCACAAATGCTGTCTTTGGTTTTCGCCAAACATGCCTTCTGGGACTGTGGCCAAATAGCTCTCTCTACCTTTGACTCATCTGTCCAGAGCACATTGTTCCAGAAGTGCTGGTCTTTGCCTAGGTGTTCATTGGCAAACTTTAGTCTTGCCCTGATGTTCTTTCTGGACAGCAAAGGTTTCCTCCTGGCACACCTCCCATGTAGATCAAATTTGTGCAGGCTCTTTCTAATGGTAGACTCGTGCACTTTGACATCAACAGTGCCAAGAGCTACCTGTGGGTCCCGTGATGACATTCTGGGGTTCTTCGAGACTTCGTTCAGCATATTGCGGTCTGCTCTCGGGCTGAACTTGCTGGGGCGGCCTGGCCTGAACAAGTTGGCAGTTGTTTGGAAGCTTCTCCACTTGTAGATGATCTTTCGGACAGTCGAATGATTGATTTCAAACTGTTTGGAGATCTTTTTAAATCCCTTCCCAGACTCGTAGGCATCTATAACCTTCTTTCTGAAGGCCACAGAGAGCTCTTTCGATCTAGGCATGGTGACGACGCGCACTTCAACAACAAAGAGCAAACCAAACGAAATGTCTGAGGTTTAAATAAGACAGGTTCCTCCAAGATCCTCTCTATCGATGTTCTAATCATTTGCACCTGAGCTGGTGCACCTGATTCTAATTTTAGGTATTTGAAGAAGTGATAAATGTAGGGGTGTATATAAACACACACACACATATATACAGTATATATATATATATAAGCATATCTTTGCTGTTGTTATTTATTTATTTCTATATAAGGTTTATCATGTCATGTGACCTTAACCTTGCATCAAATACGCATTATGTATGATTATTAAAATATTAAGCATTTGTGATAGAATGAATGGGCTGACAAGAGAATGTGAGAACGAGTGACCTTGCCTTTGCGTTCCCAGGTCTGAGTTTCATTCATATTGAAATAAGATCCATGTAGAAGCTTTTGTCATGGTCCATCATGGAGTATTCCATCTTTGTGAGGGGATGTTAATCTGGTGGTCTTGTCTGTGAACTTGCTTGTAAAACATGGTGTTGGCTTTACGGTTGAGGTGGCTGGCTTAACATTTTAGGGTCTTGAGTTTGAGCCCTTGTTGTGTTGTTGAAATAAGACCTGGTGGGTTGACTCTGCCTGGCATCCTTCTGAGGTTTGGCAAAATGGGTACCAGCTTACTGGCAATAGGAACACTGCATCAGCGACAGCTGCGCTTCCAGAAAATGATCCAACCAGCAGCCACAGGCTGCACACGAAACAACAACTTGCTTGTGAACGTTAGGATCCCACTGTGCCTTTCACAAAGGGTTGGCCATTGTATGCGAGCACCCTAGCCAAATTGCTGCCCTGAATACATCTACAAATGCAATGGCAAACCACTCATTTTACATTGCCATGACACTGCCTCAGCATAATCAAATGTGCAAATAACAATAGTGCACCACATTTAGATGTACATATGGATAATGTGCTTGTGTATATTGTAAGCCCCTTTTTACAATGCTTAGCACAGATTATGCATAATTACAGAATATATTTACATGCAAAACGGATTATTTTTTTTCTCAGAAATGCCAACTGTCATTGCTATTCTTCACATTAATCATGTGTCCAATTAGCATACTTTAATCCTGGATGCTGTATTAGATCTGCCATTCCTAATAAAGAACATGTCATGAGTATTTCGATTCAATTCGCCAGGGATGTTTAATTTCCAAAAACGAGGTTCAATCAGCAAAATAAAAAGGCGTTGATGAACTAAAGTGATCTGTCTCTGTATCTTGAAACAATAACCGTAATCTTTTGACTTCACAATCACTCTTATTTGGTTGGTGTACAGGATTAGAACTCAGAAAGTATGGTGACCACTATCATCCCTCTTATAATGAAATTATACGTTTTTGTTCATAACTGTGGTTGTATCTTCAACATGAGGAAAACCTCCCAACTTGGCACATTGACAACGACACTTGCCTTGCAGAACGGTTTTGACCATTTTTGTTTTGAACACTCTTGACCAAATTCAGAACACTCTTGAACAAATTCAGAGCACTCTTGACCAAATTCAGCACACTCTTGAACAAATTCAGAACACTCTTGAACAAATTCAGAGCACTTGACCAAATTCAGCACACTCTTGACCAAATTCAGAACACTCTTGACCAAATTCAGAACACTCTTGAACAAATTCAAAGTACTCTTGACCAAATTCAGCACACTCTTGAACAAATTCAGAACACTCTTGAACAAATTCAGAACACTCTTGAACAAATTCAGAACACTCTCGTACAAATTCAGAACACTCTTTAACAAATTCAGAGCACTCTTGAACAAATTCAGAACACTCTTGAACAAATTCAGAACACTCTTGAACAAATTCAGAACACTCTTGACCAAATTCAGAACACTCTTGACCAAATTCAGAACAATCTTGAACAAATTCAGAACACTCTTGAACAAATTCAGAACACTCTTGACCAAATTCAGAACACTCTTGAACAAATTCAGAACACTCTTGACCAAATTCAGAACACTCTTGACCAAATTCAGAACACTCTTGAACAAAATCAGAACACTCTTGAACAAATTCAGAACACTTGACCAAATTCAGAACATTCTTGACCAAATTCAGAACTCTTGAACAAATTCAGAACACTCTTGAACAAAATCAGAACACTCTTGACCAAATTCAGAACACTTTTGAACAAATTCAGAACTCTTGAACAAATTCAGAACACTCTTGAACAAATTCAGAACACTCTTGACCAAATTCAGCACACTCTTGACCAAATTCAGAACACTCTTGACCAAATTCAGAACACTCTTGAACAAATTCAAAGCACTCTTGACCAAATTCAGCACACTCTTGAACAAATTCAGAACACTCTTGAACAAATTCAGAACACTCTTGAACAAATTCAGAACACTCTCGTACAAATTCAGAACACTCTTTAACAAATTCAGAACACTCTTGAACAAATTCAGAACACTCTTGAACAAAATCAGAACACTCTTGAACAAAATCAGAACACTCTTGAACAAATTCAGAACACTCTTGAACAAATTCAGAGCACTCTTGAACAAATTCAGAACACTCTCGTACAAATTCAGAACACTCTTTAACAAATTCATAACACTATTGAACAAATTCAGAACACTCTTGAACAAATTCAGAACACTCTTGAACAAATTCAGAACACTCTTGAACAAATTCAGAACACTCTTGAACAAATTCAGAACACTCTTGAACAAATTCAGAGCACTCTTGAACAAATTCAGAACACTCTTGACCAAATTCAGAACACTTTTGAACAAATTCAGAACACTCTTGACCAAATTCAGAACACTCTTGACCAAATTCAGAACAATCTTGAACAAATTCAGAACACTCTTGACCAAATTCAGAACACTCTTGACCAAATTCAGAACACTCTTGACCAAATTCAGAACACTCTTGAACAAAATCAGAACACTCTTGAACAAATTCAGAACACTTGACCAAATTCAGAACATTCTTGACCAAATTCAGAACTCTTGAACAAATTCAGAACACTCTTGAACAAATTCAGAACACTCTTGAACAAATTCAGAACACTCTTGACCAAATTCAGAACACTATTGACCAAATTCAGAACACTCTTGAACAAATTCAGAACACTCTTGACCAAATTCAGAACACTCGACCAAATTCATAACACTCTTGAACAAATTCAGAACACTCTTGAACAAATTCAGAACACTCTTGAACAAAATCAGAACACTTTTGAACAAATTCAGAACTCTTGAACAAATTCAGAGCACTCTTGAACAAATTCAGAGCACTTTTGACCAAATTCAGAACACTTTTGAACAAATTCAGAACAATCTTGAACAAATTCGGAACACTCTTGACCAAATTCATAACACTTTTGACCAAATTCAGAACACTTTTGAACAAATTCAGAGCACTCTTGAACAAATTCAGAACACTCTTGAACAAATTCAGAACACTCTTTACCAAATTCAGAACACTCTTGAACAAATTCAGAACACTCTTGAACAAATTCAGAACACACTGGACCAAATTCAGAACACTCTTGAACAAATTCAGAACACTCTTGAACAAATTCAGAACACTCTTGACCAAATTCAGAACACTCTTGAACAAATTCAGAACACTCTTGAACAAATTCAGAATACTCTTGAACAAATTCAGAACACTCTTTAACAAATTCAGAACACTCTTGACCAAATTCAGAACACTCGACCAAATTCAGAACACTCGACCAAATTCAGAACACTCTTGACCAAATTCAGAACACTCTAGAACAAATTCAGAACACTCTTGAACAAAATCAGAACACTCTTGAACAAATTCAGAACACTTGACCAAATTCAGAACACTCTTGACCAAATTCAGAACACTCTTGACCAAATTCAGAACACTCTTCAACAAAATCAGAACACTCCTGAACAAATTCAGAGCACTCTTGAACAAATTCAGGGCACTCTTGACCAAATTCAGAGCACTCTTGAACAAATTCAGAACACTCGACCAAATTTAGAACACTCTTGAACAAATTCAGAACACTCTTGAACAAATTGAGAACACTCTTGAACAAATTCAGAACACTCTTGACCAAATTCAGAACACTTGAACAAATTCAGAGCACTCTTGACCAAATTCAGAACACTCTTGAACAAAATCAGAACAAATTCAGAGCACTCTTGAACAAATTCAGAGCACTCTTGACCAAATTCAGAACACTCTTGAACAAATTCAGAGCACTCTTGAACAAATTCAGAACACTCTTGAACAAAATCAGAACACTCTTGAACAAAATCAGAACACCCTTGAACAAAATCAGAACACTTGAACAAATTCAGAGCACTCTTGAACAAATTCAGAGCACTCTTGACCAAATTTAGAGCATTCTTGAACAAAATCAGAACACTCTTGAACAAAATCAGAACACTCTTGAACAAAATCAGAACACTCTTGAACAAATTCAGAGCACTCTTGAACAAATTCAGAACACTCTTGACCAAATTCAGAACACTCTTGAACAAATTCAGAACACTCTTGAACAAATTCGGAGCACTCTTGAACAAATTCAGAACACTCTTGAACAAATTCAGAACACTCTTGACCAAATTCAGAACACTCTTGACCAAATTCAGAACACTCTTGAACAAATTCAGAACACTCTTGAACAAATTCAGAACACTCTTGAACAAATTCAGAACACTCTTGAACAAAATTAGAACACTTTTGAACAAATTCAGAACTCTTGAACAAATTCAGAACACTCTTGAACAAATTCAGAACACTCTTGAACAAAATCAGAACACTTTTGAACAAATTCAGAACTCTTGAACAAATTCAGAACACTCTTGAACAAATTCAGAACACTTTTAACCAAATTCAGAACACTTTTGAACAAATTCAGAACACTCTTGACCAAATTCAGAACACTCTTGACCAAATTCAGAACACTCTTGAACAAATTCAGAACACTCTTGACCAAATTCAGAACACTTTTGAACAAATTCAGAACACTCTTGAACAAATTCAGAACACTCTTGAACAAATTCAGAACACTCTTGAACAAATTCAGAACACTCTTGAACAAATTCAGAACACTCTTGAACAAATTCAGAACACTCTTGAACAAATTCAGAACACTCTTGACCAAATTCAGAACACTCGACCAAATTCATAACACTCTTGAACAAATTCAGAACACTCTTGAACAAATTCAGAACACTCTTGATCAAAATCAGAACACTTTTGAACAAATTCAGAACTCTTGAACAAATTCAGAGCACTCTTGAACAAATTCAGAACACTTTTGACCAAATTCAGAACACTTTTGAACAAATTCAGAACAATCTTGAACAAATTCGGAACACTCTTGACCAAATTCATAACACTTTTGACCAAATTCAGAACACTTTTGAACAAATTCAGAGCACTCTTGAACAAATTCTGAACACTCTTGACCAAATTCAGAACACTTTTGAACAAATTCAGAACACTCTTGACCAAATTCAGAACACTCTTGGCCAAATTCAGAACACTTTTGAACAAATTCGGAACACTCTTGAACAAATTCAGAACACTCTTGAACAAAATCAGAACCTTCTTGAACAAATTCAGAACACTCTTGAACAAATTCAGAACACTATTGAGCAAATTCAGAACACTCTTGAACAAATTCAGAACACTCTTGAACAAATTCAGAACACTCTTGAACAAATTCAGAACACTCTTGAACAAATTCAGAACACACTTGACCAAATTCAGAACACGCTTGACCAAATTCAGAACACTCTTGACCAAATTCAGAACACACTTGAACAAATTCAGAACACTCTTGAACAAATTCAGAACACTCTTGACCAAATTCAGAACACTCGACCAAATTCAGAACACTCTTGAACAAATTCAGAACACTCTTGAACAAATTCCGAACACTCTTGAACAAATTCAGAACACTCTTGAACAAATTCAGAGCACTCTTGACCAAATTCAGAGCACTCTTGACCAAATTCAGAGCACTCTTGAACAAATTCAGAACACTCTTGAACAAATTCAGAACACTCTTGAACAAATTCAGAACACTCTTGACCAAATTCAGAACACTCTTGAACAAATTCAGAACACTCTTGAACAAATTCAGAATACTCTTGAACAAATTCAGAACACTCTTTAACAAATTCAGAACACTCTTGACCAAATTCAGAACACTCGACCAAATTCAGAACACTCGACCAAATTCAGAACACTCTTGACCAAATTCAGAACACTCTAGAACAAATTCAGAACACTCTTGAACAAAATCAGAACACTCTTGAACAAATTCAGAACACTTGACCAAATTCAGAACACTCTTGACCAAATTCAGAACACTCTTGACCAAATTCAGAACACTCTTCAACAAAATCAGAACACTCCTGAACAAATTCAGAGCACTCTTGAACAAATTCAGGGCACTCTTGACCAAATTCAGAGCACTCTTGAACAAATTCAGAACACTCGACCAAATTTAGAACACTCTTGAACAAATTCAGAACACTCTTGAACAAATTGAGAACACTCTTGAACAAATTCAGAACACTCTTGACCAAATTCAGAACACTTGAACAAATTCAGAGCACTCTTGACCAAATTCAGAACACTCTTGAACAAAATCAGAACAAATTCAGAGCACTCTTGAACAAATTCAGAGCACTCTTGACCAAATTCAGAACACTCTTGAACAAATTCAGAGCACTCTTGAACAAATTCAGAACACTCTTGAACAAAATCAGAACACTCTTGAACAAAATCAGAACACCCTTGAACAAAATCAGAACACTTGAACAAATTCAGAGCACTCTTGAACAAATTCAGAGCACTCTTGACCAAATTTAGAGCATTCTTGAACAAAATCAGAACACTCTTGAACAAAATCAGAACACTCTTGAACAAAATCAGAACACTCTTGAACAAATTCAGAGCACTCTTGAACAAATTCAGAACACTCTTGACCAAATTCAGAACACTCTTGAACAAATTCAGAACACTCTTGAACAAATTCGGAGCACTCTTGAACAAATTCAGAACACTCTTGAACAAATTCAGAACACTCTTGACCAAATTCAGAACACTCTTGACCAAATTCAGAACACTCTTGAACAAATTCAGAACACTCTTGAACAAATTCAGAACACTCTTGAACAAATTCAGAACACTCTTGAACAAAATTAGAACACTTTTGAACAAATTCAGAACTCTTGAACAAATTCAGAACACTCTTGAACAAATTCAGAACACTCTTGAACAAAATCAGAACACTTTTGAACAAATTCAGAACTCTTGAACAAATTCAGAACACTCTTGAACAAATTCAGAACACTTTTAACCAAATTCAGAACACTTTTGAACAAATTCAGAACACTCTTGACCAAATTCAGAACACTCTTGACCAAATTCAGAACACTCTTGAACAAATTCAGAACACTCTTGACCAAATTCAGAACACTTTTGAACAAATTCAGAACACTCTTGAACAAATTCAGAACACTCTTGAACAAATTCAGAACACTCTTGAACAAATTCAGAACACTCTTGAACAAATTCAGAACACTCTTGAACAAATTCAGAACACTCTTGAACAAATTCAGAACACTCTTGACCAAATTCAGAACACTCGACCAAATTCATAACACTCTTGAACAAATTCAGAACACTCTTGAACAAATTCAGAACACTCTTGATCAAAATCAGAACACTTTTGAACAAATTCAGAACTCTTGAACAAATTCAGAGCACTCTTGAACAAATTCAGAACACTTTTGACCAAATTCAGAACACTTTTGAACAAATTCAGAACAATCTTGAACAAATTCGGAACACTCTTGACCAAATTCATAACACTTTTGACCAAATTCAGAACACTTTTGAACAAATTCAGAGCACTCTTGAACAAATTCTGAACACTCTTGACCAAATTCAGAACACTTTTGAACAAATTCAGAACACTCTTGACCAAATTCAGAACACTCTTGGCCAAATTCAGAACACTTTTGAACAAATTCGGAACACTCTTGAACAAATTCAGAACACTCTTGAACAAAATCAGAACCTTCTTGAACAAATTCAGAACACTCTTGAACAAATTCAGAACACTATTGAGCAAATTCAGAACACTCTTGAACAAATTCAGAACACTCTTGAACAAATTCAGAACACTCTTGAACAAATTCAGAACACTCTTGAACAAATTCAGAACACACTTGACCAAATTCAGAACACGCTTGACCAAATTCAGAACACTCTTGACCAAATTCAGAACACACTTGAACAAATTCAGAACACTCTTGAACAAATTCAGAACACTCTTGACCAAATTCAGAACACTCGACCAAATTCAGAACACTCTTGAACAAATTCAGAACACTCTTGAACAAATTCCGAACACTCTTGAACAAATTCAGAACACTCTTGAACAAATTCAGAGCACTCTTGACCAAATTCAGAGCACTCTTGACCAAATTCAGAGCACTCTTGAACAAATTCAGAACACTCTTGACCAAATTCAGAGCACTCTTGAACAAATTCAGAACACTCTTGAACAAATTCAGAACACTCTTGAGCAAATTCAGAACACTCTTGAACAAATTCAGAACACTTGAACAAATTCAGAACACTCTTGAACAAATTCAGAACACTCTTGAACACTTTTGCAGAAATGTTGCCAGGTATGCCGGGCGTTCAAAAATATCTACTAACGAGATGTTCAAATGGTTCTGAGATTCACTAAAGAAGGTTTACCCCATCGTATATACAAATGAAGAAATGCATTTGTGTATCGTCTTACCATTTGTTGGGCAGGTTGATGAAACATTGGAGTGTCTCGGATAGTTGTGAATACCTCATTCGGAGAACATTTTGAAAGGCCTCGTTTGCTGTTATAAATTTTAATGTCCAGGGAGTTTTCATTCACACTTTTGTGTTTGAGTGAACATTTGACAACAATGATCTGTGCTTATGGACCCTTCCTACATTGTTCACCTTGGTGAAGCATGGGGAGGAGAACTGGTATTGTTGTAGATCATTGAGGATGGTTTGGGTCTTCTCATTTATCTCTGTAAAACCGTTTTACACCCCTGAACATTTTAAGACTTTTACTGTTCAAATATCCTCTTTTGCTGTTTTCTGTATGATGTTCAAAAAGTTATAGGATTGAGATACTCGCAAAATCTGTGCAGTGTCTGTGTTGTGTTGTCTTGCCTTGTCACTGAACTACTCCCTCAAACTTTTGTGAAATCGTACCAAACTTCTGGTATGCACATATCTCTCCCGTCGGTATGTCCTAAGGGTATTTTTTTGAAAAAATTTCCAAATTTTTTTTCAAACTTTTGACCAATTTTTGGTCAATTTTTCAAAAATTCCCAAAAAAATTTTTTTTCAACTTCAATTGTTTATAAAATGTGATATCACGTATATTACAAATATATTTGTGCAAAATAATTGTTTGAATTATGATTGTACCCGAGTTGCCGTTTTGTCATGGTTTAAACCAGTCATTTATCTATGTATCTACACATCTGGGCAGTGTCTGTGTTGTCACTTAACGACTCCCTCAAACTTTTGTTTCCGTGGTTGCGAAGTGTTTTTAATAACGTTGTGGTTGTTTTGAATCACATGGTGGTGAGGTATTTTGAATTATGTGGTGGTGAGGTATTTTTAAATGATGTGGTGGTGAGGTGTTTTTAAATCACATGGTGGTGAGGCGTTTTGAATTACGTGGTGGTGAGGCGTTTTGAATTACGTGGTGGTGAGGCGTTTTGAATTACGTGGTGGTGAGGTATTTATAATTACGTGGTGGTGAGGTGTTTTTAATGATGTGGTGGTGAGGTGTTTTTAATTATGTGGGGGTGAGGTGTTTTTAATTAGTTGGTGATGAGGTGTTTTGAATTACGTGGTGGTGAGGTGTTTTGAATTACTTGGTGGTGAGGTGTTTTCAAATGATGTGGTGGTGAGGTGTTTTTAATTTCGTGGCTGTGAGGTGTTTTTATTACGTGTTTTATGGCTGTGAGGTGTTTTCAATTTTGTGGTGGTGAGGTGTTTTTTAAATCACTTGGTGGTGTGGTGTTTTAAATTACTTGGTGGTGAGGTGTTTTGAATTATGTGTGGTGAGGTGTTTTTAATTTTGTGGTGGTGAGGTGTTTTTATTACGTGTTTTATGGCTGCGAGGTGTTTTAAATTACTTGGTGGTGAGGTGTTTTGAATTACGTGGTGGTGAGGTGTTTTAAATTACTTGGTGGTGAGGTGTTTTGAATTACTTGGTGGTGAGGTGTTTTGAATTACGTGGTGGTGAGGTGTTTTGAATTACGTGGTGGTGAGGTGTTTTAAATTACTTGGTGGTGAGGTGCTTTGAATTACTTGGTGGTGAGGTGTTTTGAATTATGTGGTGGTGAGGTGTAATCGTCCCAAACTTCCAGTCTGCACCTACCCCTCCCCTATGTATGTGCTGAGGGGATCTTTCTTGAAAAAAAAACATTCAACCTAAATCTACAACCTAAATTGCCTATAAAAATGTAATATCACAAACACAACAAATACATTTGTGCAAAATAATTATTTGTATTATGATTGGTATAAATCATGGCAACACAGCAACTCAGGTACAGTCATTATCCTCAGCTAAAATAAGCCCGTCCCTCAGCAACGGCGAGCGCAGCGAGCTGAGCAACAACAACAACAACATGCATTTTAAAGGCCATTTTCCCTGCGAGAGCGGGGGTTAACCTTGCGGTCCCCATGACAATCTTCTCCATTTTGCCCTATTTTCTGCATCTCTCCATGTTAACCCCCTTGCCCGCATTTCTTCTTCCACCATCTTTAGCCAAGTCTTTCTCGGTCTTCCCCGTCCTCTACTTCCTTCTACATTCATTTCCATCACTCTTCTCAACCAGTCACTTTCATCCTTCCTCAACACATGACCAAACCATCTCAACCTGTTCGTCTTCACAGCATCAATCACAGGTTCTATTTCCATCATCTTTCACAATTCATCATTTGTCTTCCTCTCTCTCAACGATACTCCGCACATCCACCGAACCATTCGCATTTCCACCCTTTCCAGCCTTCGTTGCTGCTCTACATTCATGACCCATGTCTCGCTCCCATAAATCAGAACACTTCTCACACATGCAGCATACACCTTTCCCTTCAGCTTCAACGACACTCCCCTCCTCATCAGCACGCCACTCAGTTCCCGAAACTTCTTCCATGCACATCTCACTCTAGCAACCGTTGCCGAGTCTGATCCACCTTCTCCATTCAGCATGTCTTCAAGGTAGCAAAATGTTTTCACACCTTCCAGCTTCATGCCGTCTCCAAGATCCAACTCAACATTTCCTCCATCTGCACTTCCCTCTGTGCACACCTTACATTTGAATGTAGCTGCCACACTGGTTAATGACCCTCTCAGACCACTACATTTTTGATGAACCCACTCGGTGCACATTGTACATTGAATGGAGTTCACTCCGACATCCTTTCTGCACACAGCACATGGCCACTTCCCAGTTCTTTCCACCTCACCACATGCTTTCCCACTTGCCATCACCTTCGTCTTTCCTCTATTCACCTTCAGACCTTTTGTCTCCATACATTCCTTCCACTTGTTCATCTTTTCCTTCAGTCCATCCATACTTTCCGCAATCAACACCAGATCATCTGCATACAACAACTCCCACGGTAAACCCTCCTTTACGGTCTGAGCCAGCACCTCCATCACAGCTACAAATAGTAGTGGACTTAGTACGGACCCCTGATGCACTCCCACCTTCACCTCAAACTCACCACTGTTCCCGTCCTTCGTCCTTACAGCTGTGCGCGCTCTTTTGTACATTGCCATCACAACTCTGATCAACCATTCCTCCACTTCTAACTTCCTCAATGCCCATGTCAATCCTTCGTGTGGAACGCTATCGAATGCTTTCTCCAGATCAACAAACCCAAGCAACAGCTTCTTCCTCTTCTCCATATACTTCTCCTGCAACTGCTTCACAATAAAGAGCACGTCTGTCGTTCCTCTTCCTGGCATAAATCCAAACTGCATTTCGTCGATCTTCACCTTCTTCCTTATCCTCCTCTCCAACACCCTTTCCAATACCTTCATTCCATGCTCCAATAACTTTATCGCTCGGTACGAGCCACACTCCAGAGGGTCACCTTTCCCCTTGTATAGAGGGACGAGGGTACTCAGTTCCCAATCAACTGGAATGCGGCCTTCTTTCACCACCAGATTACAGATCTCTGTCATTCTCTTCACACCCCAACTTCCTGCTGCCTTCAACATATCTCCCACAACTCCCATCGGCCCTCCCGCTTTTCCACTCTTCATTGCTTTTATCGCTTCCTCAACTTCCTTCTCAGTTATCTTCTCTGCTGGTCCTAAAACTGGGGTACTCTCTATGTTGCCATCCCATTCATTCTCTGTATTCAACAGCATTTCCATATTGTTTTCCATCTTCCTTTAATTCCATCTGGAATCCATCTGGAATTCCAGCGAGCTGAGCCAAGCTAGTATATATATATACTAGCAAAGCTTGTCAAATAGATAGCTTGAATTTGAAATGCTGCTGTCAGGGTTTATTTAGGACCTAGCAGTTGAAAAGAAAACACCTGTTTGGGCACGTTGTACCATTTCGGTCAGCCCTATAGAGATGGACGGAACAATAAGACAAATGGGGGCGCTAAACAAATAACCAAAGAACTTTATTGTTGGAAGGTATTGTTGTGAAGAGTATCCTCGGCGCTGGGAGTACACAGGCCATGATTAGGCCGTGGGCCCAGAGGGATGAGCCAAATCAAGGGCTGGGGTAGCTAGAGAGATGGTCTGGACACCAAGTGCCAGAGAGGGCACTGAGGGATTGGGGGTGGGGGTATGTGGGAATCCGGGCAGGGCTCCCCCATAATTTGGAATAGAGCAGGTAACTTCGGTGGCGGCTTCAGCGGCCTGGGAGTGGCATGTGTGAGAAAGTAGGTGGGCAGACCTGTAGGTGGAAGTTACACTGCCCAGCCACGATATTCTGTGAGGGCACAGATTGAAAAATTGATGGCTATGCCCAACTGTGATGAAGCAGCAACGTGTGGGATGATGGTTACATTGGCTGCATATAACCACTGTGGGGTTGGAGGGGGGGGGGGGGGATTGGTGTAATGATAAAAGAGAAATGACGTTTGTTGATGTTAGCATGGAGTAGGGATGCTCCCCCATGGTACCATTTGTGAGTGTATGTCGCCGCTGGAGTAACAAAAAACAAACAAACAAAAAAAAACACCTTTAGAGGCCATTTTTCCCCGCAAGCGGGGGTTGGCCTTTTTTGGGGACCGTAGTTATTGTTGTTTTTTGGTCCTCTTTTTGAAGCAATGTTTTACGGCCGGATGCCCTTCCTGCCGCCAACCGTTTTTGTCGCCTTTTTACGACAAACAGGGAATTACCAGTGAACTGGTACTCAATTTGCCGACCTCGGAAGGATGACAGGCTGAGTCAACCCCCCTGGCGTTAATTCAGCGATCGACCGGGATTCGAACCCAGGATCCTAGGATCCTAAGCTGGCACCCTAGCCGCTAGCCCAACACCAGGGACTTGCCGCTGGAGTAACAGTCAGGTAAATTTATTTTTGAGTAAATGGAGGGAGTGAAGGTCCAAGTCGCCCTCTATCTTGGCCTTCAACTCTGCTGTTGGTGTTTTGTATCTCAGTGGGGTCGTCCAAAAGTTCATGAGTTTGTTCTTACCTCCACCACCAAAGGTAGATGGATGTTATGTTTTCACCCCAGTCTGTCTGTTTGTTTGTCTGTGAACAGGATACAGGGCCCTCCATAAGTATTGGAACAGTGCAGAGCAATTTTTAAGCAATCTTCACTGGATGACAAGGGTCAAGAAAAGTGGTGATTTAAAAACATAAACATTTATTAAAGTGTTACTGAGAACCAAAAACAATCAATGCAGAGACAAATCATCTGAATAATCATTAAAAAGTGCTGTCTTCAGGAAATGATTTATTTACAAAGTCTCGGTTGTGGTAGAATTCCTTGTCTGGAACACTGTAACAGCGCTCATTCTTTTGTAAATAATTCACCACTGCCGGTCCTGGATCCTGAATGTGTGTCGTCCCAGGACTGTTGAGTGCGATGTGTATTTGACTGTTGATGACCACTCTTGAGTGGCTAGACTGTTTTGGGGCCCATCAAGATAGTGTGACATGAAACAGTACATTCATGTCAATTACCACGAGGAGTCAATGACAGGTAAGCGTGTACCATGTCTGGAAAACACAGTTCCTGGCACATTCGCACATAAAAGAGCTGTGGATGTCTCGTCTTGGTTTTAGCCTTTGCTTTTACCTTGGGAGTTTGCCTTTGGAGTCAGTAGGTACAAACCAACATGAACACTGGAGAACTGTATGAAAGAAAAACAACCATTTTGGAAGCTGAGAGAAGAGAATAATTAAATTAGAACAATAGCACAAAATTTGGGCATAGCATGTACAACAATTTTGAACATCTTGAAAATGAAAAAGAAGCATTTAGCAATAAGCAACGGCCAGATCGGCCAATGAAAACAACTGCAGTTTATGACAGAAAAATCATCAGAGCTGTGACAAAAAACCCTAAAACGACGATCAGTGACATCACCAAAAACCTCCAGAGTGCAGAGTGAAAGTATCACAATCTTCCGTTTGTCGAAGACTTTAACAGCAGAATTACAAAGGCTACACCGCAAGATGCAAACCTCTCATCAGCATCAAAAATAGAAAGGCCAGATTAGAATTTGCAAAGAAACACAGAGGTGGGCCAGTGAGTTCTGGAACAAAGTTTTATGGACAGATGAGACCAAGATAATCCTTTATCAAAGCAATGGAAAGGCAAAAGTGTGGAGAAAGGAAGGAACTGCATATGATCCAAAGCATACTACCTCAACTGTGAAGCATGGCGGAGGTCGTGTCATTCATGGCTTGGGCTTGCGTGGCTGCTGCTGGAACTAGCTCACTCATCTTTATTGATGGTGTAACTAATGATAGCAGCAGCAGCAGAATGAATTTGGAAGTGTAAAGAAACATTTTGTCAGCCTGTGTACAAAAAACAAGACCAAAAGTCTAACAGCAGTGTAGCCGGGCTTGTAAAATATTATAAACCACAAACACACATGATTAGCTATTTAAACCGTCACTAATGCTGTTTATAACATTAAACAAAGAAATTTGGAGGAATCCAGACATCCATGAGGTAAGTTTTGCTGACAGAACTGAGCGAAGATCTAAAGGAATCTATGTACCCCACAAGGGTTGAAGGTGTGCTCATTTACCAAGCAGCTAGCTAGCGCGTGCAAAGCCAGCCATTCCTTAACGGTTTTGAATGGAGTGCTTGCTCGAATGCTTAAACCACTTGGCAATCTCTCCACAAGAAACTTGTTAAATTAACACACTCAATGTTCTTGAGACCCGACCATAGAGAGACTGTAATCTATATACCCCAAAGAGGAATGACCTTTCCTGCCGCTCTTGAAGTGAGCTCGGGTGTTTACGCCATTATGACATCATATACGTAATGATGTAGCATGACGGCCGGACACAAAACCTCCGCTACTTTAAAATATGTAAGATATATATTTAACCTCCGTTACGATTTGATTTACTATAATAATAACGTTACATTATTATTACGAAAATTATATTATTTCAAAAAACCCGAGGTGAATTCCTCACTTCCGCTTTTACACCGCTTCAATCCATCAACTTTCCATTCACGACATTGGGATTAAAGTGTTATGGTTATATTTACGATAATATTATTATTACTACGAAAATGATACAACTGAAACGATACCACTGTATTAAGAAACCTGGGTTTAGTTTGTCCGACACAGACATCGAGTCCTAATGCCTAAGGCCTATACATACCGTACCGTATAATTGGAAGAGACGTAACGCCGATGCTTTTGATATTTGATGGTCATTTTAACAATCGGTTTGTTTGTGTTTCACACTGAATGAAAAGCGTAAAGGTAGAGCATGGCGATTGTGATATATGACAGGTTGGACGATATGTTCGCCATGGACGGCATATAAATCAAAATAGCGGTGCATGGAGAGTCAGCCGCAGCACCGCCGTAATGACATCAGATGTAATCACATCACCCTGTCATGTGACCAGGTTCTCAGCTCTGATTGGTATACGTTTGAGGGGATATACGGACATACATACATACTTGCATATATACATACATACAGTGGGGAGAACAAGTATTTGATACACTGCCGATTTTGCAGGTTTTCCCACTTACAAAGCACGACAAGGTCTGTAATTTTTATCATAGGTACACTTCAACTGTGGAAGACGGAATCTAAAACAAAAATCCTGAAAATCACATTGTATGATTTTTAAGTAATTAATTTGCATTTTATTGCATGAAATAAGTATTTGATACATCAGAAAAACAGAACTTAATATTTGGTACAGAAACCTTTGTTTGCAATTACAGAGATCAGACGTTTCCTGTAGTTCTTAACCAGGTTTGCACACACTGCAGCAGGGATTTTGGCCCACTCCTCCATACAGATCTTCACCAGATCCTTCAGGTTTCGGGGCTGTCGCTGCGCAACACAGACTTTCAGCTCCCTCCAAAGATTTTCTATTGGGTTCAGGTCTGGAGACTGGCTAGGCCACTCCAGGACCTTGAGATGCTTCGTACGGAGCCACTCCTTAGTTGCCCTGGCTGTGTGTTTCGGGTCGTTGTCATGCTGGAAGACCCAGCCACGCCCCATCTTCAATGCTCTTATTGAGGGAAGGAGATTGTTGGCCAAGATCTCGCGATACATGGCCCCATCCATCCTCCCCTCAATACGGTGCAGTCGTCCTGTCCCCTTTGCAGAAAAGCATCCCCAAAGAATGATGTTTCCACCTCCATGCTTCACGGTTGGGATGGTGTTCTTGGGGTTGTACTCATCCTTCTTCTTCCTCCAAACACGGCGAGTGGAGTTTAAACCAAATAGCTCTATTTTGGTCTCATCAGACCACATGACCTTCTCCCATTCCTCCTCTGGATCATCCAGATGGTCATTGGCAAACTTCAGACGGGCCTGGACATGCGCTGGCTTGAGCAGAGGGACCTTGCGTGCGCTGCAGGATTTTAATCCATGACGGCGTAGTGTGTTACTTATGGTTTTCTTTGATACTGTGGTCCCAGCTCTCTTCAGGTCATTGACCAGGTCCTGCCGTGTAGTTCTGGGCTGATCCCTCACCTTTCTCATGATCATTGAGGCTCCACGAGGTGAGATCTTGCATGGAGCCCCAGACCGAGGGAGATTGACTGTCATCTTGAACTTCTTCCATTTTCTAATAATCGCGCCAACAGTTGTTGCCTTCTCACCAAGCTGCTTGCCTATTGTCCTGTAGCCCATCCCAGCCTTGTGCAAGTCTACAAATTTGTCCCTGATGTCCTTAGACAGCTCTCTGGTCTTGCCCATTGTGGAGAGGTTGGAGTCTGATTGAGTGTGGACAGGTCTGGAGACGGCTTTGCGGTCGGTCTTTGCGGTCTTTGTGGTCGGAGACGGTCTGGAGACGTCTTTTATGCAGATAACGAGTTCAAACAGATGCAGTTAATACAGGTAATGAGTGGAGAATGGGAGGGCTTCTTAAAGAAAAAACTAACAGGTCTGTGAGAGCCGGAATTCTTACTGGTTGGTAGGTGATCAAATACTTATTTCATGCAATAAAATGCAAATTAATTACTTAAAAATCATACAATGTGATTTTCAGGATTTTTGTTTTAGATTCCGTCTTCCACAGTTGAAGTGTACCTATGATAAAAATTACAGACCTTTACGTGCTTTGTAAGTGGGAAAACCTGCAAAATCGGCAGTGTATCAAATACTTGTTCTCCCCACTGTACATACATACAGACATACATACATACATACATACAGATGAACAAACACTGTTCTAGACGGCTCTGCCCGATGGGCTACGCCAGTAAAAAAAAAAAAAAAAAAAAATTAAGATTCCAACAGTTTGGTGATGTCAATAGGTCACAGATTCGATGCAGTTATTGTATGCAAGGGATATGCAACCAAATACTAACTGGTATACTACTTTAATTTACTTTAAGTTAATCTGTTCCAATACTTATGCTTATCTAAAATATGGGGACTGAACATAAAAAGCGTTGTTGTTCTATAGTGGTAAAACATATACATATTAATACCAATAAATATTAGCTGACCATTTCTACTTTTGCCTCATATTCATCTTTTGATCTGAAATCGAAATTTCTTGAGTATATAATATGTTGCAATAATAAATTAGACTTCCCTGTTGCAATACTTAGAGGGCATGGTGTATGTTAAAAAGGTGTGGTCGGATATGGACGAAACTTGATGGATAGGTTGGGTGTGCGACAAAGACTAATCATTTTGATTTTGGTGAAGATCCGGATGCAGATCCGGCCTATCGGTGGGATACAAAACGTAAACGGTTCAGCCTGGTGGAGGTATGTGTTCTACCAAGTGCTATTCTAGTCAGATTGTGACATCTACCACAGCCGACTATTAGGTACATTATAAGTTTGTATATTGGAAGATCTTTTTTTTGAGGACTGTGTTGTATTAAACCTATGGAGTGTCTGTGCCATCCCTACAAATGAAATCCTCCAATTTCCTGATATGCTGTACCTTGGCGTGTCTTGTACTGTTTTGAGTTTATCTTTCCGAGCACATTTTGATCACCTGTCGTACTTTGTCTCAACTGTGAAGGATAAACATAAACAGGAACAGTCGTCATACCTGTGTGGTTTGGTTCCGAATGGTTTGCAAAGCAGGACAAGGTCTCCTGCAAGTTACTCTTTTACCACGATAATCTCGAGATCTGAAATCGATTCCATCCTTGCGATGAGATGTTGTATAAGAGTACGTTTTGTGTAACCATCATACTCTGAAACGCTGTGGAGTTCGCAGGCTATATCACCTTTGGGATCGATAAAAGTTAGAGCATATGCCACTCAGAAGATTGTGCAGTCTTTGCCTTAGTGTAATCGCACTGTCGTCAAAACCACCCACTGACATGAATGATATATACATACTGTCGGGTGGAGTGCTGAATCAGGAAATGTGGTTGCTTGTTTTATTTTTATATATTTTGTCAAGCATGCCAGCATCTGCAAGATTTACACTTTTTGTTTTGAAATTGGTGTAGTTTCGTTTTATTTTTAAAATATATTGAGAATGCTGCAAGCAGCTGTTTTCATGATGGTCTTCCAGTTGGCACCTTACTTTGGAGTGTGTGTTGTTTGTTGTTATCTCCATATGCCCAACATGTGTGTGCAGTGCCAGCTCTAGATTAATATGATGCTCCACGCAAGGGGCATCTTCAGCGCACCCTCTCCGCTTGTTCATCTGTTGAATACCTTGAGAGGTAGTGAGGGTAAGCAGTTGTGAGGCAGTATCGAGGGTAGGCAGTGGTGAGGCGGTAGTGAAGTTAGGCTATGGTAAGGCTGTAGCGAAGGTAGGCAGTCGTGAGGTGGTAGCGAGTGTAGACAGTGGTGAAGTGGTCGCGAGGATAGGCAGTGGTGAGGTTATAGCAAGGGTAGGCAGTTGTGAGGTGGTAGCGAGGGTACGCAGTGGTGAGGCTGTAGCGAGGGTATGCATTGGTGAGGCTGTAGCGAGGGTACGCAGTGGTGAGGGTGTAACAATACAGATAGGTAGCATCGAGGCCAGGGAGGCAGTTTTTGGTGGTGATAAAACTTAAATATTTAGATTCTTCATTCTGTTGGAAGGAATGTAGACTGAGTTGTGTGTAGTTTTGAAAGAGCAGGAGTTAGACACATTGAAGGAAGGTTAAATGACATCGTATCGGCTCACAGTAGAAAGACGTTTGGTGTGGTACATGGACAAGCAAATTATATCGGGAAAGTTTACACAGAATATTTGAATAAAAGGTATTAGGACATTGGGTAAGCAGCTGAAAGCAAAGGGTTGTGAGGTAATATTTTCAGGTATTAGCCCAAGATTAGGAAATGGAATATGATTTTTGAGCAGAGCGATATACTGAATGCTTACCTTTGGCTTGAATAGTGCTGTAAGGAGGAAGGTTTTGCATTGATGAAGCAGTGGAAACTGAAAAAAGGGGACGGACGCAACCTCATCCCCTCCTCCCCACACATGCACAAAGGTTATGTTTTCACCTGCTTGTCTGTGAGCAGAATATTTCAAAACGTTGTGGACGGATTCAGACAAAACTTGGTGGGCATGTTGGGTGTGTGACAAGGACGAATTAATCCCATTTTGGTGAAGATCTGGATCGGCCTATCAATGGGATACAGAATACAAACTGTTCAGCCTATCAGAGGTATGTACTCTACTGAGTGCCGTCCCCCGCGCAACGGGAGTTGGAGTTTTGCAATCGCTTCTGTGTGTCTGTGTGTCTGTCCGGGCAGTAACCTTTTTACCATTTGAGCTTTTGTCATAAAATTTTCAACAAAGTTTTATTATGAGGATATGGAGAAAACAAATTAATAAAACTAGTAAGGTACCTGTGCCACGCACGGGTGGGAGGCCAGAAGCGAACAGACAATGCAGATACGGCGAATGCTAAAGCATGAAACCAATAAATTCCACATTCCTGTAGCACCTTCAGTCGCACGTCAGACATGAACAGCAAGTTCGTAAAGCACTTCCATGAAAAACGTACCCGTTTGCAAACAAACGGGTACGTTCACGTATAGAAACATCGATCGTGGGTCCGTGGCGAATCTGCATATGGCGATCCGCGAAGTTCACGTTCAGAAAGTAGAAACCATCACGGCATGTCGTCATTCACTTGAACTCGATGTCTCTTTTTCATTCCAAACAACATAACTCCAATCACAAATTAATCACAAAATAAACTTTTAACAACATTGTTAATGTTTCCTTCATTGTAAAAACTACCAAATCAACAGATAAAAGGATTTTGAGCCGATAGCTGTTACGGCCTTGGCAAGATCACGGCAGTGATGACTCCATCTAAATCTTGCTGTCTGATAATATGGACCAACTTCTATCTACCCATCCCAACTCTCTCTTCCTCATATGTGGTGATTTCAATTGTCACCATGCCAGTTGGCTGGGTGTGGGTACCTCTCTCACCAGCCATGGCTCTTCAGCAAAGGACTTCTGCGAAACTGCCAAAATCAAGACTCTCTGCTCACCTTCACTCTTTCATTCCTCTTTGCTCCCACCTCTGGAACAAACTCCCACACTCTCTTCAATCCCACTCCTCCCTCCAGGTCTTTAAAACGGCTGTTCACCACCATCTCTTATCTTCCCCAATCCAAAACCTTGATCTTTTCTACCCCCGTTAAAACACCCCAAACCCACCTCTTGAAATTCCGTTTTCTTTCATGAATGTCCTTGTAGTGTCCATCTTGTTTATCCTGTGTATCCCGCCCCAGCCCTCTCTCTTCCACGGATATCCCGATGTCCCTGTTCCCTACTGTTGTTGTGCTTCCCTCTCTCTCTCCCCCTCTTGTCTCCCACTCCCTTTATTATATGTTCTATTTGTTAGCTCTTACACAAGCCTCGACTTAGTATACAAAAAAAGGTACAGTTTGGCAAAAAAAGCCTGGCAATATTTAAAGTTCTGGGCAGCTGTAGTTCTGTCAGCTGTAGTTCCCTACTCCTATTTTCCTCAATACCTCTTAAATTTGCGCATCGCAGAATTGTGGTTCACGGGGATTTTCAAGAATGTAATCTCCGCAAAAGACAAGGCCCTCCTGTATAAACTCGAACTGTAGATTTCAATTTAGCCACAAAATAATGTTCAAATAAAAGTTCACCAAATTCAGGTCTGTGGATGTTTAAGAATTGGTTGAAGTAAAAAAAACCTGAAATCTTTATTGTCAATATTGATTGAACAAAAACAGTTTAGATTCAGCAACTTTATCCCAAAGCAACTGTTTATATAGATTGACAGCAACAAATCTCAAATATGATGACTGCGAATAGCAACGTGATCACACGCAACCACTGCACTGGCGAAATGTACAGTTGAACTTGATAATTGTCGGTGTATGTTTTTCCGCATTAAATCGATATCGGGAAAATCTCTTTCTGTTCTCTAGCAAAGTGGTCACTCGATACAGTAATGTTATTATATCATATGGAAAAGTGTGCTTTTGCTCAATTCATTTCTGATGGATTGAATGTATAGTAGAGAAAGAATGATTCCTCCTTTCCCCCTCCTCCTACCCACCTACCCTTATGTTACCTGCTCGGTTCTGGTTATACGTTCAAGATCCTGAATGTTCACACCATAGGACTTTGGAGGATAGTAATATGGTCAATTTGAAATGGGAAAAATGTTTAATGGATTGAAAAAAAGGATGGAGGATGGATAATGACTGTTCAAAATGGTTAACGAACGAGATGCTCAAAATTGTTCAATAGATGCCAAAAACGAGAGAACAAGAAAGAGCAATCAGAGATTGCAGACCCTTGCCAGGATGTATTTTAGTGGTTCTTAAAGCTTTTGTGTTAGTTAAAACAAATATGGCAGCTGAACCACGTGACCGATGACGTCATTATTATATTTTGTCTCCACCAATTTATCCCTAGATGACGCTCAACAAATTTCATCTTGATCGGATGAAGTTTTGTACTTGTTCAATTATGACGTCTTAATGGAGGCACATACGTACAGTGCATTCAGAAAGTATTCAGACCCCTTCACTTTTTTCACATTTTGTTATGTTGCAGCCTTATGATAAAATCGTTTAAATTCTTTTTTTCCCTCATCAATCTACATTCAATACCCCATAATGACAAAGAGAAAACAGGATTTTACAAAGTTTTGCAAATTTATTAAAAAGAAAAAACTGAAATATCACATTGACATAAGTATTCAGACCCTTTGCTATAACACTTGAAATTTAGCTCAGGTGCCTCCCATTTCTCTTGATCATCTTTGAGATGTTTCTACACCTTGATTGGAGTCCACCTGTGGTAAATTCAATTGATTGGACATGATTTGGAAAGGCACACACCTGTCTATATATGGTCTCACAGCTGACAATGCATATCAGAGCAAAAACCAAGCCATGAGGTCGAAGGAACTGCCTGCCGAGCTCAGAGACAGGATTGTGTTGAGGTACTGATCTGGGGAAGCCTACAAAAAAATTCTACTGCATTGAAGGTTCCCAAGAGCACAGTGGCCTCCATAATTCTTAAATGGAAGAAGTTTGGAACAACCAGGACTCTTCCTAGAGCTGGCCGCCCGGCCAAACTGAGCAATTGGGGGAGAACGGCATTCGTAAGAGAGGTGACCAAGAACTCGATGGTCACTCTGGCTGAGCTCCAAAGATCCTGTGTGGAGATTGGAGAAACTTCCAGAAGGACAACCATCACTGAAACACTCCACCGATCTCGGCTTTATGGCAGAGTGGTCAGACGGAAGCCTCTCTTCAGTGAAAGACACATGAAAGCCCTCTTGGAGTTTGTAAAAAAGCACCTAAAGGACTCTCAGACTGTGAGAAACAAGATTCTGTGGTCTGATGAAACCAAGATTGAACTGTTTGGCTTCTGTCTGAAGGGGTCTGAATACTTTTTGAATGCGCTGTATGACATCATTATTAACATATGTTAATCATCATGAAGGGTTCTTTACAATGAGCAATGTCTCAATTTTTTCTATGCAACGCTTTCGGAGATATAGAGGTGCAAAGTTTTTCAGTTTTTCCAAGATGGTGGCCGAACCATGTGACCAATGACATCATCATTTTTTTTTTTGCTCCACCAATGATTTATCCCTAGATGACGCTCAATAAATTTCATCTCTATCGGATGAAGTTTTGTACTTGTCTAAATATGACGTCATAATGGAGGAACTCATGGCATCATCATTAACATATGTTATTCCACATGGAGAGTTCTTTACAATGAGCCATGTTTCAATTTTTTTCTATGCGGCACTTTCGGAGATACAGAGATGCAAAGGTTTTCGTTTTTTCCAAGATGGCGCCCATGCCACGTGACATGTGACGTCATAATTATCATTAACAATTTATACAGGTGGAGCTGCACCTATGGCGAAAATTTTGCTGTCAATCGGAACAACGGTTGCAGAGAAAATCATATTTATTCTGTGCGGACAAACAGACAAATGGACTCAAATGCAATACCCTCCTCTGGTGAGGGTAAAAATACATATGTTTATATATGACTAGCAGGACTACCCGGCGTTGCCCGGTGATGTTCCAATCCTGTTGGCATTTTGAAGAAATCAAATTTTTTTTTTTTTTTGTCGGGCGTAAAACAGTCCCCTGCACCAAGTAAGGAAAATCTATATTTAGAATCTTACTAGAATTCACCAAATGTCCGAACGTCTGTCTGTCTGTCCGTCCGTTCCCAGGTACCGCAAAAACGGCTGAACCGATCGTAACAAAATTTCGGGTGGGTAATCCTGGGACTCCCTGGAGTAAAATAGGCTATATTGTTTTTCCAATTTCGGCTTTGGTCTCCAGCATTTTCAGGTTTGGACTCCCGCCTAACGTTATTGTCCCGGGCACCGCAAAAAACGGCTGCACCGATCGCAACGACACACCTCCATGCCCGTGAGATTCCCACGGGTGACCCCACTAGTTATAATAACACACACAACCACACTAATCAGGGATAATTTTAATATTACCTTCCACATAGCTACCATAGAGCTCAGGCACCATGGAGCCATTCTTTTTTAATCCGAAAAAAAATCTAACATTGTTTTTTTCCCCAAAATTTTCTAAATTTTTTTTTTTGCCGATAAACACTCCCCGGCACTCACTGATGTACCTCAAAGTTTGACGAAGACCCGTTCAGCCATCTCTGATAAAAGATGGCGACAGACAGACCAACATCTCTCTTATATAGTAGATTAATGTAACCTGCTGCTTTGTTGTAGTCTGTCGGAAATTAATGAAACAGAACCACCAAATTTTAAGTCCAGTTTGTTCGCTCATATGCAGGACAAGGAAGTGTGGTTCTGTACCGCTGATGTTGTGTCCTCTGCTAATTAGCGCAGGAATTATGGAATTTGTTGAGGGTGCCGGTGATTGCTTACTTACTGTTCGCGAAGGGCACCGTGGGATCTTTAACGTCCACCAATGAATGCCGCAGATGGGATGCTCAGTTTAGCATCCATCCGAAGGTCGGTACACACTGATGAATCACACTGCTGGATGAAACACCGGGATGACAGTTTATAGATGTAGTACGGGATTCGAACCCAGGCTAGACAGCTTAGAGGCGATTAGTGCATACCTCTGGACCATCCTGTCCCTTTAAATACAGTGGCAGGAGTACACTGTAGTATTAGTCAGCCTGAACGTATTTTTCTTTTATCACAAAGGTTATTTCTAAATCCCCCCTAACCCCACCTCTTGGGAATTGGAAGCGATCCACTGATGTGTTTCTTGCTCACTAGCTGTCATCAAGGTGGAGTGGAGAACCTTTAAAAGTTAAACTGGCAAGCTGAGCTACACTCTGCACTGATGAGGGCCAGTGCGACAGAAACGCATCAGTGGATTACTTCCTTTCCCATTCAGGTGGCCGGCATTGCCCACTGACTGATACTATGGTAAGAAGTTAACACTACATTTAGCACTGGGCATCCTGCCCCACAATTCTCTCAACAATCTGGCATTAATATTCTGTCTCTCTCAAGTTCAGTATTACTTTGTTCACTGTTGTGCAAAATCCATGCCTCTTACTATACGTTTATTGTATACTAGCCGAAACCCGTGGAACATCCACGGAAGGGAGGATGTGGTGTATGGATAGAGTGTACCATTATGGATGGCATAGGGGATTTGCTTGTCCGAGTAAGAGTTAGGAAGAAAGATGAGAATGAAGAGTGCGTATATGAACAACGTATTTATTGCAATCTACTTAAATGACAACGCTACGATATACTTTTGAAAATATCACGTACCGTCACGAAGTCAATGCCATCCTTTTATCTCTTCGTATACAACTCACTGATTTCTACCTTATCGTGAACAGGGTAAAGCCTACTTTGATAATCATGAACGGTGGCAGATGCATGAGTTGGTGAAACGAAAGGGGGGGGGGGGGGGCTGATCATGACCTACCCTACGCCACATGCCCTACGCCATTTGTTGAGATCATGGCCACAACGGAAGCACAACAACTGGATAGATAGGGCCTAGGCCTACGCCTACTTTTCGTCACTCGGCGAAGTACACTTTGTTTTAAGCTTTCAGAAGCTGAAGCCTTGGTATTTATTGCTTTATATGATACTAATGGGCTGCTGATCGGTTTCACTTCGTTGTAATCACAGTATATGGAAGAAATTATGGTAAACCCACCTGATGAGGTTAGCGTACACCGCGATCGACGACACCGGCATGCTCAGGATTGTCCACTCAGTGGATGGCTTGCTGTCGCCTTCGATTGTCCAATCAGCGGACGGCTTGCTTCGCCTTCACCCAGCAGACGTCAATATGATGGCGTCGTAAGATGGCGTCGTATCGGCCGTTAATCGGATGCTTTTTGGCCCCAACGTCGGCTAATTCAGATTTTTCGAGTATGGCTGTACGTGATAAACAAAGAGCGAGGTTCGTAGATCGTAAATCCATTAGTGCCGTGGGCATCGGGTCACTGGGTGCGGCGTAAAAGGGATAACAAAGTCGAGTCCTTACGCTATTATTATATAGACTAGCCGAAACCCGTGGAACATCCACGGAAGGGAGGATGTGGTGTATGGATAGAGTGTACCATTATGGATGGCATAGGGGAGCGCTCATGGGATCCTCTTCTTCCGTTAAGCTCCAATTTTTTCTCTTTAAGTTAAGTCCAATCAGTCCCCTCTGCTCGAAGTGCTCAGGCCATGCCTTCCCGCTCTCATACTTTTATTTCCGTTCTGTGTAGAAAGAGATTGACATATCGTTGGTCTGTTTTCAGCTCGTTATCTTTAAGCTTCCTTACGTCTCGCCACCTGCTGCACCTCTCTGAGTTACGAGGATTTATGCAACGCACCCCGAGTATCGCAACGTCACTCCATTTAACTTTATTAAAATGACGATAAAGACGTTTCCTTATATATCCTAATTTAAAATGTTCAAGGGAATAAAAAAGACCATTTGGTTCACACCACCCATGTTCACACCACTCGACTGTCCAATCAGTGGACGGCTCGCTTCGCCTTCGCCCAGCAGACGCCAATACAATGGCGTCGTAAGATGGCGTCGTATCGGCAGTTAATCTGATGCGTTTGGGCCCCAACGTCGGCTAATTCAGATTTTTCGAGTATGGCTGTACGTCATAAACAAAGAACGCGGTTCGTAGATCGTAAATCCATTAGTGCCATGGGCATCGGGTCACTGGGTGCGGCATAAAAGGGATAACAAAGTCGAGTCCTTACGCTATTATTATATAGATAAGGGATGGCTCTTGATTTGAAAGCATTTTCCATATTTAACAAGCTGTATTGGAGCAAATGATATACTTGTATTTGATGTCGCTGTAGCTAGAGGATATAGCTGTGTTTGTAATGTGGGTAAAGGTGAATAACTGAATAGCACCATTGGGAAAACTGTCTCAGGAGGAGTGGGGAGAGCATCGCCGGGGGAATTTATTTTTTAGCTTATCTGGAATTGGAAGTCCTGATAAGGTATTGTCATCGTACACTGTCCGTCAGTCCGTCCGTCACCTATTTTGACGTTTCCGGCCAAACCGCTGTGTTGATCCGGCTGAAATTTCGCAGCAAGGTTCCGCTCTGGACTGGTCATGTGACCGGAAGTGTGTCAAAATGGTGGACTTAGTAAATTTCTTCAAAAATATTTTTCTCAAGATCCATCATTGAGAATGCTACCAAAAATGGGGTTACAACATTAGGCCAGCGTAGGGATGTTAAATTGAGAATGGGAGTCGGGCAACATGTTGTTCGTCATGGTTGTCATGGTCATTGGTCATGGTGATGTTCTTTAGTTGGGTGGTCATGCCGATCATGTTACCGGAAGTGTGTCATAATCGCCGACTTGGTCAATTTTTGGGAAAATTGCATAAATTCCATCAAAAATTTTCTCTAGACCCACCAGCCAGAGTTACCAAATTTGGGCTACAACATTAGGATAGTGTCCTTATGTTAAATTGCAGAGGCCATGGCGATCATGTGACCGGAAGTGTGTCAAAATGGTGGACTTAGTAAATTCCTTCAAAAATATTTTTCTCAAGACCCACCAGTCAGAATGCTGCCAAATTTGTGATACAACATTAGGACAGGGTCCTGATAAATTGTGGAAGCCAAGCCGATCACGTGACCGGAAGTGTGAAAAATGGCCGACTTGTTCAATTTTTTGGAAAATCGCGTAAATTCCTTCAAAAATCTCCGCCAGACCCACTAGTCAAAATGCTACCAAATTTGTGATACACCATTAGGATAGGGCCCTGATAAATTGTGGAAGCCAAGCCGATCACGTGACCAGAAGTGTGTAAAAATGGCAGACTTGGTCAATTTTTTGGAAAATCACGTAAATTCCTTCAAAAATCTCCGCCAGACTCACGAGTCAAAATGCTACCAAATTTGGGTTACAACATTCGGCCAATGTCCAGGTAAGCTACAGGCCCAGTGGTCCTATTTTTAATACAAAGTTCTAGGCTCATAGAGGAGCTAAACGACAAGGAAAAAGCAAGTTTTCAAACTGCCGTTGGGTATTAGGGTGTGGTTGAAGGGGGAAAGGGGGGTGGTGTAGACATACATACACAAGGAAAAAAAGGAGGAATAACACAAAGGGAAGGCCGGAGATGTACTGAAAGGACAAAGCAATCTTTACATAATTGAACTGTCTGCCCTGTGATGCAGGAGGAGCTGAGGTGCAGGAGGGGTTGGGTGTGTTACTGCAGCAAATGTGATTAAAGCAGGAACTCGTAACAAATCCGTGGATTTGGACTGATTTCCTTAAAACAAGGGGGTTCAGTCAAATTGAAATTTTCCGGCACTTGAAATAGAGCTTCCTAAAGCTCTGGCCCCATGTTTGGTCAATTTGAATCCATCCGCAGAAGTGGGGAAAAAATAAAAAAAATTGGGGTGGGGAGAGGTGGTATTTCAGCAAATAGAGGGATGAGGGTAGCGGATTGAAGATTAGAGGGAAAACGCACGAGCGATTCCATGGAAAGGTCGTGCGGCTCTCATCGTGAATTCTTCGTCGACGGGGAAAGTTTGTCACGTGTGACTCTTCACACAAATGAAGCAAAATGATCCAGAAGCTCTTTCATTGTTTCGCTCGGAGGAGCGCTTCGGAGATGAGGCGAGCACCGGGCTCTGCCTTCCTGATTGTTTTCGCCAATTAAGCGAACGACACGGGAAACAGGGAGGGAGACGCAAATTAAGGAAGCGCTTCCCGCTGCGGTCGTGGGACGCCTGAAGGGGCGAAGAACAGGCGAAGCTTCGCGAGTCGCAGCACCGGCTCCGACTGCGATGATGATGATAAGCTTCGGTTAAATTAGCACGTAATGATAAGCTGTAATGGGAGCAAAGATGACAGCCTATCAGCAGCGGTGGAATTCAAAGGGTCTTCAAGTTTCCCCGAGAATAAAGGCTTTTGGAGCGCTTGACGTAAATGTATGCGAAATCTTCTTTAGTTATACAAGAGTGTCACTTTGGCGAGATGGACAGGATGTAACACTTCTTTTCACACCAGGAATTATGGTCAATTCTGTAACGCCCGTTAATTGGATGCACACTCCTCCTCCAAAGCCACCCACCCCCCACCTGATGGCTTTTAAATTGGCAATCAGCTTTGTCTCAATTTCCTATAATTAGCTTGCTTGACAAACCCAATATATGGCTGGAAAATGCTATCCTGCGCTTTCTAGGGGTTGTAATTTCACTGTGATTGAATTTATATAGCAATTTTCTCCAAAATGATCTCACATTCCAGAATTATTCTGATATAATCTTTTCAGGTTTTTTTTTTCTTCTTAAGAAATATTACGATGCAATTCCGAAATTACAATCTTTTGCACAAGGAAGTCTTTTTTGCAATACGTGTCCACAATACGCCCGGTACGCGCTCCTTGGTATCCCCCGATACTCCTTGTTACCCTCGCAGGAGGAAAGGGTATTGCATTTGGATCCATTTGTCTGTTTGTTTGTCTGTTTGTCCGCACAGAATAAATATGATTTTCTCGGCAGCCGTTGGTCCAATTGACAGGAAATTTCTACCATAGGTGCAACTCCACCTGTATAATTTTTTTAATGATAATTATGACGTCATAGGTTACGTGGTTCGGCCGCCACCTTGGAAAAATCGAAAAGCTTTGCACCTCTATATCTCGGAAAGCGCTGAATAGAAAAAATTGAGACATGGCTCATTGTAAAGAACTCTCCATGGGGAATAAAATATGCTAATGATGATGTCACAGGTGCCTCCATTACGACGTCATAATTCGACAAGTACAAAACTTCATCCAATCAAGATGAAATTTCTTGAGCGCCATGTCGGCATAAACTGGTGGAGAAAAAAAAAGAATGATGACGTCATCGGTCACGTGGTTCGGCCGCCATCTTGGAAAAACCGAAAAACTTTGCACCTCTATATCTCCGAAAGTGTTGAATAGAAAAAATTTGAGACATGGCTCATTGTAAAGAACTCTCCATGGAGAATAAAATATGTCAATGATCATGTCAAAGGTGTCTCTATTATGACGTCATAATTCGACAAGTACAAAACTTCTTATAATATGACTTCTGATAGTACTTCTGATAATATGGACCAACTTCTATCTACCCATCCCAACTCTCTCTTCCTCATATGTGGTGATTTCAATTGTCACCATGCCAGTTGGCTGAGTGTGGGTACCTCTCTCACCAGCCATGGCTCTTCAGCAAAGGACTTCTGCGACTCACTGGGACTGACACAATCTGTCAATTTCCCGACCCGGATCTCAGTCAACGGAGCATCTTCTCGTCTGTATTTGGTTATGACAAACTTCCCTGAAAATGTCTGCTGCTCTTCTTCTGCTCCAATCGGCTCATCTGATCATGTGCTTGTCAAAGTGGACATCTCTCTGACCATTCTCAGAGAGCCTCCTCAGCGTCGACGAGTCTGGCATTTCACTCAGGCCAACTGGCACGGTCTTCAAGCAGCCATCAATCATCTGGACTGGTCTCCCATCTCTACCGCCTCTGACATCAACTCATCCTGGGAATTCTTTCAAAGTAAATTGCTCTCTCTCATGCACAGATTTATCCCATCTCGTCTTCAGTTGTCATACCCTTCCTCCCGTCCATGGTACACGGAATCTTGTGGTGAGGCTGTTGCCCTGAAACAACTTGCTTTCGTCTCCTGGAAAGCAAATCCAACGGAAGGAAATCTCATTTCCTTTCACAAAGCCCGAAACAAGTGTGTGTCCACCCTCAGGAGAGCCAGGAAACAATATCTCACCGTTCTCAAGACCGAACTCTCTTATCTGTCTCCCTCTTCCAAATCCTGGTGGCGTCTGGTCAAATCTGTTTCTGGTGTTTGTTCCCCCTCCATCCCCTCCCTCACCTCAAACGGCTTAACGGCTGACTCCGCAAGTGAAAAAGCTGAATGCCTCAACTCTGTGTTTGCCTCTAAATCTTGTGTCCCAAACCCATCCCTCTCTGTACCCACCGTACCCAGTCGTACCCAGCTGCTCCTGGACTCTTGTGTCCTTTCCTCCTGACAAGGTGGAAAAGTTTCTGTCAACCCTCGACTCTGATTCTGCAACTGGTCCTGACGGCATCAGCCCACGGGTCCTAAAATCATGTGCTTCCGCTCTTTCACTCCCTCTTTCTGTTCTCTTCACCCTCTCCTTTGCTCAAGGTCATCTGCCATCTGCTTGGAAATCAGCCAACATCACCGCTTTGCACAAAAAAGGTGCAAAAACAGATCCCAGCAACTACAGACCAATCAGCCTTCTCCCAATTATCAGCAAAGTCATGGAATCCATCATTGCTTCAGATATGAAATCTTTCCTCTTCTCCAATGGCTTGATCTCTGATCATCAATTTGGTTTCAGACCTGGTCACTCTACTCTGGACATGCTGCTTCTGCTTTCTCAACAATGGATGGAGGTCCTCAACGCCAAACAGGAAATTAGAGCCGTCTCCCTTGACATTTCACGTGCCTTCGATACGGTCTGGCACCCTGCTCTGCTCACCAAACTCTCCTCCTTTGGTATCCATGGAAATCTCCACGCATGGCTGGCGGACTTCCTCTCTGGTCGTAGTCAACGTGTGGCCCTGAATGGGTTTCTCTCATCTCCTCTTCCTGTTCAGGCTGGAGTTCCCCAAGGTAGTGTTCTGGGCCCTGTGCTTTTTCTGGTCTTCATCAATGATCTCTCTGACTCTCTTGAAAATCCTCTCTATCTCTTTGCTGACGACTCTACTCTCTGTCGCTCCATTCCTCATCCCTCAGATCGGCAGTCTGCAGCCTCCTCACTCTCTGCAGACCTGGACAAAATCACAGACTGGGCAAACAAATGGAACATGTCTTTCAATACTGATAAATCTCACACTCTTACGATGTCTCTCCGAAAAGACCGACTGGAAAACCCTCCAATCCACTTTCTGAATAATCCTCTCCAAGAAGTTCTGTCACTCAAGCTTTTGGGTCTCACTATTTGCCATGATCTTTCCTGGGAAAACCACATTTCAAATCTGGCCTCCAAAGCCAGTCGCCGACTGGGCATCCTCCGTCGTGCGAAGTCCTTCCTTGGCACACCTGAGCTCCTCACCACATACAAGGCTTTCATCCGCAGCTCTATGGAATACTGCTCTCCCCTCTGGTCTGGTGCTCCTGCCTCACACCTAGCCCGTCTTCACGCTGTTGAAACCAAAGCGTTCAGAATCATTGGAATCTCCCGCGATGAAGCTAACTCCAAGGGCCTTTCACTCACTCACCGCAGGCAGGTTGGTGGTCTTTCCGTCTTCTACCGACTCCTCTCTGGCCTTGCCCCCCCCCCCCCAGCCCTCTCTGGGCTCTGTCCCCCAAATATTCCTACAGGTCGCACAAGATCTGCCTGCAACCCTCTTATGGTTAAACTGCCAAAATCAAGACTTTCAGCTCACCTTCACTCCTTCATTCCTCTTTTCTCCTGCCTATGGAACAAACTCCCTCACTCTCTTCAATCCCACTCCACCCTCCAGGTCTTTAAAGCAGCTGTTCACCACCATCTCTTATCCTCCCCCATCCAAAACCTTGAACTTTTCTACCCCCGCTAATTTCGGTCCCCTTGTGCTTTATACTTGTCCCACCCCCCCCCCCCCCCCATTCCCACGCCTCCTGCCCCCAAGCCCTCTCCCTCCCACACTTCTCCCTGCTCTCAAATGTTGTGGTTGTGTGCTTCCCCTTCTCTCCCCATCTTGTCTTCCGCTCCCTCTTTTTGTATATTTTGTTTGTCTGGTTGATTTGTTTGTGAAATAAATGTTAGCTCTTTCACGAGCCTCGATTCAGTATACAAAAAAAAAAAAAAAAAAAAAAAATAAAACCGATCAAGATGAAATTTATTGAGCATCATCTCGGAATAAATTAATTTAGAAAAAAAAAAAAATGACGTCATCGGTCTCGTGGTTCGGCCGCCATATTTGTTTTAACACAAAAGCCTTAAAAACCACTGAAAATACATCATGGCGAATGTTTGCAATCTCTGCGCTTTTTCTTGTTACCCTCGCCGGCGGAGAGGGTATTGCATTTGGGTCCGTTTGTCTGTTTGGCCGCACAGAATAAATATGATTTTCTCGGCAGCCTTCGTCCGATTGACAGGAAACTTCTACCATTGGTGCATCTCCACCTGTATAATTTTTTATGGTAATTATGACGTCATAGATCACGTGGTAGGGTCGCCACCTTGGAAAAACCGAAAAACTTTGCACCACTACATCTCGGAAAGAACCACGTAGAAAAAATTGAGACACGGCTCATTGTAAAGAACTCTCCATGGGGAATAAAATATGTTAACGATGATGTCATAGGTGCCTCCATTATGACATCATAATTCGACAAATACAAAACTTCATCCGGATCAAGATTAAATTTCTTGAACATCATCTCGGGATAAATTGGTGGAGAATTTTTTTTAATGATGACGTCATCGGTCAAGTGGTTCGGCCGCCATATTTGTTTTTAACACAAAAGCATTAAAAACCACTGAAAACACATCCTGGCGAGGGTCTGCGATCTCCGATTTCTCTTTCCTGCTCTATTTTGCGTTTGGCGCGCGCTGTTGCACCGGATATTATAAATGTCCTTTGTGAAATGAGTCCATATTTTTGTCTTTCCTTAGCATCGTTTTTGAATGTTCGAAGGCAGTGCGGATTAGGAAGTCTGTTAACAGTCCACACAGAATGAGACGCCTGGGTAGTATCGGTTCTCGGCATACATACACCGTCAAGTGGTCTGCATTGAATTACGTTTGATTGTTTTCAACTATCGGACTCTACAGATTCGAGTTATTTAATAGATTGACAACAATAACATAAATGAAGTGCTGCAGATTCCCCAAAAAACTCAGCGGTAGCTTCTTCAAATCTCATTGAACATCTCCCGACCTGATCTCTCACCTGAGGCTCATCGAGCTTCATAAGGCTCGTGCACTAACTGTTGTAGGCCAATATTTATATAATGAATGTCCAATCATTCCTCAGTTGCTACTTTTTGTTTATGACAACTGCTTTAACGGCCCCAATTATTTTCACCTATTGTGGGATTGGCCAGTGAATGTTTTTTGGCCAAAGTCTTCCACGGACTGTCTGCCCAGAGTTATGCTGTTCGACAGAAATTTGTAATTGCCTCCGCCACCAAAGGTGGATGGAGGTTATGTTTTCACCCCTGTCTGTCTTTTTTGTCTGTCTGTCTGTCTGTGAACAAGATATCTCAAAAGGTTGTGGATGGATTCGAACGAAATTTGGGAGAGAGGCAGTGCATGTGACAAGGAAGAAATGTTTAGATTTTGATGAAGATCTGGATTTGGATCCGGCTAGTATAATTTTTTAAGTGATTCTTCAACATTGGGAGATCGGGCCATAAACTATACATAGCAGGATATCCCAAAAAGTTATGGATGGATTTGGACGAAACTTGGTGGACCGGTTGGGTGTGTGACAAGAACGAATCGATTCGATTTTGGTGAAGATTTGAATATGGATTCGGATTCGAGAATTATTTAATTTTTAAGTGATTCTTCATCATTGAGAGATCGGGCGAAAAGTGATGTATAACATGATATTTAAAATAGTTATGAACGAGTTATGGCTAAACTTGGTGCACAAGTTGGTTAGTTGACAACAACAAACCGATTAGATTTTGTTTCATGTCTGAATCCCGATCCGGCCTATCAATGGGATACAAAACATAAGCTGTTCAGCCTGGCTGGGATATGCGCTCTACCGCGTGCTGTTCTACTTTATTTATGGTTCTGCCAAAAACTCATCTTCTCTTTGCGATAGACAATGTCGTATCTATATCTTTCATATCTATGCACATACCTTGTGGTACAGCAGATGATAGAAGTAGTAAATTTTTGTGTGAAGGTTAACAGGTGCTAACTAATAGTCACCATGGTGTTTGACGCAGAAAGGTTTGCGGCGTCCCCTAATGAGGCACAGTTCCAAGCATTAAAAAGATCGGAACTCTTGATATTGGCCAAATATTTTAACTTGGAGGTCCGAGTTAATATGAAGAAAGCAGAGATGCAGACATTGGTGGTAGAATCTCTGGTGGGACAAGGAACATGGAAAGAGGTAGCCTTGGATTGGTTACCCGAGGAACAAGAAAATGTGCAGCTCCGGAAAATGGAGATGCAACTGCAGAGCCAGGAAAGGTTAAAAGAGTTGGAATGGAAAGCCGAGGAAAGAAGAGCAAAGGAAAGAGCAGAACAGGAACGAGAACTCGAGGAGAGAATAGCGGAGGAAAGGAGAGCTGAAGAAGAAAGAAGAGCAGAGGAAAGAGCAGAGGAAAGGAGAGCCGAAAGGGAGTTAAAGGAACGTGACATTGAGTATCAGAAGGAACTTAAACTCAAGGATCTGGAATTACTGGGAGAATGGAGAGAAGTAGTATCCATGCCGGCTAGTTCGACAACTAGTGAGAACACTTGGGATGTTGGTAGGTATGTGAGGCTGGTTCCACCCTTCAATGAAAAGGATGTAGCCAAGTTTTTTTAAACATTTTGAGAAAGTGGCTCAAATGCTAAAATGGCCTGTGGGGTCCTGGACTATGTTAGTGCAAAGTGTTCTGGTGGGTAAAGCTGAAGATATATTTTCAGCTTTACCGATTGACCAATGTGCAGATTATGAGATAGTGAAGAAAGCCATTCTCAAAGCCTATGAATTGGTCCCTGAAGCTTACCGGCAAAAATTCAGGAATGCCAGGAAGAGGGAGAGCGAGACCCATGCGGAGTTTGCCAGAATGAAGGAAACCATGTTTGATCGGTGGTGTGACTCGAAGGGGATTGGGAAAGACTTCAACCTGTTATGACAATTGATCTTGGTGGAGGAATTCAAACAGTGTGTCCACGTGGACATTAAAGTACATCTGGATGAAAAGAAAGTACCAGAATTGTATGAGGCAGCAACTGTGGCAGATGACTATGCTTTGACACACAGGATGGGGTTCCACAAACCTAACTCCTCGCCTAGAGTTAGCCAGGAGAGTTATGGTAAATCAGGTTCGGAGAACAGATTTTCATGGAGGCGGCCTAGAGAGGACTATGGGGACAAATCTGATACCGTGACTTTTAGGGATCAGAAGACTGCAGTTCCAAGACAGAATTATCTTCCGGGGGGCCCGAGGCAGACCACGAGTTTTTCCTACGGGCCTACTTGTGCTTTTTGCAAGAAACCTGGGCATTTGATGTCCCAATGTTACGCCCTGAAAAAGAAAAATCAGGAGCGGAGTCAAACTAGTGCAACTCCGAATGCATTGGCCAATGCGAGAAATCGTCCTTGGAGGACAGAGCCTTGTGAAGGTTCCCATGCCAAAGTTACGGCATCACAGAATGACCTTGTTCAAGAGGGTTACAAACCTTTTATTTCCGAGGGGTTTGTGTCACTGGATGGGGACTTGACTAACCAGAGACCTGTTAGGGTATTGAGGAACACAGGAGCACATCAATCTTTGATGCTTGAGGGCATTTTGCCATTGTCAGAGAAGACGGAAACTGGTGTTAGTGTTCTTTTACAGGGGGTTGGTGGCTGTGTTAAAGCTCCTCTTCATGTCATCCATTTGAAGTCTGAGTTGGTGTCAGGACCGGTCACTCTGGGGTTACAAGCCACTCTTCCTGTAGAGGGAATCTCTTTTATTATCGGGCATGATTTGGCCGGTGGTCGAGTTTCTGGTAATCCAATGTTGGTTGAAAAGCCCAGTATGGAAAATAACACCGCACAGATAGAGCAGGAGATCCCGGGTATCTTTCCATCCTGTGCAGTGACTCGTGCTATGGGTAGGAAGCGCTCTGAAGAGAAGGAGAAGGAAGGCGATGTGGATTTGAGTTCCTTAGAGGTATTGGAGGAAAATTCTGAAAGACATAATAGGAAAGGGAGTGACATCAAGGAACCGAAGGAAAAGGTGGCATCTGGACCAAAAGAGGAAATGGAGTGTCCGTCGGAGACATCTGGGAACGAGGTTGAACAAATGGTGCTGGTCCGAAAGAGACTTGTTGAAGAACAACACGGAGATTCGGAGATCTGGAGTTTGATTGATGAAGCCGTAACAGAGGAAGAGGCTATGAAGATACCTGTTGGTTACTTCATGAAAGGGGAAATACTCATGAGAAAATGGAGACCACCGGAGGTGCCAGCAAACGATGAGTGGAAAGTTCATTACCAAATTGTGGTGCCACCGCCGTACCGGAAGGAGACATTGAGTTTGGCGCATGAGACACCTTTGGCCGGCCACCTTGGAGTGAACAAGACCTGTGACAGAATATTGGGTACATTTTTTTTGGCCAGGATTGCGACGTGATGTGGCGGAGTTCTGTAAATCTTGCCATTCTTGCTAGCTGGTGGGAAAACCTAATCAAAAAGTCCCATCCGCACCTTTAAAACCAATTCCAGCTTTTGAAGAGCCATTCAGCCGTGTCATTATTGACTGTGTAGGCCCTTTACCTAAAACTAAGGCTGGACATCAGTATTTGCTGACCATCATGTGCGCTTCCACAAGGTTCCCAGAGGCAGTGCCTCTTAGAAAAATTACTGCGGCAGTTATTGCGAAGGTCTTGATTAAATTTTTCACTTTGGTTGGCCTACCTGAGGTCATCCAGTCTGATCAGGGTTCCAATTTCATGTCAACACTTTTTCAGCAAGTGGTACACCTGTTGGGAGTGGAGCAAGTAAGATCAAGTACTTACCATCCCGAGAGCCAAGGGGCCTTGGAAAGGTTTCACCAGACATTGAAGAATATGATCAGAACGTATTGTTTTGAATGTGACAAGGATTGGGATGAAGGAATACCCTTATTGTTGTTTGCTACGAGGGAATCTGTTCAGGAGTCATTGGGGTTCAGTCCTTTTGAACTTGTGTTTGGACACGCAGTGCGAGGACCGTTGAAATTTGTGAAAGAACAGTGGCTACAGGAGGAGTCACAGTCAACAGTGGTGGAGTATGTGTCAACGGTTAGGCACAGATTGGCAAAGGCTTGTGAAGTTGCGAGAAGAAACTTGAAAGTGACACAGGATAAAATGAAAGTGAGACATGACAAGAAATCTCAGATAAGAAATTTCAGTCCTGAGGACCGAGTGTTAGTGTTGCTTCCTGTTCCAGGTCAGCCACTACAGGCTAGGTATTTTGGTCCCGATGCAATCGAAAGGAGGGTTAATGAAACAGATTACGTGGTGACAACTCCCGACCGACGGAAAAAGCGGCAGCTGTGTTATGTCAACCGACTGAAGAAATATCATGAGAGGAAGCCTGTGGAAAAAATGGTTCCCGTCTCACCTGTCTCACCTGTAGTCGGGGTGCAAGAGAATCCAGAGGTTGAGGCCGGTGTGAAGTTTGATAACTTTGATGACCAGGCTTGTCCCAGATTGACGAACACGGAAGTGTTGAGTCATTTAGATGAGAAATTAGGTCATTTGACGAGGGAACAACAAGGATAACTGTCCAGCCTAATTTTTGAGTTTGCACATTTGTTCACAGATGTACCTGGTCGTACTGACTTGGTATATCATGATATTGAGGTGGGGGAAGCCACTCCTGTCAAGCAACACCCCTATCGGATGAACCCTGTGAAGATGGAGTATCTTCGGAAGGAGGCTCAGTATATGTTGGAGAATGACATCATCGAACCAAGCAGCAGTGAATGGAGCTCACCATGTGTGTTGGTTCCAAAACCCGATGGCAGTTTTCGCTGTTGTACGGATTTAAAACGAGGTAATTCAGCGACCAAGACCGACTCATATCCCATCCCGAGGATTGATGACTGTATTGATCGAATAGGCCCAGCTAAATTTGTAACTAAGTTTGACTTGCTGAAAGGGTATTGGCAGATTCCTCTTACTGATAGAGCCAAGGAAATCTCGGCTTTAGTCACACCAAATGGGTTGTATCAGTACAAGGTTCTTCCCTTTGGATTGAAAAACGGGCCTGCTACATTTCAACGGCTGATTAATAAGTTTATTGCAGACCTTTAGGGGGTGGAGGCTTATCTGGATGATGTCATCATCCACACCATGACCATGGAAGATCATATTAAACAAATTCAGGCATTTTTCAAGAAATTGACCGAGGCAGGGTTGACCATCAACTTATCTAAGAGTGAGTTTGTAAAGGCATAGGTGGTGTTCCTAGGCCATGTAGTAGGTCAGGGTCAGGTGCAACTGGTGACAGCCAAGATAGAAGCCATTGATCGCTTCCAAGTTCCAAAAAGGAAGAAGGAGCTTATGAGATTCTTGGGAATGGCTGGTTGGTACCGGCGGTTCTGCAGGAATTTTTCTGATGTGGTCGCCCCTTTAACGAATTTGCTGAGGAAAGAGACCAAGTTTGTTTGGGATGACAAATGTCAGGCTGCCTTTGCTCACGTCAATGCAATATTAATGAGCTCTCCTGTCCTAGCAGCCCCGGATTTTCAAGCACCTTTCAAGTTGGCCATTGATGCAAGTGATGTGGGGGCTGGGGCAGTTCTATTACAGGAAGATGAGGATAGAGTGGATCACCCGGTGTGCTACTATTCCAAAAAGTTTAACAAACATCAGGCAAATTATGCCACCGTGGAAAAAGAGACCCTTGCTCTCCTGCTAGCGCTTCAGCATTATGAGGTGTAGCTAGGAACTACTACCTTTCCTATAAAAGTCTTCACTGATCACAACCCCTTAACCCTCATTCAAAAAATGAAAAATCAAAAATCAGAGGTTGATGAGATGGAGTTTGGCTTTGCAGGAGTTCAACTTGGAAATTGAGCATGTAAAGGGCAGGGACAATGTTGTTGCTGATGGTTTATCCAGAGTGAACTAACTTTGGAAATTCCTGTAGGTTGTTTGGAAGTTTTGTTGCTTTATTTTGGGAAATATTAATTGTTGCTCACGTGAATTGATCATTTGGGGGTGAGTTTTACTTTTGTTTGTTAAAAGAGTTTTTGCTTGCAAAGAAAGTTTTTCACTATGTTCCAACTTTCTTTCTAGAGGGGGGGGGGGGGGGGGGGGAAGTGTTACGGATTTGTCACTTCCGTTGATGTGGTTCTCATCCAGTGTAAACATTTTTGATTCCATGTACTATTATTGTTATGGTTTAGGTGAAATAGAAATAACTGTTTTCGAAAGGTAAAAAAAGTTAATGTTTTGAAAAGAAACCGGAAACCAGATCGGGAACCGGATGACGAAGAAGAAGAGGAAGAAGCAGACGAAGAAGAGGCGGAGCGAGTGAGGTCGGAGAAGAAGCCGAGCGGCGTTGAGGTTTTGAGCAAACGCTGGCGAACGAGGGTCACAAGTGAACTTTGGGGTTTCCTGGGAAAGGGATTCCTGCGACAGAGTTGTTTTCGCTGTGACAGTTAAACCTGCGTGACAGGTTTTGCGGTTGATTCCGAAGAGAATCATTGGAATGCCGTTACGTCTCGAGAACGGACCGTTGGCCATTTTGCCCTGTGCCTGATTTCAGATCGCTCCAGGTTTTTCACCTCGCTTCAACCATTTCACCGCATCCAGACGTAACCTGGTGTGTGCGTGTAATGTGGATTTTGAGTGGGAAATTGCGGTTCGCCGATTGGGAGCCGTTGAACGTCCATACCTGAAGGTGTGATTTCCCAGCCGCCTCTTGAGGACACTTTTGCCTATCTTTGGCAGTGTCACTGTCAACCGAGCGGGATTCTGGTCTCGATACAGCATCGTTCTGACGATCACTGGAGCGTGGATCGACTTTGGTTTGAAGCTGGGACAGAGACATTGGGAATGTTATTTTCGCTCACTTGGAGCACAGTGAGTTATATTGTACGAAACTGATGGTACCATCATAGGAATGATATATTGGTTGTACAATTGATTAATATTATTATTGTACTGTTATTCTTGTGTGACCTTAATACAATACTTGTTTGTTGGTAACAATTGGTGTGGTTTCACCATTGATCTTTGACACACAGAATAACACATCTTTCTGCCGTGACTCCTCTCGGGGCTCGGAGGTACACCGTCACCGGGGTTTGGGGAGGAGCACGTAACAACACGTAACAAATATCGTCCTCCCAAATGGAATTTGGTGTAAAATTGTCAAAACAAATTGTTCACGTTTTTTTTTGTATTTTTGTCACCAAAGACAAATAAATGTGAGTTTTGAAAGCAGAAAGTGAATATTTTCCCAATTCTTATCATCCAGTCATTCTTTATCAATACAATTACAGTACTGTGTATCTCTAAGACGATGGTGAATTTTAAACTTGCAAACTATAATTATAGTTAATTTTTGTTCCATTTGCATATTCGTGTCGTAACTTTGAAATACGGATGGTGTTGAAACGGACCGGAGTGTTGATAAGAGCGTAACTTATAGTCGCACATTATACTATAACTTAATTAAACTCATTCCTGGAGGGTTGAATGTGTGCATTACGCCACAAATAATTATAATGTGTGTTTTATATCATCAGCTTGCATATTTTTGCTGGGTTATCGAATAGAGATTACTTCCTTGGACTTTTACCGGGAACACGAGCCGATTGCATTGGGCATTCTCCAATTTAGATGTTAATTTTGGGACTGCCAGGTGTATAAAGGTGTGATGATGTTGTCACAAGGATTGCTTGCTCTGCTGCTGCTACAGTTTTCTTCTCCTCTAGTATGTACCACCTTGCTAGCTGCTGGGTTCACCATTTCTGGGGGCACCGCAATAACACCGGCTCGGTGCTCCCCATATAATATGGCAAGATTTTAGAATTTGTCCAAAGTCCCCAGACACATTGGCCGAATTTTTCTTGGTAATGAAATACGACAATTGCAGGTTGGACCCACAATTCCAGCTACATCATCCAGATCCTTTTTTATTTTTATTTTATTTTTTACAAATATTCACTGTATTATTAATGGAAAAGTCAAATCTCACAGAGAAGGGTGGTTTGTGAAACACCTTAACATTATAAACACTTTGACATGAACATCATGTTTCCCTGACCTCTTGCCCATTGAGAATCATTGGAAATGAGTCATTGGAATCTCCCGTGATGAAGCTATCTCTGAGGGCCTTTCACTTACTTACCGCAGGCAGGTAGGTGGTCTTTCTGTCTTCTACCGACTCCTCTCCGGCCTTGCTCCCCCAGCTCTCTCTGTGCTCTGTCCCCCAAATATTCCTACAGGTCGCACAAGATCTGCCAGCAACCCTCTGATGGTTAAACTGCCGAAATCTCGGCTCTCTGCTCACCTTCACTCTTTCATTCCTCTTTTCTCCCGCCTCTGGAACAAACTCCCACACTCCCTTCAATCCCACTCCTCCCTCCAGGTCTTTAAAACAGCTGTTCACCACCATCTCTTATCTTTCCCCATCCAAAACCTTGATCTTTTCTACCCTCACTAATTCACCCCAGATCCACCTTGTTTGAAATTCCCACTTCTTTCCTGGAAGTCCTGGCAGTGTCCATATGTTTTATACCTCTCCCACCCCCCTCCCTTCCCATGCCTCCCCCCTCAAAGCCCTCTCCCTCCAAAAGATCTCTCGATGTCTCCATGTCTCTCGGTCCCTGCTCTCAAATGTTGTGTTTGTGTCCTTCCCCCTCTCTCCCCATCTTGTCTACCGCTCCCGATGTTATATGTTTTATGTGTCGGTTTGTCTTTGTGTGATTAATGTTCGCTCTTTCACGAGCCTCGATCTTGTATCCAAAAAAAATAAAATAATAAATCCCCTCACCGCCATCTTCTGTGTTGCCTCTGCCATTTTGTGCGTTGTTGGTTGATATCTCCAAATGCGGGTTGAAGAATGTGAAATGGAGCCCTCCGAAGTCTCAATGCATCCACCCGTGTGTGTGTGTGTGTGTGTGTGTGTGTGTGTGTGTGTGTGTGTGTCAGACGTATGTTAGTGCAGGGAGCTACAGTCGGTCGATTAAAACAAGTTTTCTTTAAAATCACAAAACGACACCAAATCGAATTAGTGAAATACAATACGAATATTAAAAATATTACTCATGAGATCTTTATGTAAATACAGTACAATATAATAATTAAATATACTACAAATCAATGTTGCTAAGAATCCGTGGTTGCTAGGATACGGCAGCATGCCAAAAACCGTTACAAATGACAGTTTGAACATTCGAAATAGAGTTTGATCGAGAGGTAGGTGGTGTGGTCATGCTGTTTGGTCGATTGATGTGTTTACGGGTAAGATGTGAATGATTTAATGATATTATCATATTATAGAGTGTGTAAGGAAAGTTATAAAGATATGATAACACATTAAATCCTATTGTAAGTAAAGTTGGGATAAGTGATGTTGCATCGATGGGTTGACTGACTGCCTGGACGCAACTGAGGTTGTGGATCTACTGATTTACCATCAATTGATGTGGATCCATGATCGAGGTTGTGGATCCGCCGTTTGGAGAGCTCCTGGGCTGAAAGGATTGAAACCTCGAGGAAGAACGGTGCCCAGCTGATGATCCATGCAGTCGGGAAACTAGTAAATTGCTTACGGGTTCAGGTTCTTGCTTTAGGTGGAGAAACTATGTTTGAGGTTTACAATTTAAATAAAGTTGAATATGGGATGTTGTAAAATTAACATCATTTACAACAATCCTTTAAATTATTTAAGTTTAGGAACAACCGATACTGTACAATTAATTAAGTGTGTGTGTGTGTGTGTGTGTGTGTGTGTGTGTGTGTGTGTGTGTGTGTGTGTGTGTGTGTGTGTGTGTGTGTGTAAGAGGGATAGAATTGTAAGGAACAGAAATGAAAAAACGAGATGTGTGTGTGTGTGTGTGTGTGTTTGTTTTATAATTGGAAGAGGATCGCTTGGCCTGTGCTTGGGCAGTTGTTTTGTTGTTGTGCTTAGCGTGTGGAGTAATTAAGATGGGCTTCATCTGATGAGATCAGGTACTTAAGTATTATGCTGCTCTAGAAAGGACTAATTATTTGCTGATGTTTATTCTGCAGTTCAATGCAAAGCTTTTTATCCCATTGTTTGTTTCTCCTCTTATACCGTAAAATGGGGTGAATATGAATAGGGACACAAACTGAAAAAAGTTCAGAACTTTTTTCGCTGAAAACTGATAACCATACTGATTTGTTGATATTTGGGTTGAAAGTGTTCTCTTGTTTTTTTTTAAAGCAACTTATAGTCCCTATTAACCCCATATATGGGTTAAATAGGAATAAATAGGATTTTTATGGCTGTCCCTATTCACCCCGTTTTACGGGTGAATAGGGACAGCGACTAATACAAAAAAATAATAATCAAGAAATAGAGAGTTTGGAGAAACTTTTTATCCCATATTTTTTTTCATTGGCTCCGTGGTTTATATTATGGGCGCATATTATGTGCATCCATCTGAGCTATCAATTTAGCAATAAGTTGGAAACTCAGGATTGTTTCTTGATTATTATTTTTTGTACTAGTGACTGTCCCTATTCACCGTAAAACGGGGTGAATAGGGACAGCCATAAAAATCCTATTTATTCCTATTTAACCCATATATGGGGTTAATAGGGACTATAAGTTGCTTTTTAAAAAAACAAGAGAACACTTTCAACCAAAATATCAACAAATCAGTCTGGTTATCAATTTTCAGCGAAAAAGGTTTCCGAACTTTTTTTCAGTTTGTGTCCCTATTCACCCCATTTCACGGTAGTGCATTAATAAAGAGGTATATAAAACACTTGGGAAGATGTTTGGAAAGATGTGTTCACCCAATGGTTTTACTTACTTATATCCTCCTGGCACCATGAGGTGCAGAAGGCTGCTGAGGTAGTTTCATTGACTAGGGTTTTAATCCTGGACGGATCGCCACTTCAACACCAGGATACCTGACCGACAGTGCCAGAATTTGTAATTTATTCATGGTGCCGTCGATAACTTGCCCACACTTCGTTAAACATCCCACTGTGTCTTGTGTGTTCATCAACCCACGCTGACAGATGGAATGCCCAGTTTAACGTCCATCCGAGAAACACCACACATTGATGCAACACCCTGCCCGTGTAACACCAGGGTGAAAGTTTACAGCTGGGCCAAGATTCAAGATTCAAACCCAGGCTTGACAGCTCAGAGGTGAGAGAGAACTGCTAGTCTGCAGTATATTCGAAGTTTTGAGAGATGTTGTCTGATTGAATGCAAGTTGGTACAGAGTTGGCTCGTCGGAGACCATGCATTAGTACTGGCATCGTTTTACATGAACAGATGGTGCAAGCAAAATACATTCACCAAGCTTGTTCCTCACATCCTGATGCTCTGCTTGCAAACGTTTGGTTAGTGGGGGGGGGGGGGGGGGGGTGATCTAAAACCAGAAACCACCAAACAACTCTCGCAGCACGAGAGGACGAAACACAAGGGTGAAGAAGAAGTGGGTTTTACGCAGACTCTCTCCTCTCGAGGGGCTTGGAGCTAAAAGGTACGATAATGTGGAGTGGGTAAATACGCTACTTTACCACCCGCTTGCTGTTCACAACAACCCGACAAACTTTTCTACTTCCCATGGTTATTTATTTTTCTTCCACCATTTTAGATGACTTTTTGCCGGTGGAATATTCATCTGGTTTTTCCACCACTCGGGTCACTCCGAAGCTACCCGTTGCAACCTTTGACCAGCTTATGAGGACCATTGGCTGCATCTCGGTGGAATATCCACCTTCACTCCCGTTTTGCCACGTTCGTCGAGCGTAACGAAGCCAGAGGATTGCCAGCAAGCATCGAACTACCGTATAACCACACGTGAGTAGAAATTCACAAACACACAACAGATCTACAGATTAGTAGTACTGAATAACATGGCACAGGCCTTTGGTTCAGAGTGTTTCCTTACCTTGTTGCACCATTTACAGCAATTCTTGCAGCATCATTACCCTGCGCTCACGAAGCGAAAAGCAGGGTAAGCATTCAGTTACGTACGTGTGCCATGTGCCGTGTGCCGTACGCGTCTGCATTAAAAAAAAAATCATTTTCTCGGCAACCATTGGTCCGATTGACATGAAATTTTCACCATAGGAGCGCCTCCTCTTGTAAAATATTTTGATGATTATTATGAGGTCATAGGTCTCTTGGTACGGGCGCCATCTTGGAAAAACTTCACACCTCTATATCTCTGAAACCACTCCATGGAAAAAATTGAGATCTGGCTCATTGTCAACTCCTCCACACGGGGAATAAGATATGTTAATGATTATGTCATTGGCGCCTTCATTATGACGTCATAATTCGACAAGTACAACACTTATCCGATCATTATTGAAAAAAATACAGCAACTGTTGGTCTGATGGACACGAAATTTTCACTATAGGTTCCCTAAAACTGAAGGAGTGCCTCTTCCTTTCGAATATTTTAATGATAATCATGAAGTCATCGGTCATGTGGTACAGGCGCCATCTTGGAAAAACCGAAAAATGTTGCACCTCTATATCTCCAAAACCGCTGCATGGAAAAAATTGAAACATGGCTCATTGTAAAGAACTCCATGTGGGGAATAGGTGTTGTTAACGATGACGTCATTGGTGCCATAATTCGACAAGGACATTACTTCGTCTGATCAGTTTGAAATGTATTGAGCGTGATCTATGCAACAATTATATTAGAGAATATAAATTTATGATGTCATCGCTCACGTGGTCTGGCAGCCATATTGGATCAAAGAAAAAAAAATGTAAAAAAATAGAAGAGTTGGCTCGCAATAAGTTGACTGCGCATGGTAAGTATTCTATGAATACCATCTAGTTAAAAGACTGTGATGAAGGAACAACGCAAATTGGATGGACATGGAATAACTGCATCTACTGTGCATTCGATTGTTCAAAGTTCTCCGAAAATGAAGCTCCTTCTGCTTACTCCCTGCTTTTTACTCCAAAAATGAAAATGAAACTTCATATATCTGATATATGACTCAATCTGAGGGAAGAATTAAATTTACGACATTCATAACCCATGCCAATAAACGATGTGACATAATATGGTGCATGGATGATACGGGTATACGGGTAATAATTGCAGTGAGCCATAATAGTAGCGTGTTCAGTTAACGATGGTATTTTTGTTCAGAATGAACACGGGAGGCGAGAGTATGCACTCTATGAGTGCTGTTCTAGTTTGTTTAATTAGTTCAATTGTATGATTTCTAATATCCTTTTCGTTAAATTTCTTGTTTTTATGCCTACGCCCCCGAAGGTGGCCGGAGGAATTATCTTTTTGGGTTGTCCGTACGGACTAAACCTCGTTTTTCTCAGCAAACACATGTCCGATTGAGACGAAACTTTCAGGATAGGAGTGACATCCATGCAGAATGTTTTTATGATAATTGTGATGTCACCGGTCACGTGGTATGGCAGCCATCTTGGATGAAATTCAAATAATTAAAAAAATATTTCTCGGAAACCGCTGAATGGAAATATTTGAAACTCGCCACATTTTCAAGTACTCCCAATGGGGAACAAAAGCATGATAATGATGACATCATAGGTGAAGTGGTATACCAGCCATAAATGTTTTAATCGAATTCCTTATCCTAAAAATCTGAAATTGCATGCACATGATCTATGACCCATTTGTATTGAGACATTAAATTTATGACATCATTGGTCACATGGTGTGGCAGCCATATTGGATTGAAGGAAAATATTAAATAATTATATCTCAGAAACCGCTTACCCTATCGATGCGAAATTTTAGAAATAACATCTTGCGCCATTGTTGCATATTGTTTGAAAATGATGATGTCGTAGGTCACGTGGTTTGGCAGCCATCTTGGAGAGAAAAATGAACCTTATCCAATCAACACAAAACGTCACAAACGTGATCCCCTACCCATACATATGCAGAGTGTACATTTGTAAAGGTCATATGTCACGTGGTGTGGCAGCCATATTAGCTTGAAAGCCAATAATTAAAAAAAATCCCTTCTCTGAAACCGTTTCACCGATCGATGTGAAACCTGTCTTGGCTGGTGAAAATGTGATACTTGAAAACAGCTGAAGGGATTTAAATCAAACTTGTTTTTTTTTAGGATGGTGAATGAGGGCATCCACCCATTGTGGGACTATGCGGAGGCATATTGGCAACACAGTCGCATTGCTCTAGTTTTCATAGCAATTACAATTATTTAATAAAACATGTAAGAAAGTTTGGGTGGTAGGTTAGCCTAAATACGGATATTGGGGGAAAAAATTAGGATTATTTGACAAAATGATTTTAAATATATTGGTTAGTATTGTGTGGGTGTCCTTTGCGGAAGCCACTCGTATAAAGGAACTGCCAATGTTCAGTCGACTGTGCTCTTAATCTGGCTATCTACATTTTTGCCATCCTTGTGGCTGCTGCAATTATTTTCATTCTTTGAAAGATTATTCAAAGAAAAGAATGTAGTACCGTGCAGTGAAAATGGCATGCCGAAAAATCTGCACATTCATCTAATAAGATAAGATATTCAAATGGTAGAATCACAGCTCTCATTAGTCACAGCCCTCCATCTCATTCCCCCTTGCCTAAGATGGTCATAAAGAATGGAGCACAGATAGTCAGGGCACAGAAACTACTACTGCTACTACTTACACAGTGACCACTATTAATGCCACCATTATATTGGATATTCAGGGTACAATTGCTATGCTTGTCCAACTCTTATAATGATAATGCTGTGAACATTTTTGTATACAGTGTGAAGGCTAATGAAGAAGCTAGAGCGTGGAGCAGATCATGACGTAACAGAAGGAAAAGAACAGTATAGAGAAAGGGGGGAACTATCTGTAAGGTTGAAGGACAAAATAGAGGAATACTTGGAGAAATGAGGTATGTGGGGAAGAATGAAGGAAAGGAGCATGGGAACCAGAGCATGGAAAGAGCAGAGGGTGCAAAACTAGTAAGGAAGCATTAGCAGACAGAGACACCACTGATCTGTCGGAAATCTGCGATACATCTCTAAGGTCGCTAATAAAAATGTTGTTGTCAGGAGTGGGATTTACATTTTTGTGTTTTACTTTGAGTGATTACAAGGAAAATTTCAAAAGCTGCGGAACCAGATCATATCCCTGCAATTGTCCTGAAGATTTGCTTGCCAGAATTGTCCCCTATTCTTTCAAAACTGTACAACCTATGCCAATCAAAGTCGGTTTCCCCACCTTGCTGGAAGTTGGCTTCAGTTTTACCTGCATTTAAAGGCTCTGGGGAGAAATGTGATCCTTCCAACTATAGGCCGATTAGCCTTCTTCTCATTATGAGCAAAGTATTTGAATGTCTTAACTTTGAGCAGCTTAGGACTTTCTTGGAAGACCGCAATCTCCTAACTGACACTCAGTATGGATTCTGTCATTTCTGATCTACTGGTGATCTTCTTTCCCTCATAACTGGTCACGTGAAGCAGGCCCTAGACCAGCATGTTGATTCCAGGCTTTTGTAGCCCTTGATATGTCTAACGCTTTTGATAAAGTTTGGCTTCTTACCTTGGTTGGGATAAGTACATTTCTGGCATTGCCAAAAGAACCTCTTAGCGACTTGGCTACTTGTATCGGGCTCGCGCTCCCGAGACCTTGCCCCACCTGTACAAGATCATCATATGTCCAGTCAAGGAATAGTGTAGTCACATTTGGGCAGGTGCTCCAAATAATCTTCTTTCTCTTGACAGAATTCAACAACGAGTTGTTAACCTGGTGGGTCATGATCTGGCATCATCTTTGGAACCTGTCTCAGTTTGACACTCTATGACCGACCTCTCTGTGTCTTTTTTGCAGGTTCTATAAAGGAAGATGCTCAAAGGGCCATTATCAGTATCTGCATACCCCCACACTGTCTGTGTTTCTAAGATCTACACAATACGATATTCTTCAAGTTTTTTTTTCCCATGCACTGCCAAACTCTGGAATTGTCTACCTGGATCCTGTTTCCCAGCAACATGTAACCTTCCCCAATTTAAGAGAAATGTGAATAGGTATTTCCTTTCCCAGTGATTCCCATTCCCACAATTTATTTTTTGTAGTCCCCACCTTTGCGTGGTCTTAAGGCCTTGTGATGGGCAAACTCCCCCAAAATAAAAAACAATCGTTGCTTCGGTAATTCTTTAGTGCAAAGTTTTTGATTATATTGTTTTTATCATGTCCTCTATCCAGGCTCCACACCCTCCCTCCCAAACCACAATTGTATGATGTAATTATCCACTGGTATCCATCTCGTCCACCCCAGCATCCTCTCTTGCTCCCCCCCCCCCCCCCCCCATTTCATTCCACACCTATCGTTTGTCCAAGTCAGCCTCTATCTTGGCCTTCAACTTTGCTGTTGACGTTTGCATCCTGTGTAGTAGTACTAGTTCAGTGTACTAATACTAGCCCTTCCACGGGCCATAACGATGTATTAAAAAAAAAACCCACAAATGACCGCACTGTGGTCACAACCTAAGCTAAAATCCTGTAACTGGCCAATTGGGAAACGCATATTTAATGCGCTATTAATGGATTCACACATCTCACCCATGATAGCCTCCACCACGGTTATATCAGAATGAGCTGATGAGTCACACAGTCACGGATTGTTTCACCACAATATAGAGCCATTCAAAAATTGTGTAACACCATTTTTGGGGGGGGGGGGGGGGGGGAGGGGGAGGGAGCCGTGTACCATGCATGCTGATGGGCTTGATTAAACCTTACTAATATTTTTTATTCGACATTGATTATAATTTTTGGGTATATCAGCGTGAGTTACACTCGACTCAAACAAAGCCAATGGAAATCTGGCTCAACAAACCTGGGCAGTGAAAATCTGCAGAGACCTACAGGCCTGGTGTCTTAGGCCCACCAGAAAAACAAGATGGTGACCATATTATTTCCTCTGGGTGCCATTTCTACAGTGGGTGGAGTTAAGCAACAAATGTAGTGGAGTCCTACAGCTGTCCCACCAATGGGTGCACATTTGAAAAAATCGACCCCAAGAAGAACCACAACAGCAACACCAACCTTGCGGAACTTTTGTAGACCTGTGACACATCGCAGGTAAAAATGTATCATGTTACCATAACGTGCTGTACTGTAATTCTAAGTAATATGCAGTCACGTACGTGTATTAGTCACTGTTGCCAGGTCTTCCTTCTCACCAAATAATTTCTGTTGGTTATGCATGTCACGTATTTCATGATAGTCACTATTTCCACACTCTATTTCGAGTGCATACAGCTATGGATGTATTGTCCCAATATCTGCATTGGCATGATCATCGTCCAAAGAATTTGATAAATCTTTGGCCTGAGAAGAAGGCGTCAAATTATCTCTCGGCGTCTGATCAAGACACTGGGCCAGTGGGCCAGCCATTCTGCATGAATGGAGTGACATATAAGCACACGTGTTGTCTGCTGAATTGTTTCTTGCAATGACGTCACACCCAGAATGTCAGGCCCAGCTGTGCTCGTAGGGTTTTATCTTTAGGGGTGGTAGCAACTAACTTTACATTTCCACTTGTATGCATTAGCGAAAAATTATAACAAAAATGCACTCACCGTTCATCGTTTATTACCCTTGCCAGAGGAAACGGTATTGAGGTTAGGTCCGTTTGTTTGTCTGTTTTTCTTTCTGGTTGTCTGTTTGTCCGCAAATGATGTGCCAAGGTAGACCACATATGGCACCTGGTGGTATGCAGTATTACATGTTATCCATTTTCGACCGAGTACCTCTATAAAGCCCTATAAGAACCTGGTGTTGGGCTAGCGGTTAGGGTGCCAGCTTAGGATCCTAGGATCCTGGGTTTGTAATCCTGGTTGATCGCTAAATTAACGCCAGGGGGGTTGACTCAGCCTGTCATCCTTCCGAGGTCGGCAAATTGAGTACCAGTTCACTGGTAATTCCCTGTTTGTCGTAAAAGGCAACAAAAAGGGTTGGCGGCAGAAAGGGCATCCGGCCGTAAAACATTGCTTCAAAAAGGAGACCAACAAAAACAACAACAACCACGGTGCCCGAAAAAGGCCAACCCCTGCTTTGCGGGGAAAAATGGCCTCTAAAGGTTTTTTTTTTTTTTTTTTTACCTCTATAAAGCGCATACCATTACAATGTGAGCACCTCTATAAAGTACAGTATTAACTATTACAATGTGAGCATGTCTATTAAGTACATACTATTGGAATGAGGGTATGTATATAAGGGATGTATTGTACTATTAAGAATACTGCTTTCATCCGCAGTTCAATGGAATACTGCTCTCCCCTCTGGGCTGGTGCTCCTGCCTCACACCTAGCTCGTCTTCACGCTGTTGAAACCAAAGCGTTCAGAATCATTGGGATCTCCCGCGATGACGCTATCTCCGAGGGCCTTTCACTTACTCACCGCAGGCAGGTTGGTGGTCTTTCCGTCTTCTACCGACTCCTCTCCGGCCTTGCTCCCCCAGCTCTCTCTGGGCTTTGTCCCCCAAATATTCCTGCAGGTCGCACAAGATCTGCCAGCAACCCTCTTATGGTTAAACTGCCAAAATCAAGACTCTGCTCACCTTCACTCCTTCATTCCCCTTTTCTCCCGCCTCTGGAACAAACTCCCTCACTCTCTTCAATCCCACTCCTCCCTCCAGGTCTTTAAAACGGCTGTTCACCACCATCTCTTATCTTCCCCAATCTAAAACCTTGATCTTTTCTACCCCCGCTAATTTCACCCCAAATCCACTTTTTTGAGGTGACTTTTGTCTTCTTTCCTGGAAGTCCTTGGTGTCCTTGCGTTTTATACCTATCCTGCCTCCCCCCAGGCCCTCTGCCTCCCACACATCTCCCGATGTCCCTGCCCTCAAATGTTGTGTTTGTGTGCTTCTTCCCCTTCTCTCCCCATCTTGTCGACCGCTCCCATTTTTATATACTTTGTTTACTTGTTTGTTTGATAAATGTTAGCTCTTTCACGAGCCTCGACTCTGTATACAAAAAAAAACAAAAAAAAACGGTACCCGCCCTATGGGCGGGGCTTCAATTGGGAGGCCCAAATGAAAAGGCAAAATATCAGAAATTGAAGGCTTTTTTTATTTTAAACGATTTATGTAAACATCCGTTAAATCATATCATACGCACATCATCAATATCTAAACAGTATTTGTAGAATTTCAATAAAAGCCACATCACTGTTCATATCGGTAAATATTATTCCATCGTGTTTGGAAAAACTGGAAAATTGGAAAAATTGGAAAAACAATATAGCCTATTTTACTCCAGTGGGTCTCAGGATTACCCACCCAAAATGTCATTGCGATCATTTCAGCCGTTTTTGCGGTACATGGGAACGGACGGACAGACGGAGATTTGGTGAATTATAGTAAGATGATTGTGCTTATATATATTTTAAAAAATAACCACCTTTCGAGGCCATTTTTCCCCGCAAAGCGGGGGTTGGCCTTTTTCGGGGACCGTGGTTGTTGTTTTTCTGTCCCCTTTTTGAAGCAAATATTTTTTTATAAGCTTTTTGAAGCTTATAAAGGACGTATATTAAGAATGTGAGAAAACTTTGGCTCTGGGAGGTCGGAGTCATACAAACACTAAGAATGGTACGTGCTGCTTCCTTACGTGATGCTCAGCATTTAGAAGGACAGGGCATGGACAAACAATGCTGGGAAGGCAATGGCAAACCATATAGTATAACCCTTGCCAAGAAACTGCTTCAGCAGCAACAACGCCTTGTAAAGAGTATGGTACATCAAATCCAAATTTTGTTTTTTTTAGAACGTCCAATCGTCCATCTACAAAGTACGTCCTATAAAAATGCAGATACATCAGTAAAATATGCGTATCTATAAAATGCATAATATATACATCTATAAAATACCTCCAAATGGAACATGAATCTATACAACAAAACCGAAAACGTCTGTCTGTCCGCTGTATGAACATAAACCTACATAGTCACAAACACCACACAAAACAAGTCCTGGTGAGGGTCTGCAAACTCTGATTGTTCTTTCTCGTTACGCATGTATGATCTTCATTAATAACGAAATTTTGAAAATATCCATTACATTGCTTATAAAAATTCAAATTGCATTCCTTAATTACATTACATTCCTTAAGGTTGTTTATATAAAAAAAAACTCAAAAATATATCAACTTGCTAATTACTCCATTTAATCATTCCTGTTAAAGCTTTGTCGTCACGAAAATTCCCAATCAAGTTGCCACGAACGCACTTCAATTGAGGGGCCAATGGAATTGAGTACACTCCTGTCGACAAGGTTTTCAGTGGAACACCTTCGTCTCACGGGAATTGAGATCTGTAACAGTAAAAGACAAAAAAAAACAAAAAAAAAACACGATATTTTAACTCCCCTGAAACATCGATTCCCTGTCAAAACTGGTCCTTGGGTTGTAGACGTTTTCCTCTGACCGTAAAGTGATTCCACTCTCATTAATCTTTCTCGTCCGTTGGTATTTGCGGCTCTTTTGCGTGATTCATGGTTCTTTTCAGCTTCATATTGTTCTGATTAATTTTTGATAATTTACAGGTCTTGATAAGTGAAAGGATGTCCAAAGCGTCAACAATCTAATTTTAACTCATGTATCTTCACTTACATTCCCTACATGTATTGTGACGAGGATAGAGAGGCGCAGCATCATGGAGTATCACTAAGTTTGTCAAGCTTCTGATTAAGATTAAAAAAATAATTTTAAATGACAGTATCCATTCTGTGCTCTCTCTGTGTTATAGTCTAATGTTTTTGTCTGTGTTCGTATTGTCACCTGTCGATTCCGTTGAGAGTGGAATCGGCCCTTTATCGAGGACGTGGTGCGTGAACTACCATGCAAAGACCTCTGATTTATTTGTTTGAGTTATATATTATGGGGGCATCGAATAAGGTGAGCGCTGAGAGACCCCCACTGAATTTCCTGGGAACCAATTAGCAGGGGGCTCAATATGTGAATGTAACTGGTAAAGCTCAAATATTCTGTTTGAAATTTCAAATACTCTACACAGACCTTGCCCCGCACAAGGCACTGCAGTCAGGATCTAAACAAAGGATTATGGGGTGAGGGACAATGTTGCAACAATGGGGGTAATCATTTAAGCATTTACCCGAGGTGAATGGCAGCATGCTCCACCATTAGATGAAGCCCTTTGATTGGGTCATCGATGTCCAAATGGACATTGCCACTGATTAGCCTGCACTTAGATGACCTCAGAGTAAATCTCACTGACTGGTATCAAGTGCTTTGAGGCTTTCAAAGTGGGGGCAAGTGGAAATATCAAGCAGCATGGCAAAGTGCTAAGTGAGGAGTGGATGGGCAGTTGATTGAATGTTATGCTCGCTGTGTAGGTGTGAGATGGTGCGATTGTGGCACTCTTTGGTTTAGTGTTGCTGCTGGAGAGCAACTGCTGAACTGTGCCAAACGTGTTCTGCCTTGGTTCACACTGATGCGACTGGCTCGTCGTAGAGGGGCTTTTTGCACCTGGCCACCCAGCATTGCTGTTTGTTGTGCGGTGCACACCATGTTGTCCTTATCCCTTAATCCCTAGAGGCACATGCTAAAGGGCTACTGCGTTTCTAAAGGATTTTGACGCCCACGGACTTTGTCGGCTCTCAACACATGCTCATCTGGAATCTGTGGAGAGCGTGAGACAAGTTTAAACCCCTAACTCCCTCTTTCATATTCAAGAAGCCTCTTGCATCAGCAGACATTTCAATCTTTCTGATGCTGTGAAATAAACTCACAACATTGATCCGATCTCGTCTCCTTTGTTTTGTAATTCTTGTGTTGGTGCATTTATTTGTTTAAGTGTAAAATTGTGACATATGCTACAGCAAAACCTTTGGCTTGTATATCCCTGAGTTGCATATCATTTATTCATTCGATCAATGATATCTGAACTAGAACGGCATTGGGTATCCCACCGATAGGCAGTATCTGGATTCGGACCTGAACCAAAATCTAATCGGCATGTTCTTGTCACCTACCCAACTCATCAACCAGGTTTTGTCATAACCCGCCCACAACATTTTGAGATTCCATGCTATACAGGGTGAGTCAAAAGTAGTGCCTGATTTCTGTTTTTTCGGCTTTCTGTTCTGTTTCTGTTCTGGCCAATTTTCCCTCGAATAAATGTTTAGATAAACATGTCATTCATTTATTTCTACCTTCTAGTACACTGTAATACAAATGGCAAACAAACAATCAACTGACAGAAATATATTGTTACAGACACGACTTTGATGTTAGGGTGGGCCGAGCGGAATGGCCGCCGTGTCCGCACAAGTTACCCGATTATACTCGAACGTTGACTAAATCGCGCTATGCTAAATCGATGATGGAAAAGACACAACGGCTGGATTAAAATGACACGACACCAAGGGTTCAGTTCTCAAGACCTCCGGAGGAGGTTATATTAGGGCGGAAGGTCAGATTACAACTACAAGAGGGACAGCATAGAAAGACAGGCACTTAGACACACTTATCTTATTCCCTGACAGACGACAGATAAACGGGACAAAAACTGACTCACACGGGGATTGATGGCAAGGAAAGGCGGGTTGGTCGATGGCTCAAGGTGCACTCTTGGCTCAGGGACAAATCGACCCGGTCCGGTCCAATAGATGCGGGGAGGTATCGTCGCACTGGGGGTGGCGTCCTTTGCTCTCCGTAGTTCAGGCGCATCTGACCTCACATCCGGTTAGTCGTCGCGTATATCCGGCGGGGAGTGACACGCCCTCGGCTCGTTAGCTCCGCCCCAGATGGAATCGGTCCGCCCTTGTTATTGGGTGCGGGGGGGTTACCAGGCTCCGCCCTTGACGAGGAGCTGACAGGGAGCCCCTTCGTGGTAACCCCGTCGGAGCGCATGGTCAATGGCGGCTAACCGAGCCGGTGTGAGGACGCACACTCCCCCCGCGCCGCGCCGTTGTTGTAGTTGTTGTTGTAGTTGTTGTTTGGGGAAGAAGATGGGAGGAGGTATGGGAAGGTCCTAAACTCACTACTGGTGCCATATAATCACATTCTGGTGCAACGAAGAGTCAGAATTAATGGAAACGAGTCCTTAACTGACATAGACTAAGAATAACTAGCAAGATGTCCTATAGTTGTCTACGTGAGATGCGGTGGACCTGGGCACGACATTTAATGGGGGAAAAAGGGGAAGGTCGGTTCTACAGAGTGTTATTTACAGGCAATGGGACTAGGGAATGGGGGATTGGGGATAGTTGGGGAGTATTGGGGAAATAGGGGAGTATTTACAAGCGGATATTGAGGCCAAGTCCCATATCCGCAACAATATATATATATATATATATATATATATATATATATATAAATATATATATATATATATATATATATATATTTTGGGCGCTACTGTGGCATATGCCACAATCGCATATATATATATAAAAACAGAAATCGGGCGCTACTTTTGACTCACCCTGTATATCGTTTTTGGCCCCATCTCTCAATGGTGAAGAATCACCTAAAAAAAAAAAAATTCTCATATCCGGATTCGGATATTCACCAAAAGCTAATCAATTCGTCCTTGTTACACACCCAACCTGTCCACCAAGTTTCGTCTGAATCCATCCTTAACTTATTGAGATATCCTGCACACAGATAATCAGACAAACAAACAAATGAAAAATCGGTCAGAGACCGAGGACTTGCCGGAATGTACTTTTTTTTAAATCGGCCATTTTGGATCAAGTTTTTCGGTTTTTCCAAGATGGCGGCCAAAGCACTTGACCGATGACGTCATCATTATTGTTTTCTAAACTAATTTCTTCCTAGATTATGTTCAAGAAATTTCATCTTGATCGGATGAAGTTTTGTACTTGTCGAATTATGACGTCATAATGGAGGCACCTATGACATCACCATTACCATATTTTATTCCCCATGGAGAGTTCTTTACAATGAGCCATGTCTCCATTTTTTTCTATTCAGCACTTTCGGAGATATAGAGGTGCAAAGTTTTTGGGTTTTCCAAGGTGGCGGCCAAACCACGTCACTGATGACGTCATCATTATTTTTTTTCTTCACCAGTTTATGCCGACATGGCGCTAAAGAAATTGCATCTTGATTGGATGAAGTTTTGTACTTGTCGAATTATGACATCATAATGGAGGCCTTGTGCCTAGAGAGTTAAAAATTGGGCACAGTCTATTCCAGAGCAAGGCAAATATGTGTGTAAAGTATGGCGATGCTATGTGCAACGATGTAGACGTAGTACTGCACACAAACAGACAAACAGACAGACAGACAAACCAACCAACCAACATAAAATTCCGGCAAGTAACAAGATGTCATGCAGAGGACAATACTTGTAAAATTCCCCTCCCCCCCCCCCCCCCCCCCAAAAAGGTTGCCATTGATCCAGAAAATTCTCCATTCCATAAAGATTAAAATTGACGATCTTGATCAAAGCTCAGATCAATAGGATGAAAAGTGACGATTTTTCAGATGAAAATTGATGATTTTAGAAGTTTCACCTTGAGTTGACCTCTGACCTTTTGACCTCAAAAATAGTTGGTTTTCCAATTTAGTGACTCAATATACAAATGCTGTTCAATTTTCAAGTCAATCAGATGAAAAATAGTGATTTTAGAAATACGACCTCCATATGACCGTTGACATTTGACCTCAAAATCAATAGGCTTCTCAATTTTGACGACCTCTACAACTTGGTGAAGTTTCATGACGATCGGTTTAAAATTGTTACCTGTAGGCGAGTGATAAACAGACAAACAGACAGACAGAATAACAAACGCAACCGACCAATACATTTGCAAAATCTTGATTCACCAGTTTGATTTTGCAAGTAACAAACAAACAGGGGTTAAAACATAACCTGCATCCACCTTTGTGGTGGAGGCAATAACGCCTGTTCCATGTATACGGTGTGTGCAAATTAATATAGCAGCACACCTTTACGGTTGACCTCTGAGTTTATCATTTCATACATTTCGTGTTTTAATCCCATCACAATCGTCATTTGATTAAACTTGTATTTCTTGTACAAGCTGATTTAGAATTGCATCAACATGTCAGACTAACTTTTATAAAAATGGTCACTGCTTAAGTTTACAGATTTGTTGGTTTACCGTTATTCTTTTTGGTCACATGTCACCTTAGCCATATTGCTTAAACCTAGTCCTACTAACACGCAACATAATCTTATGTTGTAGTCTTGTTACTTCCTAATCTTACCTTTTTGGACTTTGTCTTTTTGGACCCCAACTCAAAAACCACTCAATTTCACTAAATCTGCCACAGTTTCACATCAATGACTAAACATGGTGTCTATTGATAAAGTCAACAAACATTAAAAAAAAATACACATAAAATCTAAAAATTAACATAACTGGGGACTTTCATAACCCCCAACTCAGAAGCACTAAATTTCATTCAATCTCCTAAAGTTTCACATCAATGTGGAAACATATTTCGATTGGATGATGTTTTAATAATAAAGTAAACAAACACAAGCACAAAAAAACAATTTAATAAGTAATGCTCGATTACAAATACTATGTGAAGTAATCATTTATGCAAAAAATGAACGTAAACAACTGGGGTCCTTTTTGGACCACAGATATAATTTGTAAACATATTTTGATTTGATGATGTGTTCGTGATTTTGTCTAAAATAAGTTGAAATTGACAAAAGTATGTTGTCTCCACAATTCTTTATTTCACTGTTAATATTACAGAACCTTTGTTTTTGATACAGAACTTAATATATCCTTTTAAATCAGAAAATAAAAAGAAATGGCATTGACAAAATTATTGACACCCAAGACTTAATATTTGGTAGCACAACCTTTGGAGAAAATAACTGCAGTCAAGCGCTTCCTATAGCCATGAATGAGCTTCCTACATCTCTCGCCTGGCAGTTTGGCCCACTCTTCTTGTGCAAACTGCTCCAGTTCTCCCAGATTTGAAGGGTGCCTTCTCCCAACTGCTATTTTCAGATCTCCCCACAGGTGTTCAATGGGATTTAGATCTGGACTCATTGCTGGCCACTTCAGAACAGTCCAGCATTTTGTATTGAACCATTCCTGGGTGCTTTTGAAGTGTGTTTGATGTCATTGTCCTGCTGCAAGACCCATGACCTTCGACAGAGACCCAGCTTTCTGACACTGTGTTGAACATTGCACTCCAAAATGCCTTGGTTATCTCCTGATTTCATGATGTCATGCACACATTCAAGGCACCCAGTGCCAGACGCTGCAAATAACCCCAAAACATCACTGAACCTCCTCCATGTTTGATTGTAGGGAAGGTGTTCTTTTCTTTGAAGGCATCATTTTGTTTTCTGTAAACATAGAGATGACGTGCTTTGCCTAACAGCTCTAATTTGGTGTCTTCTGTCCACAGGACATTCTCCCAGAAGGTTTTTGGCTTGTTCAGATGTGTTTTGGCAAACTCCAGTCTGGCTTTCTTATGTCTCTCTCTCTCAGCAGTGGGGTCCTCCTAGGTCTCCACCATTCCCCTTTCATTGAGTTGGTGACGGATGGTGTGAGTTGAAATTGTTGTACCATGTGTCTGAAGGTCAGCTTGAATCTGTTTGGCAGTTGATAGAGGTGCTTTCTCCACCATTTGAACAATCCTTCGCTGCAATCTTCTATCAGGTTTTCTCTTGCGGCCACGTCCAGAGAGGTTGGCTACAGTGCCATGGGCCTTAAACTTCCTGATAACATTGCGTATGATGGACACTGGAACATCAACGTCTCTGGAAATGGACTTGTAGCCTTGAGATGGTCCATTCTTGGCTACAATCTTGTGTCTGACCTCAGACAATTATATGGGTTTCTTTCTTTTCTCCATGCTCATTGCGGTACACACAGTGACACAAAACAGCAGAATGACTCCTTTTGTCCATTCAAACTGATTGAATGAGTGATTTTTATATTGCAGGAACCTGCAACTCACCACAGGTGACTTCAATTCCAAAGTAAAGGAGAATTACCTGCTTGAAATCTAATTATTTCTAACAACTTATAAAAGGTGCGAATAATATTGTCTTGGCCATTTTAGGATTTCTGTGTGGAATAAGCTAGGAATTAGTAATTTTTCAGCTTTTTTGTTTTGTTCGACTGCAAACCAAAGAAATGCATTTGTGGATACCAAAATATTTTTTAATTTCAACAATTTTCTGGAATAAATGGTGAATTATTTGGAAAAAGTTATTTGCCAATATTTTTGGGCACGACTATATGTATACACAAAGAATTAAGTTAAGCACCCCTACACAACGAATTAAGGTAAGCACCCCCTAATATATATTCTTTGTGTATATGTATACATTGGCATATATTCTAAGGTATGTGAGATCAAATAATGATTGGTATGACATTAGCAATTATCCATTGATGAAATTGAGTGATCAAAGTGAAAAAAAGTGATTGGTTGAGTCAGTGATCCGATCACGTGGGTCCTACACACGTTATTGACGCAAAGATCGCTAGAGGTCTTCTCAGAACAATGACTGTACGTTAGAAAACATAAACGTCATCCACACTGTCCGTGATGGACCTATAGCTCCATACTTAAATTGAGGTGAAAATATGCCTAAAATTCCCAAAAAATTTCACCTTAAATTATTCAGAATAAAATATTGAAAACGGCATGATTGTTATGTTTTTATGTGACCATAATATCACTTCTCCAGAAAATATAGCAATATCATGGGTATATTACACTGTTTTGACGACAACAAACTTGTAATGTGCGAGGTTGTACAAAAACGGGGGGGGTGCTTAACTTAATTCTTTGTGTATATAAAAAACAATTTGAGGACTTGCTCGATATAAATGCAATGTGAAGTAATCGTGTATGCAAAAAATGAACATAAACAACTGGGGTCTTTTTGGACCACTGACAGAATGTGCTTGTAAACGTGCAGCAAGATGGAATCTTGGTTGAATGAGTGATTTTTATATTGCAGGCACCTGCAACTCACCACAGGTGAGTTCAATTCCAAAGTAAAGGAGAATCACCTGCTTGAAATCTAATTATTTCTAACAACTTCTAAAAGGTGCCAATAATATTGTCCGGGTCATTTCAGGATTTCTGTTTGGAATAAGCTAAGGAATAAGAAAAAAAAGAAAAAAAAGTATATATATATATATATATATATTATTATTTATTTATATATATATATATATTGTATTATTGGGGTCCAAAAAGACCCCTGTTGGTAGGACTAGGGGCTTGCTTCGTTGATTGAGGTTGTTGGGGAAAGACAACTACTCTGCAATCCTTTTGACCAGTTCACGACAAGTTGGTCCACAATCCACACAGGAGAAGACCTGGGCTTGTGACGGTACGGTACTATTATTATTACTGTAAAGGTATACAAGATATCGTGGAAATTGGAAGAATTGATGTCGTTACCTTAATTATGGGAAAATAGAAGTACGTATTTAAATAAAAGGACAGACACGGTCAATGTGATGCTCTGCTGTGTGCTGAGCCTCTCTGTTAGATGTGATGACCCCAGTGTCCGTCATCTTCGTTTTTATCTTTTCAATAAACCATTATTTAGCAAAAAAATATCATCGTCTATGGAATGCTCGGAGCAAAATTGACAACATTTGTTCGTTCACCACCATTTCCATGCAGCCGCTGCGGTTGTAAGGACATGTATTAAAAGGGTTGCCCTGTTCGTGTTTCCACCTGAGCCACTGGCTCAAGAACACCTGGCTCAACCCAGGTGCATATCACACCGACCGTATGTGATTGTCCATTATGTACTAATGTTCCTGTAACAGTGTAACTGATGTAAAGGTACATTGATGTCCACTAATAATGCCTTTGTGCTGCATGCAATTTATGTGCAAGGTCCACCATGAGTATTAGATCATTGCACTGAAAAAGGAGAAATTTATGTCAAGAAATCCTTCTGTTTCATACGGAACACACCTTTTGATGTTTACCCAGTTTGATGCAGAGCTTCTTGGCTTCAACGAGAAGTAACGTTATGGGCAAAAAATCGGCAAATGAGGTCATTATTTCCCAAGGTAATATGATGATCGATGTTCCGAACATAATTCTCCTGTTAATGAAGACTGATGACATAACTATTTTCCTACTGTAGGCTATTCAAACATGATTGGTTTGTACCACTAAATTTTCTTAGATCAAAAGGAATTCTAAAATTGCACTTACAACTTACTTTTTAGAGTTTTTGAGCAACTAGAGGTTGTTATTTTCTTACACTTTTATATACCGGTATATGTTTTTTTTTTAAGGGACTAAAATGTGAAGATTGAAGATTATAGGGAGGTGGATATAAATACTTTTTAGAGTTTTTGAGCAACTAGAGGTTGTTTTTTTACACTTTTATATACCGGTATATGATTTTTTTTAAGGGACTAAAATGTGAAGATTGAAGATTATAGGAAGGTGGATATAAATACTTTTTAGAGTTTTTGAGCAACTCAAGGTTTTTGTTTTTTTACACTTTTATATACCGGTATATGTTTTTTTTTTAAGGGACTAAAATGTGAGGATTAAAGATTATAGGGAGGTGGATATAAATACTTTTTAGAGTTTTTGAGCAACTAGAGGTTGTTTTTTTTACACTTTTATATACCGGTATATGTTTTTTTAAGGGACTTAAATGTGAGGATTGAAGATTATAGGGAGGTGGATATAAATACTTTTTAGAGTTTTTGAGCAACTCGAGGTTGTTGTTTTTTTACACTTTTATATACCGGTATATATTTTTTTTTAAGGGACTAAAATGTGAGGATTGAAGATTATAGGGAGGTGGATATAAATACTTTTTAGAGTTTTTGAGCAACTAGAGGTTGTTATTTTCTTACACTTTTATATACCGGTATATATTTTTTTTTAAGGGACTAAAATGTGAGGATTGAAGATTATAGGGAGGTGGATATAAATACTTTTTAGAGTTTTTGAGCAACTAGAGGTTGTTTTTTTACACTTTTATATACCGGTATATGATTTTTTTAAAGGGACTAAAATGTGAAGATTGAAGATTATAGGAAGGTGGATATAAATACTTTTTAGAGTTTTTGAGCAACTCAAGGTTTTTGTTTTTTTACACTTTTATATACCGGTATATGTTTTTTTTTTAAGGGACTTAAATGTGAGGATTGAAGATTATAGGGAGGTGGATATAAATACTTTTTAGAGTTTTTGAGCAACTCGAGGTTGTTGTTTTTTTACACTTTTATATACCGGTATATGTTTTTTTTAAGGGACTAAAATGTGAAGATTGAAGATTATAGGGAGGTGGATATAAATACTTTTTAGAGTTTTTGAGCAACTCGAGGTTGTTGTTTTTTTACACTTTTATATACCGGTATATGTTTTTTTTTTAAGGGACTAAAATGTGAAGATTGAAGATTATAGGGAGGTGGATATAAATACTTTTTTAAGTTTTTGAGCAACTAGAGGTTGTTGTTTTTTTTACACTTTTATATACCGGTATATGATTTTTTTTAAGGGACTAAAATGTGAAGATTGAAGATTATAGGGAGGTGGATATAAATACTTTTTAGAGTTTTTGAGCAACTAGAGGTTTGTTTTTTTTACACTTTTATATACCGGTATATGTTTTTTTTTTCAGGGACTAAAATGTGAAGATTGAAGATTATAGGAAGGTGGCTGTAAATACTTTTTAGAGTTTTTGAGCAACTAGAGGTTGTTGTTTTTTTTACACTTTTATATACCGGTATATGATTTTTTTTAAGGGACTAAAATGTGAAGATTGAAGATTATAGGAAGGTGGATATAAATACTTTTTAGAGTTTTTGAGCAACTAGAGGTTTGTTTTTTTACACTTTTATATACCGGTCTATGTTTTTTTTTTCAGGGACTAAAATGTGAAGATTGAAGATTATAGGAAGGTGGATATAAATACTTTTTAGAGTTTTTGAGCAACTAGAGGTTTGTTTTTTTTACACTTTTATATACCGGTATATGTTTTTTTTTTCAGGGACTAAAATGTGAAGATTGAAGATTATAGGAAGGTGGATATAAATATTCTGCTCTTCATTTTTATTTTAAAAAAATTGTATACAACATCGAGGCTCCTGAAAGAGCTAACATTAATCACACAAAAAGTCAAACCGACACATACAACATATAACAAGGGGAGCGGTAGACAAGATGGGGAGAGAGGGGGAAGGACACAAACACAACATTTGAGAGCAGGGACATCGAGAGATCTGAGGGAGGTGGGAGAGGTATAAAACATATGCACACTGCAAGGACTTCCAGGAAAGAAGTTGGAATTTCAAAAAAATGGATGTGGGGTGAATTAGCGGGGGTAGAAAAGATCAAGGCTTTGGATGGGGGAAGATAAGAGATGGTGGTGGAAGTGAGTTTATTCTGCTTTGGAGGTGAGTTTACTGTTCAAGTTCAACTCTTTTGTTAATTTATTTCCCTTATCAATAGGTCTACGAAGATCATTTAAGGGGCTCTTGACAACTTGCCGGAATCACATTTTTGGGGGCGTTTTGAGTCTCAAAGACCAAGTTATGGACTCCAGTCATTTTCCCTCTTATTCATTGGAATCCGATAAATAACGAAAATGAAAAAAATCCGATGAAGTGCTCGTAAAACAGCCTGTTTTGACGATCACGTTCAATTTTTGAATGATGCATTCCCTTATTAAAGCTTGCAGGCCCGTGCCACTCTGATTGAACCGTACACCTGTGATGAATGAACATGCTAATACTTAAGCAGATGTTCGCCTGACGGGTGATGTAACGCTTGAGCTGACTGCTTTGCTTCCGCTTAATAGAAGGTACTTAATTTGGGTGCTGTAATTACAATGGCTTCCGTGTACCCTCACAATGCCGCATGATGTTAAAAAATCGTTTTGCTCGTCTGAAAAATATACCCTCGCTACACCTGCTGCCACTGATCGTCTTATAAAACAATGCTTATAGATGACAACCTATGTCATTTTGCGCTTGCTTGCGTGCTCGAAACGACTTGCAGGCGAGATGGGCGTTTAATTGTGAGAAATGAAACGGCAAATTCGGCGTGGCGCGCCAAAAAGCCAATGTTTGCCAACACAATGTGCCGCCGAACTCGAGTCCCGTACACAGAACTTGGCCCGCGCATCCTCCATTTTGCCGCTCCGTTCCGGGAGTGCCTTCTAGTGTTTTCGCCGCAGCTGTCTGGCGATGCTCGGGAGCGGAGGGGTCATCGAGAGGGGAGACAGGGATGCGACCCGCACGCCGAGCGTGCTCTTCTGCCCGGAATTATTCTAATTACGCGCCCACACATCAGGCGCTGACCTGAAAACGCCTGACAGCGCATCCCGGCCGCCCTTTCCTCCGCCGCTCGCTGCCTATGCAAATTGGCCGACGGAGCCGAGCGCTTTGACAGCGTACCCGACCGGCCCGCTTCGGAGCCGGACCGAGCCCCAATGCCCGCTATTAGGCGCTCGACTGACTCGCCGCCAGACATAGGTCACCGCAGGCTATCGGGCAAACACCTTCTGTTTCTTGCGCCGTTTTATCCCCTCTTCTTATTCTGATTGACACTTATTCCTGATCTTTCGGCAGTTCTTTTTTGTAGACAAAGTCGAGGCTGGTGGAGGTGTTAGGATCGAATCAGAGTATGTGGAATCAGAGAATCAGAGTATGTATGTGGATTTCATCAAAAATGGAGTTTCATCTCGGATCAAAATCAGATTTTATTGAGGATCAAAACATTGAATATATGTGGATTTCATCTCGGATCAAAATATAGTATAGATATATGTGGATTACATCTCGGATCAAAATCAGATTTTATTGAGGATCAAAACGTAGTATGGATATATATGTGGATTTTATCTCTCATCTAGGATCAAAATATAGCATAGATATATGTGGATTACATCTCAGATCAAAATCTGATTTCATCTAGGATCAAAACATTGTATATATGTGGATTTCATCTCGGATAAAAATCTGATTTCATCTAGGATCAAAACATTGTATATATGTGGATTTCATCTCGGATCAAAATCAGATTTCTTCTGTGATCAAAACATTGTGTGGATATATATTATGGATTTTAGATTTCATCTCGGATCAAAATCAGATTTCATCTCGGATCAAAACATTGTATATATGTGGATTTCATCTCGGATCAAAATCAGATTTCATCTAGGATCAAAACATTGTATATATGTGGATTTCATCTCGGATCAAAACATTGTATATATGTGGATTTCATCTCGGATCAAAATCAGATTTCATCTAGGATCAAAACATTGTATATATGTGGATTTCATCTCGGATCAAAATCAGATTTCATCTAGGATCAAAACATTGTATATATGTGGATTTCATCTCGGATAAAAATCAGATTTCTTCTGTGATCAAAACATTGTGTGGATATATATTATGGATTTTAGATTTCATCTCGGATCAAAATCAGATTTCATCTAGGATCAAAACATTGTATATATGTGGATTTCATCTCGGATCAAAATCTGATTTCATCTAGGATCAAAATCAGATTTCATCTAGGATCAAAACATTGCATATATGTGGATTTCATCTCGGATAAAAATCAGATTTCATCTAGGATCAAAACATTGTATATATGTGGATTTCATCTCGGATAAAAATCAGATTTCATCTAGGATCAAAACATTGTATATATGTGGATTTCATCTCGGATCAAAATCAGATTTCATCTAGGATCAAAATCAGATTTCATCTCGGATCAAAATCAGATTTCATCTCGGATCAAAACATTGTATGGATATATGTGGATTTCATCTTTCATCTCGGATCAAAATCAGATTTCATCTAGGACCAAAACGTTGTATGGATATAAATTGATTTGAGATTTCATCTCAGATTAAAATCAGATTTCATCTCGAATCAAAATCAGATTTCATCTCGGATCAAAACATTGTATGGATATATGTGGATTTCATCTTTCATCTCGGATCAAAATCAGATTTCATCTAGGACCAAAACGTTGTATGGATATAAATTGATTTGAGATTTCATCTCAGATTAAAATCAGATTTCATCTCGAATCAAAATCAGATTTCATCTCGGATCAAAATCAACTTCACATTCGGCTCAAAAGGGATGATAGATTTCAACAGTTATTTGCCTGATCATCAACATGTACATCAGCAATTGTTTTCTATAAATAAACCCTATATTAAGATCAAATTTGAGAGTGCATATACAAAGCCTATAGAAAGTCTACACCCCTTTTCAAAAATTTTTACCTTTTGTTGTCTTATAGCCTGGAATGAAATTGCATTAAATCAGACTTTTTCCACCTTTATTTACACATCGTGACCCACAACTTCCAAGTGAAAAACAAATTCTACAAATTTCAGAAAATTAATGAAAAATATAAAACTCGTATATCTTGGTTGGATAAGTGTCGACCCCCCTGAGTTAATACTTGGTGGAAGCACCTTTGACAGCAATTACAGCTGTGAGTCTGTTGGGATAGGTCTCTACCAACTTTGCACACCTTGATTGGGCAATATTTGCACATTCTTCTGTACGAAACTGTTCAAGTTCAGTCAAGGTGCGTGGGGAGAATTGATGGCCAGCAATCTTCAAGTCGTGCCACAGATTTTCGATTGGATTGAGGTCAGGGCTCTGACTCAGCCACTCAAGGCCATTTTTATTTTGTTCCTTAACCTCTCCAGCGTAGCTTTGGCTGTGTGCTTCCGGTCACTGTCATGCTGAAAGGTGAACTTCCGTCCCAATTTCAGCTTTCTTCCAGAGGGCAGCAGGTTTTTAATCCAGGTGGAGGTCTAGAATGTTTCTGTATTTTGCTCCATCCATTTTCCCTTCTATCCTGACAAGTGCCTCAGTCCCTGCTGGTGAGAAACATCCCCATAACATGATGCTGCCACCATGCTTCACAGTAGGTGCAAACACAACACAGCACGTTTTGCATTTAGGCCAAAAAGTGCCATATTGGTTTCTTCAGACCACAAAACATTGTCCACATGGCTTCAGAAATTCCGGAGTGCTTTTTGCATACCTCAAATGGGATTCAAGATGAGCTTTTTTTTTAGTAATGGCTTACTTCTTGCCACCCTACCATACAGGCCATACTTGTGGAGTGCTTGGGATATTGTTGTCACATGCACACAGTGACCAGTCTTTGCTATAAAGGCCTGTAGCTCTTTCAATGTTGCCATTGGCCTCTTGGTGTCCTCTCTGATCAGTCTCCTCCTTGCTTGGTCATCCAGTTTGGAGGGATGGCCTAATCTCAGCAGTGTCTTGGTGGTACCATACACGTTCCACTTCTTAATGATTGTCTTGACTGTGCTCCAAGGGATATTCAATTTCTTTAGAATATTTTATACCCATCCCCTGATCTGTGCCTTACCACAACTTTATCCTGGATGTCTTTTGAAAGCTCCTTGGTGCTCATGGTTGAGTCTTTTCTGTGAAATGCACTACCCAGCAGGGGAAACTTACAGGAACAGCTGATTTTATTCTGCAGTAATCAGAATCATGACAATTTAATCCAGATGGAGGTCAATTAGCTTGGTGTGTGATTTTGAAGGTGATTGGTCACACTTGAGCAAATTTGCAATTGCTATTATAAGAGGGGTGGACACTTATCCAACCAAAATATTCGAGTTTTGTATTTTAAATTAATTTTCTGAAATTTGTATCATTTGTTTTTCACGTGGAAGTTGTGGGTTACGATGTGAAAATAAAGGTGGAAAAAGTCTGATTTAATGCATTTTAATTACAGGCTATAAGGCAACAAAAGGTGAAATTTTGAAATGGGGGGTAGACTTTATATGGGCATTGTATATATAGTCGTGGCCAGAAATATTGGCACCCTTGCACTTTTTTCAAACAGCTCACAATTTTCTCTAAAAATAAGTTGAAATTGACGAAAGTATTTGGTCTCCACAATTCTTTATTTCACTGTTAATATTACAGAACCTTTGTTTTTGATTCAGATCATAATATATCCTTTTAAATCAGAAAATAAAAGGAAATGGCATTGACAAAATTATTGACACCCTCGACTTAATATTTGGTAGCACATCCTTTGGACAAAATAACTGCAGTCAAAATAATCCTATAGCCATGAATGAGCTTCCTACGTCTCTCCACCGGCAGTTTGGCCCACTCTTCTTGCACAAACTGCTCCAGTTCTCCCAGATTTGAAGGGTGCCTTCTCCCAACTGCTGTTTTCAGATCGACCCACAGGTGTTCAATGGGATTTAGATCTGGACTCATTGCTGGCCGCTTCAAAACAGTCCAGCGTTTTGTCTGGAACCATTCCTGGGTGCTTTTTGAAGAGTGTTCGGGGTCAATGTCCTGCTGCAAGACCCATGACCTTCGATGGAGACCCAGCTTACTGACACTGGGTTGAACATTGTGCCCCAAAATGCCTTGGTTATCTCCTGATTTAATGATGCCTTGCACACATTCAAGGCACCCAGTGCCAGAGGCAACGCAGCAATCCCAAAACATCACTGCATCTCCTCCATGTTTGACTGTAGGGAAGGTGTTCTTTTCTTTGAAGGCTTCGTTTTGTTTTCTGTAAATAGAGATGATGTGCTTTGCCAAAGAGCTCTAATTTGGACTCTTCTTTCCACAGGACATTCTCCCAGCAGGATTTTGGCTTGTTCTTGTGTGTTTTGGCAAACTCCAGTCGGGCTTTCTTATGTCTCTCTCTCAGCAGTGGGTTTCCTACCAAAGAAACCTCAGATTTCATTGAGTTGGCGACGGATGGTGCGAGTTGAAACTGTCGTACCTTGTGTCTGAAGGTCAGCTTAAATCTGTTTGGCAGTTGATAGAGGTGCTTTCTCCACCATTTGAACAATCCTTCGATGCAATCTTCGATCAAGTTTTCTCTTGCGGCTACATCCAGGGAGGTTGGCTACAGTACCATGTGTCTTAAACTTTCTGATAACATTGCGTACGGTGGACACAGGAACATCAAGGTCTCTGGAGATGGACTTGTAGCCTTGAGATTGTCCATGCTTTGCTACAATACTGTGTCTGACCTTCTGAGACAATCCTCTGGTTTTCTTCTCTTTTCTCCATGCTCATTGCGGTACACACAGTGACACAAAACAGCAGAATGAATCCTTTTCTCCATTCAAATTGGTTGAATGAGTGATTTTTACATTGCAGGCACCTGCAACTCACCATAGGTGAGTTCAATTCCAAAGTAAAGGAGAATCACCTGCTTGAAATCTAATTATTTCTAGCAGCTTTTAAAAGGTATCAATAATATTGTCGGGGCAATTTTAGGATTTCTGTGTGGAATAAGCTAAGATTTAGTAATTTTTTCTTCTTTTTTGTTTTGTTCCACTGCATACCAAAGAAATACATAAATGTGAATACCAGAATATTTTTCAATTTCAACAATTCTCTGGAAGAAATGGTGCATTATTTGAAAAAAGTGCAAGGGTGCCAATATTTTTAACCGTGACTGTACATACACTGGTTTAGGTATCTTACAGAGCTTGGCTCGTACATCATGTGCAGGGCAAGGACGGTATGAGACATCAGTGCACTTTACCTGAATTACAAGAATATCAGTTGACAATGGACAAATTGTAATGGAATATGCGGTTTAAACCTTGGATCCAAGCATCCTGACCAAATGGGAACGTCAAACAACAAGTCTGAATGTCTATAACTGGTTTGTTAGAGGTCACAGTTGGTGGAACCTCATGGGGATACTACAGCAGTAATCGACCCATATTTGCCACAATGTGGGAAGGTAGTTAACCTTACTTTACTCATGCGGATCATTTGGCCAAGATACTGGCCCAAAGGCCAAGGGAAATATAATTGCACAACTTATCCTTGCAAGCATAAAATCAGCTCTAAGTATGATGGGGGGTGATTAAAAAAAAATACAGTATACTGTCATTATAAGGAAGGACTATTATGTTCTGCCATCTCGTTTACTTTACTGGAACATGTCATCACCCTCCCTCTCCCTTGCCCCCTCCCTTCCCTCTGTACAGTGGCAGCAAGACAATTCCCCCCTTTCCCAAAAAAGGACATCCCCCGAATATTCATGAATGGGGATGTGACATGCTGCTGGGGCATCCATTTTACCTGATACAGTTCAATACAGTTCAACCTACTTGGCCATTGATTGTAGTTCCTAACAAAGTTAAATCGCTGCAACCTCTGCCATGTGACCCTTAGTCTCCCTGTCAAGTTTGTTTGCGATTGGAATAGTAACAATTTAATAAATCGCGGTAAAAAAAAATCATGCAGACAGACATCAAATTGTATATTTTAGTATGGAGTACGCATACTGCACCTCAAAACATTAGAGTACTTGATTAAAAAATTGTTCTTGTGATCTATTGGAAAAATGACATGGAGAATGAAAATAAAAACTGAAAAGTATTGTTAAGTGATCATCGGGATGACATTAGCACAAGTATGGAATCTTTCAATCCACTCAATACCTAAGCCTCATTTCATTACCTAAGCACTCATTGCCTAAGCTAAGGTGGATGGAGGTTATGTTTACACCCCTGTCTGTCTGTCTCTGTCTGTCTTTGTTTGTCTGTCTGTCCGTTTGTGAACAAAATATCTCAAAAGGTTGTGGACGGATTCGGACGAACTTTGGCAGAGTTGTAGCGAATGTGACAAGGATGAAATGATTAGATTTTGGTGAAGATCCGGATTCGGATCTGGCTACGAGAATTGTTAAGTGATTCTTCACAACCTTCTTCAACCTTCTTCAACCTTCACAACCTTCACAACCTAATACAATAGGGCCAAAAACGATACATAGCAGGATATCTCAAAAAGTTATGGATGGATTTGGACGAAACCTGTTGGACAGGTTGTGTGTGTGTGTGACAAGGAAGAATCGATTAAATTTTGGTGAAGACCCGGATCTGGATCCAGTTAGTATAATTTTTTAAGTGATTCTTCACCATTGAGTGATATGGCCAAAAAACGAGGGAAGATCAGGGTATGAAAGACTGGACCTACTATGGTGATTCCTGTGATTGATTTTGATTAAATGTGATTCTGTATTGTGATTTTCTGGTCTACTCTGAGATACAAAAGGTAAACTGTTCACCAGGAGAAGGTATGCTCTCCACTGAGTACCGTTCGAGGTTTAACTCTTTATTATGCTGTGCTTCAAACATGTATATGGCTCAATATTCGATGCTATACTTATGCAGGGTACATTGACCCTAAAACCCATTCTGTACATTAAAATGTAATATGTCAGTTATGAGGTATATAAGAGGTGTGGGGGTTCTTTTGTATAGAGATTCAAGGCTGGTGGAAGAGCTACACCACAGAATGCATTAGGACGCAATGTAAAGGGAAGAGGGGAAATGCCAACAGCATGATTGAAGGACAAAATAGAGGGAGACTTGGACAAATAATGGGTGTGGGGAAGAATGAAGGATAGGAAAGGATGCATGGGGTGGACAAGATGGATACAGAATAATGCTTTCAGGAAGGTGAAACTGTAAACCTGGAAGGAGGAGGGCTTAGGGTTGGTGGAGGGTAGAAAAGATCATTGTTTAAGATTGAGACGATCTGAGAAGGTGGTGAACAGCTATCTTGTAGACCTGGAGGGTGGAATGGGATTGCAGAGAATGTGGAAGTTGTTTACACAAGCGTGATAAAAGAGGAGCAAATGAATGGAGGTGAGCAGTGATCCTGGATTTAAGTAGTTTCAGTACAAGGGGTTGATGATGGACTGTGTGCCCTGCAGAAACCAGGGGGTGGGGTAAAAAGGGTGCAGAAAGGTGGTGGGAGAAGACAGAATGACCACCGACCTGTCTGCGATGGGAGAGTGATAGGCCCATACAGTCAGCTTCTGCATGAGAGCTTCCAATTATATTTACAGCCTTGGTTTCCATGGCGTCAACCTGAGCAAGGTGAGAGGCAGGAGAACCAGCCCATAGTGGAGAGCAATACTCCATCAAGCTGCGGATGAAAGTCTTGCAGGTGGATAGGAGCTCAGGTGTGCCAAGCATAGATTTTGTATGACGAAGGAAAATGTTCTGTGAGTATATAAAATTAACAAGCAGAAGCCCACAGTAAAAATACCACGGCGGAAAATACTTAGCGTATTATTATATAGAAAGAAGAGAAGAGAAGATCGGACACCTCCTCCCTTACTCTCCCATCCCAGACAAGCAAAGTTTGCTATGTCATTGCACACTGTTGCTCAGCACACTGACTGCGTAGACTGCGTGATCTGAACAGCCAGCTCAGTATGGGTATTCAGCGCAGTCATGCTCCTCATCCCTGGAGGAGCAAGCGGTGTGGATGCTGAAGACAGTGGCGATGGGAAAATTGAAAAGTGCCTTGCACCATGTGACAATATCCCATGTTTGACTCGTGGTGGGGGAGAGGGGCAGTGAGAGGTGGGGGGCCATCGGTGAGAAAACCTTTAGCTCCTAAGGATGGATCCCCCTCTTAGCGTATTATGATATACAGTCATGTGAAAAAGTAAGTACACCCCATGTAAAGTTTTGACTTTTTCAACATAGTCAGACCCCGTTTTACGCCATTTCGATCTACGTCAAATCCGACTTTACGCCACTCTTCTCGAGTAAATTTCAGTTCAGCGAACGTCATTATGTGCGACTTTACGTCACTCCTACATCATCATCTCCTTTATGTCGAAGGAGGAGAGACCATGCCAGACTACAAAGTCGCGAAGGAGCGGCTAACGCTAATGCTTGGGGGTGATTGCACTGGCGACATGAAGCTGAAGCCGCTCTTGGTGTATCTTGGTGTATCATGTGTGTGAGTATGAGGATGAGCTTTAGGCGCAAATGAGGAATTGAATGAGGATCTTTGGAATGAACTTGATGAAATGAGGCATTGGTCGAGAATGGTTGTGTGTGTGAGAATCTGGTTATCGTTGAACTTGGTGAAATGAGGCAATGGTCAGGGATGACCGGAGAAAGTGTATGAGTGGTGTATTGAGGACATGTGTAATGATGTTGAGTGATTGACTTGCATGGGGTGCTAGTGGATAAATGGAGAGAATACTTGGTGTGTGGGAATAAATGGTGTGTGGAGTGAGTAGTGTGGATTGAGTGGTGTGGAGTGCATGGTGCGAAGGAGTGTAAGGGGGAGGATGGACCCCTTCATGAATACCCGGGGAGGGTAGTTTAAAGTTAGGTAGAGGGAGTAGGTAAATTGTTTGGAAATTGACATCTGTGGTGCAGGGAGTAGCAAGTTGTTGTTGATGCATATCCTTGTAAAGAACCGATCGACGTGTGCATGTGCACATGTGCATGGATTTGCAAATGCCTGCCTGTACGTCGTCGTTTCTGCGTATATCGCATCGTCCAAAAATAAAGAAGCAAGCAACTTCGGCCGCTCGAGGAAAGACGGGGCATGCCTACGACTCGGAGGCGAGCGTCGATCCCCGGGGCGGCCGGGTTCACGGAACCCTGAGCTCGTTCGTTCGTCACAGACGACACGACACGACCACCGGTGAAACTGCTCGGACACGTTGGGTAAAGCACGCCGTGGTGAAGCGGGCCGCGGAGCCACTCGGCACACAAGCCAGCTCACGGTCGACACGTCCGTGCCGGTCACCCCGTTCGAGGAGAAGACCCGACCGATAGAAAACAACGGAGGGACTCCCGACGGGGAGCGGCAAAGATTCAGGGTGAAGCCGCAGCCTCCTCCAGTTATTTACTCTAGTTTTACGAATTACGGTGTTTGTCTTCATTTTAAGGCATTTTTAAGACATTACGCCTGGTTTACGTCAAAAACCGAGTTACGTCACGGCTTATGGAACCAATTAATGACGTAGGCCGGGGTATTACTGTACAGCTATTTGATCTTCATTTCAACAATATTGACAGATAAAGGTGATATAATATAACAAATATCATGAAACATTTATATTTTGTAGTCCATTGTATAATTTAAATAAACATAAATGCAAATTTTGCATGTGGAAAAAGTAAGTACACCCTCGGCTCTAATAGGTGGTATTGCCCCCTTTCGCAGAAACAACCCCAAGTAGGCGTTTCTTATAACTGTCTAGCAGTCTCTGACATCGACTGGGAGAAATTTTTGCCCACTTCTCCATGCAGAATTCTTTCAGCTGTGCGATGTTTGAAGGGTTTCTTACATGCACAGCTCGTTTCAAATCCCCCCCACAACATCTCGAAGGGATTTGGATCCGGGCTTTGACTTGGCCATTCCAGAACCCTCCATTTCTTTCTTTTCAGCCATTCCTTGGTGGATTTCCTGGTATGTTTTCGGTCATTGTCATGTTGCAAGGTCCACCTTCGGTTGAGCTTCAACTTTCCGACAGATGGCCTCACATTATCCTCAAGCACCCTCTGGTACAATGAAGAATTCATAGTGGATTCTATGATGGTGAGCTGCCCAGGCCCTGATGCAGCAAAGCTGCCCCAAACCATAATATTTCCACCACCACGCTTTAAAGTTGGTATCAGGTTCTTGTGGTCAAATGCTGTCTTTGGTTTTCGCCAAACATGTCTTCTGGTACTGTGGCCAAATAGCTCAACCTTTGACTCATCTGTCCAGAGCACATTGTTCCAGAAGTGCTGGTCTTTGCCTAGGTGTTCATGGACAAACTTTAGTCTTGCCCTGATGTTCTTTCTGGACAGCAAAGGTTTCCTCCTGGCACACCTCCCATGTAGATCAAATTTGTGCAGCCTCTTTCTAATGGTAGACTCGTGCACTTTGACATCAACAGTGGCAAAAGCTACCTGTAGGTCCCGTGATGACATTCTGTGGTTCTTAGAGACTTCTTTAAGCATCTTGCGGTCCTCTCTCGGGCTAAACTTTCTGGGGCGGCCTGGCCTGAACAAGTTGGTAGGTGTTTGGAATCTTCTCCACTTGTAGATGATCTTCCGGACAGTCGAATGATTGATTTCAAATTGTTTGGAGATCTTTTTAAATCCCTTCCCAGACTCGTCGGCATCTATAACCTGCTTTCTGAAGGCCTCAGAGAGCTCTTTTGATCTAGGCATGGTGACGCTGCACACTTCAATAACAAAGAGCAAACCAAACTAAATGTCTGAGGTTTAAATAAGACAGGTTCCTCCAAGATCCTCTCCAACGATGTTCTAATCATTTGCATCTGAGCTGGTGCAACCGATTCTAATTTTAGGTATTTGAAGTAGTGATAAATGTAGGGGTGTACTTACTTTTTCCACATGCAAAATTTGCATTTATGTTTATTTAAATTATACAATGGACTACAAAATGTAAATGTTTCATGATATTTGTTATATTATATCACTTTTATCTATCAATATTGTTGAAATGAAGATCAAATAGCTGTATGTTGAAATATGTTGAAAAAGTCAAAACTGTACATGGGGTGTACTTACTTTTTCACCTGACTGTAGATAAGCAAAGAATATTTACTTCAAAATGACATGTGTTAACAAATTGAAATTTATTGTCCGACATAATAGTGCAGAGATAATCACGGATGATAATGATGCCGACCCGACTATAAACTAGGATTGATGCTTGGCAGGTCGGGTGGTGCACCACAAAGTACACCAACACCCGGGTGGCCATTAACCTGCGTGTCCCGTCTGCGCACATTGATTGTTAGACGTTGAATATTCTACTGTGACAAGAACGAATTGTTTTGATTTTGGTGAAGATCCGGACACTAGAATTTTACAGTCATTCTTCACCAATGAGAGACAGGCCCAAAAACGATATTTAGCACGATATCTCAAAAAGTTGTGGACGGATTCAAACGAAACTTGGTGGACAGGTTGGGTGTGAGAAGATCAAGCCATTTTGTTTTGGTTGAGGTCTGGATGTAGATCCAGCCTATCAGTAAAATACAAAACAAACTATTCAGCGTGGTGGAGGTATTTTGTCTTGTCTTAGCTTCTTAGAATGCTTGTCTTAGCTTCTTAAATGCTTGTCTTAGCTTCTTAAATGCTCAGAATGCTCGTCTTAGCTTCTTAAATGCTTAGAATGTTTGTCTTAGCTTCTTAAATGCTTAGAATTATTGTCTTAGCTTCTTAAATGCGTAGAATGCTTGTCTTAGCTTCTTACATGCTTAGAATGCTTGTCTTAGCTTCCTAAATGCTTAAAATGCTCGTCTTAGCTTCTTAAATGCTTAGAATGCTTGTCTTAGCTTCTGAAATGCTTAGAATGCTTGTCTTAGCTTCTTAAATGCTTAGAATGCTTGTCTTAGCTTCTTAAATGCTTAGAATGCTTGTCTTAGCTTCTTAAATGCTTAGAATGCTTGTCTTAGCTTCTTAAATGCTCAGAATGCTCGACTTAGCTTCTTACATGCTTAGAATGCTTGTCTTAGCTTCTTAAATGCTTAGAATGCCCGTCTTAGCTTCTTAAATGCTTAGAATGCTTGTCTTAGCTTCTTAAATGCTTAGAATGCCCGTCTTAGCTTCTTAAATGCTTAGAATGCTTGTCTTAGCTTCTGAAATGCTTAGAATGCTTGTCTTAGCTTCTGAAATGCTTAGAATACTCGTCTTAGCTTCTGAAATGCTTAGAATTCTTTTCTTAGCTTCTTAAATGCTTAGAATGCTCGTCTTAGCTTCTAAAATGCTTAGAATGCTCGTCTTATCTTCTAAAATGCTTAGAATGCTTGTCTTAGCTTCTTAAATGCTTAGAATGCTTGTCTTAGCTTCTTAAATGCTTAGAATGCCCGTCTTAGCTTCTTAAATGCTTAGAATACTTGTCTTAGCTTCTGAAATGCTTAGAATGCTTGTCTTAGCTTCTGAAATGCTTAGAAAACTCGTCTTAGCTTCTGAAATGCTTAGAATTCTTTTCTTAACTTCTAAAATGCTCAGAATGCTTGTCTTAGCTTCTAAAATGCTTAGAATGCTCGTCTTATCTTCTAAAATGCTTGGAATGCTTGTCTTAGCTTCTCTTACCTTCTTAGAATGCTCGTCTTAGCTTCTAAAATGCTTAGAATGCTCGTCTTAGCTTCTCTTACCTTCTTAGAATGCTCGTCTTAGCTTCTAAAATGCTTAGAATGCTCGTCTTAGCTTCTAAAATGCTTAGAATGCTTGTCCTATCTTCTAAAATGCTTAGAATGCTCGTCTTAGCTTCTCTTACCTTCTTAGAATGCTCGTCTTAGTTTCTAAAATGCTTAGAATGCTCGTCTTAGCTTCTAAAATGCTTAGAATGCTTGTCCTATCTTCTAAAATGCTTAGAATGCTCATCTTAGCTTCTCTTACCTTCTTAGAATGCTCGTCTTAGTTTCTAAAATGCTTAGAATGCTCGTCTTAGCTTCTAAAATGCTTAGAATGCTTGTCCTATCTTCTAAAATGCTTAGAATGCTTGTCTTAGCTTCTTAGAATGCTCGTCTTAGCTTTTAAAATGCTTAGAATGCTCGACTTAGCTTCTAAAATGCTTAGAATTCTTGTCTTAGCTTCTGAAATGCTTAGAATTCTTGTCTTAGCTTCTAAAATGCTTAGAATGCTTGTCTTAGCTTCTGAAATGCTTAGAATGCTTGTCTTAGCTTCTAAAATGCTTAGAATGCTTGTCTTAGCTTCTAAAATGCTTAGAATGCTCGTCTTAGCTTCTAAAATGCTTAGCATGCTTGTCTTAGCTTCTGAAATGCGTAGAATGCTTGTCTTAGCTTCTAAAATGCTTAGAATGCTTGTCTTAGCTTCTGAAATGCTTAGAATGCTTGTCTTAGCTTCTAAAATGCTAAGAATGCTCATCTTATCTTCTAAAATGCTTAGAATGCTTGTCTTAGCTTCTAAAATGCTTAGAATGCTTGTCTTAGCTTCTAAAATGCTAAGAATGCTCATCTTATCTTCTAAAATGCTTAGAATGCTTGTCTTAGCTTCCCTTAGCTTCTTAGAATGCTCGTCTAAGCTTCTAAAATGCTGAGAATGCTTGTCTTAGCTTCTTTGAATGCTCGTCTTAGCTTCTAAAATGCTTATAATGCTTGTCTTATCTTCTAAAATGCTTAGAATGCTTGTCTTAGCTTCTCTTAGCTTCTTAGAATGCTTGTCTTAGCTTCTAAAATGCTTAGAATGCTTGTCTTAGCTTCTAAAATGCTTAGAATGCTTGTCTTAGCTTCTAAAATGCTTAGAATGCTTGTCTTAGCTTCTAAAATGCTTAGAATGCTCGTCTTATCTTCTAAAATGCATAGAATCCTCGTCTTAGCTTCTGAAATGCTTAGAATTATTGTCTTAGCTTCTTAAATGCTTAGAATGCTTGTCTTAGCTTCTTACATGCTTAGAATGCTTGTCTTAGCTTCCTAAATGCTTAGAATGCTCGTCTTAGCTTCTTAAATGCTTAGAATGCTTGTCTTAGCTTCTTAAATGCTTAGAATTCTTGCCTTAGCTTCTAAAATGCTTAGAATGCTTGTCTTAGCTTCTTAAATGCTTAGAATGCTTGTCTTAGCTTCTTAAATGCTCAGAATGCTCGTCTTAGCTTCTTAAATGCTTAGAATGCTTGTCTTAGCTTCTTACATGCTTAGAATGCTTGTCTTAGCTTCTTAAATGCTTAGAATGCCCGTCTTAGCTTCTTAAATGCTTAGAATGCTTGTCTTAGCTTCTGAAATGCTTAGAATGCTTGTCTTAGCTTCTGAAATGCTTAGAATACTCGTCTTAGCTTCTGAAATGCTTAGAATTCTTTTCTTAACATCTAAAATGCTTAGAATGCTTGTCTTAGCTTCTAAAATGCTTAGAATGCTTGTCTTAGCTTCTGAAATGCTTAGAATTCTTTTCTTAACATCTAAAATGCTTAGAATGCTTGTCTTATCTTCTAAAATGCTTAGAATACTCGTCTTAGCTTCTGAAATGCTTAGAATTCTTTTCTTAACATCTAAAATGCTTAGAATGCTTGTCTTAGCTTCTCTTACCTTCTTAGAATGCTCGTCTTAGCTTCTAAAATGCTTAGAATGCTCATCTTAGCTTCTAAAATGCTTAGAATGCTTGTCTTAGCTTCTAAAATGCTTAGAATGCTTGTCCTATCTTCTAAAATGCTTAGAATGCTTGTCTTAGCTTCTTAGAATGCTCGTCTTAGCTTTTAAAATGCTTAGAATGCTCGACTTAGCTTCTAAAATGCTTAGAATTCTTGTCTTAGCTTCTGAAATGCTTAGAATTCTTGTCTTAGCTTCTAAAATGCTTAGAATGCTTGTCTTAGCTTCTGAAATGCTTAGAATGCTTGTCTTAGCTTCTAAAATGCTTAGAATGCTTGTCTTAGCTTCTAAAATGCTTAGAATGCTTGTCTTAGCTTCTAAAATGCTTAGAATGCTTGTCTTAGCTTCTAAAATGCTTAGAATGCTTGTCTTAGCTTCTGAAATGCTTAGAATGCTTGTCTTAGCTTCTAAAATGCTTAGAATGCTTGTCTTAGATCCTAAAATGCTTAGAATGCTTGTCTTAGCTTCTAAAATGCTTAGAATGCTCGTCTTAGCTTCTAAAATGCTTAGAATGCTTGTCTTAGCTTCTGAAATGCTTAGAATGCTTGTCTTAGCTTCTAAAATGCTTAGAATGCTTGTCTTAGCTTCTGAAATGCTTAGAATGCTTGTCTTAGCTTCTAAAATGCTAAGAATGCTCATCTTATCTTCTAAAATGCTTAGAATGCTTGTCTTAGCTTCCCTTAGCTTCTTAGAATGCTCGTCTAAGCTTCTAAAATGCTGAGAATGCTTGTCTTAGCTTCTTTGAATGCTCGTCTTAGCTTCTAAAATGCTTATAATGCTCGTCTTCTCTTCTAAAATGCTTAGAATGCTTGTCTTAGCTTCTCTTAGCTTCAGAGAATGCTCATCTTCGCTTCTAAAATGCTTAGAATGCTTGTCTTAGCTTCTTAGAATGCTCGTCTTAGCTTCTAAAATGCTTAGAATGCTTGTCTTAGCTTCTAAAATGCTTAGAATGCTCGTCTTATCTTCTAAAATGCATAGAATCCTCGTCTTAGCTTCTGAAATGCTTAGAATTCTTGTCTTAGCTTCTAAAATGCTTAGAATGCTCGACTTAGCTTCTAAAATGCTTAGAATCCTCGTCTTAGCTTCTGAAATGCATAGAATGCTCGACTTAGCTTCTGAAATGCATAGAATCCTCGTCTTAGCTTCTAAAATGCTTAGAATGCTCGTCTTAGCTTATAAAATGCTTAGAATGCTTGTCTTAGCTTCTTAGAATGCTTGTCTTAGCTTCTAAAATGCTTAGAATGCTTGTCTTATCTTCTAAAATGCTTAGAATCCTCGTGTTAGCTTCTGAAATGCATAGAATCCTCGTCTTAGCTTCTGAAATGCTTAGAATTCTTGTCTTAGCTTCTAAAATGCTTAGAATGCTCGACTTAGCTTCTAAAATGCATAGAATCCTCGTCTTAGCTTCTAAAATGCTTAGAATGCTCGTCTTAGCTTATAAAATGCTTAGAATGCTTGTCTTAGCTTCTCTTAGCTTCTTAGAATGCTTGTCTTAGCTTCTAAAATGCTTAGAATGCTTGTCTTATCTTCTAAAATGCTTAGAATTCTTGTCTTAGCTTCTGAAATGCTTAGAATTCTTGTCTTAGCTTCTAAAATGCATAGAATCCTCGTCTTAGCTTCTGAAATGCATAGAATGCTCGACTTAGCTTCTGAAATGCATAGAATCCTCGTCTTAGCTTATAAAATGCTTAGAATGCTTGTCTTAGCTTCTCTTAGCTTCTTAGAATGCTTGTCTTTGCTTCTAAAATGCTTAGAATGCTTGTCTTATCTTCTAAAATGCTTAGAATCCTCGTCTTAGCTTCTAAAATGCTTAGAATCCTCGTGTTAGCTTCTGAAATGCATAGAATCCTCGTCTTAGCTTCTAAAATGCTTAGAATCCTCGTGTTAACTTCTGAAATGCATAGAATCCTCGTCTTAGCTTCTAAAATGCTTAGAATCCTCGTGTTAGCTTCTGAAATGCATAGAATCCTCGTCTTAGCTTCTAAAATGTTTAGAATCCTCGTCTTACCTTCTGAAATGCATAGAATCCTCGTCTTAGCTTCTAAAATGCTTAGAATGCTCGTCTTAGCTTCTAAAATGCTTAGAATCCTCGTGTTAGCTTCTGAAATGCATAGAATCCTCGTCTTAGCTTCTAAAATGCTTAGAATCCTCGTCTTACCTTCTGAAATGCATAGAATCCTCGTCTTAGCTTCTAAAATGCTTAGAATGCTCATCTTAGCTTCTAAAATGCTTAGAATGCTTGTCTTAGCTTCTGAAATGCATAGAATCCTCGTCTTAGCTTCTGAAATGCATAGAATCCTCGTCTTAGCTTCTAAAATGCTTAGAATGCTCGTCTTAGCTTCTGAAATGCATAGAATCCTCGTCTTAGCTTCTAAAATGCTTAGAATGCTCGTCTTAGCTTATAAAATGCTTAGAATGCTTGTCTTAGCTTCTCTTAGCTTCTTAGAATGCTTGTCTTATCTTCTAAAATGCTTAGAATCCTCGTGTTAGCTTCTGAAATGCATAGAATCCTCGTCTTAGCTTCTGAAATGCTTAGAATTCTTGTCTTAGCTTCTAAAATGCTTAGAATGCTCGACTTAGCTTCTAAAATGCATAGAATCCTCGTCTTAGCTTCTAAAATGCTTAGAATGCTCGTCTTAGCTTATAAAATGCTTAGAATGCTTGTCTTAGCTTCTCTTAGCTTCTTAGAATGCTTGTCTTAGCTTCTAAAATGCTTAGAATGCTTGTCTTATCTTCTAAAATGCTTAGAATTCTTGTCTTAGCTTCTGAAATGCTTAGAATTCTTGTCTTAGCTTCTAAAATGCATAGAATCCTCGTCTTAGCTTCTGAAATGCATAGAATGCTCGACTTAGCTTCTGAAATGCATAGAATCCTCGTCTTAGCTTCTAAAATGCTTAGAATGCTCGTCTTAGCTTATAAAATGCTTAGAATGCTTGTCTTAGCTTCTCTTAGCTTCTTAGAATGCTTGTCTTAGCTTCTAAAATGCTTAGAATGCTTGTCTTATCTTCTAAAATGCTTAGAATCCTCGTCTTAGCTTCTAAAATGCTTAGAATCCTCGTGTTAGCTTCTGAAATGCATAGAATCCTCGTCTTAGCTTCTAAAATGCTTAGAATCCTCGTGTTAGCTTCTGAAATGCATAGAATCCTCGTCTTAGCTTCTAAAATGCTTAGAATCCTCGTGTTAGCTTCTGAAATGCATAGAATCCTCGTCTTAGCTTCTAAAATGCTTAGAATCCTCGTCTTACCTTCTGAAATGCATAGAATCCTCGTCTTAGCTTCTAAAATGCTTAGAATGCTCGTCTTAGCTTCTAAAATGCTTAGAATCCTCGTGTTAGCTTCTGAAATGCATAGAATCCTCGTCTTAGCTTCTAAAATGCTTAGAATCCTCGTCTTACCTTCTGAAATGCATAGAATCCTCGTCTTAGCTTCTAAAATGCTTAGAATGCTCGTCTTAGCTTATAAAATGCTTAGAATGCTTGTCTTAGCTTCTGAAATGCATAGAATCCTCGTCTTAGCTTCTGAAATGCATAGAATCCTCGTCTTAGCTTCTAAAATGCTTAGAATGCTCGTCTTAGCTTCTGAAATGCATAGAATCCTCGTCTTAGCTTCTAAAATGCTTAGAATGCTCGTCTTAGCTTATAAAATGCTTAGAATGCTTGTCTTAGCTTCTCTTAGCTTCTTAGAATGCTCGTCTTAGCTTCTAAAATGCTTAGAATGCTTGTCTTATCTTCTAAAATGCTTAGAATGCTCGTCTTAGCTTATAAAATGCTTAGAATGCTTGTCTTAGCTTCTGAAATGCATAGAATCCTCGTCTTAGCTTCTAAAATGCTTAGAATGCTCGTCTTAGCTTCTCAAATGCTTAGAATGCTTGTCTTAGCTTCTGAAATGCATAGAATCCTCGTCTTAGCTTCTAAAATGCTTAGAATGCTCGTCTTAGCTTCTCAAATGCTTAGAATGCTCGTCTTAGCTTCTAAAATGCTTAGAATGCTCGTCTTAGCTTCTAAAATGATTAGAATGCTTGTCCTAGCTTCTAAAATGCTTAGAATGCTTGTCTTAGCTTCTGAAATGCATAGAATCCTCGTCTTAGCTTCTAAAATGCTTAGAATGCTCGTCTTAGCTTCTGAAATGCATAGAATCCTCGTCTTAGCTTCTAAAATGCTTAGAATGCTCGTCTTAGCTTCTGAAATGCATAGAATCCTCGTCTTAGCTTCTAAAATGCTTAGAATGCTCGTCTTAGCTTATAAAATGCTTAGAATGCTTGTCTTAGCTTCTCTTAGCTTCTTAGAATGCTCGTCTTAGCTTCTAAAATGCTTAGAATGCTTGTCTTATCTTCTAAAATGCTTAGAATGCTCGTCTTAGCTTATAAAATGCTTAGAATGCTCGTCTTAGCTTCTAAAATGCTTAGAATGCTCGTCTTAGCTTCTCAAATGCTTAGAATGCTTGTCTTAGCTTCTAAAATGCTTAGAATGCTCGTCTTAGCTTCTAAAATGCTTAGAATGCTCGTCTTAGCTTCTAAAATGCTTAGAATGCTCGTCTTAGCTTCTCAAATGCTTAGAATGCTTGTCTTAGCTTCTGAAATGCATAGAATCCTCGTCTTAGCTTCTAAAATGCTTAGAATGCTCGTCTTAGCTTCTCAAATGCTTAGAATGCTTGTCTTAGCTTCTAAAATGCTTAGAATGCTCGTCTTAGCTTCTAAAATGATTAGAATGCTTGTCCTAGCTTCTCAAATGCTTAGAATGCTTGTCTTAGCTTCTGAAATGCATAGAATCCTCGTCTTAGCTTCTAAAATGCTTAGAATGCTCGTCTTAGCTTCTCAAATGCTTAGAATGCTCGTCTTAGCTTCTAAAATGCTTAGAATGCTCGTCTTAGCTTCTCAAATGCTTAGAATGCTCGTCTTAGCTTCTGAAATGCATAGAATCCTCGTCTTAGCTTCTCAAATGCTTAGAATGCTCGTCTTATCTTCTAAAATGCTTAGAATGCTCGTCTTAGCTTCTAAAATGCTTAGAATGCTCGTCTTAGCTTCTCAAATGCTTAGAATGCTCGTCTTAGCTTCTAAAATGCTTAGAATGCTCGTCTTAGCTTCTCAAATGCTTAGAATGCTCGTCTTATCTTCTAAAATGCTTAGAATGCTCGTCTTAGCTTCTAAAATGCTTAGAATGCTCGTCTTAGCTTCTAAAATGCTTAGAATGCTCGTCTTAGCTTCTCAAATGCTTAGAATGCTCGTCTTAGCTTCTAAAATGATTAGAATGCTTGTCCTAGCTTCTAAAATGCTTAGAATGCTCGTCTTAGCTTCTGAAATGCATAGAATCCTCGTCTTAGCTTCTCAAATGCTTAGAATGCTCGTCTTATCTTCTAAAATGCTTAGAATGCTCGTCTTAGCTTCTCAAATGCTTAGAATGCTCGTCTTATCTTCTAAAATGCTTAGAATGCTCGTCTTAGCTTATAAAATGCTTAGAATGCTTGTCTTAGCTTCTTAGAATGCTTGTCTTAGCTTCTAAAATGCTTAGAATGCTTGTCTTATCTTCTAAAATGCTTAGAATCCTCGTGTTAGCTTCTGAAATGCATAGAATCCTCGTCTTAGCTTCTGAAATGCATAGAATCCTCGTCTTAGCTTCTAAAATGCTTAGAATGCTTGTCTTATCTTCTAAAATGCTTAGAATCCTCGTGTTAGCTTCTGAAATGCATAGAATCCTCGTCTTAGCTTCTGAAATGCATAGAATCCTCGTCTTAGCTTCTAAAATGCTTAGAATCCTCGTCTTAGCTTCTGAAATGCATAGAATCCTCGTCTTAGCTTCTAAAATGCTTAGAATGCTCGTCTTAGCTTATAAAATGCTTAGAATGCTCGTCTTAGCTTCTGAAATGCATAGAATCCTCGTCTTAGCTTCTAAAATGCTTAGAATGCTCGTCTTAGCTTATAAAATGCTTAGAATGCTTGTCTTAGCTTCTCTTAGCTTCTTAGAATGCTCGTCTTAGCTTCTAAAATGCTTAGAATGCTTGTCTTATCTTCTAAAATGCTTAGAATGCTTGTCGTAGCTTCTCCTAGCTTCATAGAATGCTCATCTTAGCTTCTAAAATGCTTAGAATGATCGTCTTCGCTTCTAAAATGATTAGAATGCTTGTCCTAGCTTCTAAAATGCTTAGAATGCTCGTCTTAGCTTCTAAAATGCTTAGAATGCTCGTCCTAGCTTCTAAAATGCTTAGAATGCTCGTCTTAGCTTCTAAAATGATTAGAATGCTTGTCCTAGCTTCTAAAATGCTTAGAATGCTCGTCTTAGCTTCTAAAATGCTTAGAATGCTCGTCCTAGCTTCTAAAATGCTTAGAATGCTCGTCTTAGCTTCTAAAATGATTAGAATGCTCGTCTTATCTTCTAAAATGCTTAGAATCCTCGTGTTAGCTTCTGAAATGCATAGAATCCTCGTCTTAGCTTCTAAAATGCTTAGAATCCTCGTGTTAACTTCTGAAATGCATAGAATCCTCGTCTTAGCTTCTAAAATGCTTAGAATCCTCGTGTTAGCTTCTGAAATGCATAGAATCCTCGTCTTAGCTTCTAAAATGCTTAGAATCCTCGTCTTACCTTCTGAAATGCATAGAATCCTCGTCTTAGCTTCTAAAATGCTTAGAATGCTCGTCTTAGCTTCTAAAATGCTTAGAATCCTCGTGTTAGCTTCTGAAATGCATAGAATCCTCGTCTTAGCTTCTAAAATGCTTAGAATCCTCGTCTTACCTTCTGAAATGCATTGAATCCTCGTCTTAGCTTCTAAAATGCTTAGAATGCTCATCTTAGCTTCTAAAATGCTTAGAATGCTTGTCTTAGCTTCTGAAATGCATAGAATCCTCGTCTTAGCTTCTGAAATGCATAGAATCCTCGTCTTAGCTTCTAAAATGCTTAGAATGCTCGTCTTAGCTTCTGAAATGCATAGAATCCTCGTCTTAGCTTCTAAAATGCTTAGAATGCTCGTCTTAGCTTATAAAATGCTTAGAATGCTTGTCTTAGCTTCTCTTAGCTTCTTAGAATGCTTGTCTTATCTTCTAAAATGCTTAGAATCCTCGTGTTAGCTTCTGAAATGCATAGAATCCTCGTCTTAGCTTCTGAAATGCTTAGAATTCTTGTCTTAGCTTCTAAAATGCTTAGAATGCTCGACTTAGCTTCTAAAATGCATAGAATCCTCGTCTTAGCTTCTAAAATGCTTAGAATGCTCGTCTTAGCTTATAAAATGCTTAGAATGCTTGTCTTACCTTCTGAAATGCATAGAATCCTCGTCTTAGCTTCTAAAATGCTTAGAATGCTCATCTTAGCTTCTAAAATGCTTAGAATGCTTGTCTTAGCTTCTGAAATGCATAGAATCCTCGTCTTAGCTTCTCAAATGCTTAGAATGCTCGTCTTATCTTCTAAAATGCTTAGAATGCTCGTCTTAGCTTCTAAAATGCTTAGAATGCTCGACTTAGCTTCTAAAATGCATAGAATGCTCGTCTTAGCTTCTCAAATGCTTAGAATGCTCGTCTTAGCTTCTAAAATGCTTAGAATGCTCGTCTTAGCTTCTCAAATGCTTAGAATGCTCGTCTTATCTTCTAAAATGCTTAGAATGCTCGTCTTAGCTTCTAAAATGCTTAGAATGCTCGTCTTAGCTTCTAAAATGCTTAGAATGCTCGTCTTAGCTTCTCAAATGCTTAGAATGCTCGTCTTAGCTTCTAAAATGATTAGAATGCTTGTCCTAGCTTCTAAAATGCTTAGAATGCTCGTCTTAGCTTCTGAAATGCATAGAATCCTCGTCTTAGCTTCTCAAATGCTTAGAATGCTCGTCTTATCTTCTAAAATGCTTAGAATGCTCGTCTTAGCTTCTCAAATGCTTAGAATGCTCGTCTTATCTTCTAAAATGCTTAGAATGCTCGTCTTAGCTTATAAAATGCTTAGAATGCTTGTCTTAGCTTCTTAGAATGCTTGTCTTAGCTTCTAAAATGCTTAGAATGCTTGTCTTATCTTCTAAAATGCTTAGAATCCTCTTGTTAGCTTCTGAAATGCATAGAATCCTCGTCTTAGCTTCTGAAATGCATAGAATCCTCGTCTTAGCTTCTAAAATGCTTAGAATGCTTGTCTTATCTTCTAAAATGCTTAGAATCCTCGTGTTAGCTTCTGAAATGCATAGAATCCTCGTCTTAGCTTCTAAAATGCTTAGAATGCTCGTCTTAGCTTCTCAAATGCTTAGAATGATCGTCTTCGCTTCTAAAATGATTAGAATGCTTGTCCTAGCTTCTAAAATGCTTAGAATGCTCGTCTTAGCTTCTAAAATGCTTAGAATGCTCGTCCTAGCTTCTAAAATGCTTAGAATGCTCGTCTTAGCTTCTAAAATGATTAGAATGCTTGTCCTAGCTTCTAAAATGCTTAGAATGCTCGTCTTAGCTTCTAAAATGCTTAGAATGCTCGTCCTAGCTTCTAAAACGCTTAGAATGCTCGTCTTAGCTTCTAAAATGATTAGAATGCTCGTCTTATCTTCTAAAATGCTTAGAATCCTCGTGTTAGCTTCTGAAATGCATAGAATCCTCGTCTTAGCTTCTAAAATGCTTAGAATCCTCGTGTTAACTTCTGAAATGCATAGAATCCTCGTCTTAGCTTCTAAAATGCTTAGAATCCTCGTGTTAGCTTCTGAAATGCATAGAATCCTCGTCTTAGCTTCTAAAATGCTTAGAATCCTCGTCTTACCTTCTGAAATGCATAGAATCCTCGTCTTAGCTTCTAAAATGCTTAGAATGCTCGTCTTAGCTTCTAAAATGCTTAGAATCCTCGTGTTAGCTTCTGAAATGCATAGAATCCTCGTCTTAGCTTCTAAAATGCTTAGAATCCTCGTCTTACCTTCTGAAATGCATTGAATCCTCGTCTTAGCTTCTAAAATGCTTAGAATGCTCATCTTAGCTTCTAAAATGCTTAGAATGCTTGTCTTAGCTTCTGAAATGCATAGAATCCTCGTCTTAGCTTCTGAAATGCATAGAATCCTCGTCTTAGCTTCTAAAATGCTTAGAATGCTCGTCTTAGCTTCTGAAATGCATAGAATCCTCGTCTTAGCTTCTAAAATGCTTAGAATGCTCGTCTTAGCTTATAAAATGCTTAGAATGCTTGTCTTAGCTTCTCTTAGCTTCTTAGAATGCTTGTCTTATCTTCTAAAATGCTTAGAATCCTCGTGTTAGCTTCTGAAATGCATAGAATCCTCGTCTTAGCTTCTGAAATGCTTAGAATTCTTGTCTTAGCTTCTAAAATGCTTAGAATGCTCGACTTAGCTTCTAAAATGCATAGAATCCTCGTCTTAGCTTCTAAAATGCTTAGAATGCTCGTCTTAGCTTATAAAATGCTTAGAATGCTTGTCTTAGCTTCTCTTAGCTTCTTAGAATGCTTGTCTTAGCTTCTAAAATGCTTAGAATGCTTGTCTTATCTTCTAAAATGCTTAGAATTCTTGTCTTAGCTTCTGAAATGCTTAGAATTCTTGTCTTAGCTTCTAAAATGCATAGAATCCTCGTCTTAGCTTCTGAAATGCATAGAATACTCGACTTAGCTTCTGAAATGCATAGAATCCTCGTCTTAGCTTCTAAAATGCTTAGAATGCTCGTCTTAGCTTATAAAATGCTTAGAATGCTTGTCTTAGCTTCTCTTAGCTTCTTAGAATGCTTGTCTTAGCTTCTAAAATGCTTAGAATGCTTGTCTTATCTTCTAAAATGCTTAGAATCCTCGTCTTAGCTTCTAAAATGCTTAGAATCCTCGTGTTAGCTTCTGAAATGCATAGAATCCTCGTCTTAGCTTCTAAAATGCTTAGAATCCTCGTGTTAGCTTCTGAAATGCATAGAATCCTCGTCTTAGCTTCTAAAATGCTTAGAATCCTCGTCTTACCTTCTGAAATGCATAGAATCCTCGTCTTAGCTTCTAAAATGCTTAGAATGCTCGTCTTAGCTTCTAAAATGCTTAGAATCCTCGTGTTAGCTTCTGAAATGCATAGAATCCTCGTCTTAGCTTCTAAAATGCTTAGAATCCTCGTCTTACCTTCTGAAATGCATAGAATCCTCGTCTTAGCTTCTAAAATGCTTAGAATGCTCGTCTTAGCTTATAAAATGCTTAGAATGCTTGTCTTAGCTTCTGAAATGCATAGAATCCTCGTCTTAGCTTCTGAAATGCATAGAATCCTCGTCTTAGCTTCTAAAATGCTTAGAATGCTCGTCTTAGCTTCTGAAATGCATAGAATCCTCGTCTTAGCTTCTAAAATGCTTAGAATGCTCGTCTTAGCTTATAAAATGCTTAGAATGCTTGTCTTAGCTTCTCTTAGCTTCTTAGAATGCTCGTCTTAGCTTCTAAAATGCTTAGAATGCTTGTCTTATCTTCTAAAATGCTTAGAATGCTCGTCTTAGCTTATAAAATGCTTAGAATGCTTGTCTTAGCTTCTGAAATGCATAGAATCCTCGTCTTAGCTTCTAAAATGCTTAGAATGCTCGTCTTAGCTTCTCAAATGCTTAGAATGCTCGTCTTAGCTTCTAAAATGATTAGAATGCTTGTCCTAGCTTCTAAAATGCTTAGAATGCTCGTCTTAGCTTCTCAAATGCTTAGAATGCTCGTCTTAGCTTCTGAAATGCATAGAATCCTCGTCTTAGCTTCTCAAATGCTTAGAATGCTCGTCTTATCTTCTAAAATGCTTAGAATGCTCGTCTTAGCTTCTAAAATGCTTAGAATGCTCGTCTTAGCTTCTCAAATGCTTAGAATGCTCGTCTTAGCTTCTAAAATGCTTAGAATGCTCGTCTTAGCTTCTCAAATGCTTAGAATGCTCGTCTTATCTTCTAAAATGCTTAGAATGCTCGTCTTAGCTTCTAAAATGCTTAGAATGCTCGTCTTAGCTTCTAAAATGCTTAGAATGCTCGTCTTAGCTTCTCAAATGCTTAGAATGCTCGTCTTAGCTTCTAAAATGATTAGAATGCTTGTCCTAGCTTCTAAAATGCTTAGAATGCTCGTCTTAGCTTCTGAAATGCATAGAATCCTCGTCTTAGCTTCTCAAATGCTTAGAATGCTCGTCTTATCTTCTAAAATGCTTAGAATGCTCGTCTTAGCTTCTCAAATGCTTAGAATGCTCGTCTTATCTTCTAAAATGCTTAGAATGCTCGTCTTAGCTTATAAAATGCTTAGAATGCTTGTCTTAGCTTCTTAGAATGCTTGTCTTAGCTTCTAAAATGCTTAGAATGCTTGTCTTATCTTCTAAAATGCTTAGAATCCTCGTGTTAGCTTCTGAAATGCATAGAATCCTCGTCTTAGCTTCTGAAATGCATAGAATCCTCGTCTTAGCTTCTAAAATGCTTAGAATGCTTGTCTTATCTTCTAAAATGCTTAGAATCCTCGTGTTAGCTTCTGAAATGCATAGAATCCTCGTCTTAGCTTCTGAAATGCATAGAATCCTCGTCTTAGCTTCTAAAATGCTTAGAATCCTCGTCTTAGCTTCTGAAATGCATAGAATCCTCGTCTTAGCTTCTAAAATGCTTAGAATGCTCGTCTTAGCTTATAAAATGCTTAGAATGCTCGTCTTAGCTTCTGAAATGCATAGAATCCTCGTCTTAGCTTCTAAAATGCTTAGAATGCTCGTCTTAGCTTATAAAATGCTTAGAATGCTTGTCTTAGCTTCTCTTAGCTTCTTAGAATGCTCGTCTTAGCTTCTAAAATGCTTAGAATGCTTGTCTTATCTTCTAAAATGCTTAGAATGCTTGTCGTAGCTTCTCCTAGCTTCATAGAATGCTCATCTTAGCTTCTAAAATGCTTAGAATGATCGTCTTCGCTTCTAAAATGATTAGAATGCTTGTCCTAGCTTCTAAAATGCTTAGAATGCTCGTCTTAGCTTCTAAAATGCTTAGAATGCTCGTCCTAGCTTCTAAAATGCTTAGAATGCTCGTCTTAGCTTCTAAAATGATTAGAATGCTTGTCCTAGCTTCTAAAATGCTTAGAATGCTCGTCTTAGCTTCTAAAATGCTTAGAATGCTCGTCCTAGCTTCGAAAATGCATAGAATCCTCGTCTTAGCTTCTCAAATGCTTAGAATGCTCGTCTTATCTTCTAAAATGCTTAGAATGCTCGTCTTAGCTTCTCAAATGCTTAGAATGCTCGTCTTATCTTCTAAAATGCTTAGAATGCTCGTCTTAGCTTCTCAAATGCTTAGAATGCTCGTCTTATCTTCTAAAATGCTTAGAATGCTCGTCTTAGCTTCTCAAATGCTTAGAATCCTCGTCTTATCTTCTAAAATGCTTAGAATGCTTGTATTAGCTTCATAAATGCTTAGAATGCTCGTCTTAGCTTCTCAAATGCTTAGAATGCTCGTCTTATCTTCTAAAATGCTTAGAATGCTCGTCTTATCTTCTAAAATGCTTAGAATGCTCGTCTTATCTTCTAAAATGCTTAGAATGCTCGTCTTAGCTTCTCAAATGCTTAGAATGCTCGTCTTATCTTCTAAAATGCTTAGAATGCTCGTCTTAGCTTCTCAAATGCTTAGAATCCTCGTCTTATCTTCATAAATGCTTAGAATGCTCGTCTTAGCTTCATAAATGCTTAGAATGCTCGTCTTAGCTCCAAGCTTCTCTTTGGCAAAATGCTTTCCATTACGTTCAGTATCACAAATATTTCTCGGCCATCTTTGCACACGTTAAAATTTTTATTGTAAAAGTTTTTATGATGTTCATTCAGTACAAGGAAAGCTCACCACAGTTTGTGCTATTGATTGTGTGTGCTATTAATCTATTATTAATTACTAATGCTATTATTAATTGTGTGTGTGCTACACATTGTGCTATTCCAATACCATTCATCTTCTCAATATTTATCTTGTTTACCTCCTTAACCTTTATATCCCCTTCTCTGTGTTTACCTCCATGAAAGCCTGTGTCACTTTGCCAATCCTTCCAATCAAAATCAAATAGTCCTTCACCCTAGCAACAGCCCTGTGGTGGGTTGTGTACTGGTAACCGGCCTTCAGTTGTGTTGTTTTGTGCCAATACAGCTTGGCGTCTCCATTAGCATCCTCAAGTCTCTCGGTGATTCTTTTCCAGGGTATGAATGCTTTCCTGGCTTTCTCCCATGATGATCCATGTCGGTGATCCCGAGAGATGCTCCAAGCAAAGTTAAAGTTCTTGGAGTAATCAATGTATGCTTATGTTTCACATTCTCTCAGAATTTAGGAATTAGAAAACGAAAATGAATAATTCTCACTTTCTCTTGGTACATCTGAAGGTATCGATACCCTTATTAATGTTTTACTTATTCATCTACTGTTCTACTGTGTGCTAACCCGGTTATTACATCTAATTTAATATGCACATCCCTCGTAATTAATTTTCATATAATTTCCCATTTAATCTCGAGGCAGGGATTTTACTGTATTTGGCTTAACTGAATATAAATACCCTTTTTGGGAGACAGAGACGTGACCTTGTACACAGCATCATCTTTAATGTTCGGTATGTTATTGCAGACGGCGCAACCAGCTACAAGTCCTGCAAGCCCCCTCCGGCCCCCGGAAGTACCGCACAAAGGTGACAGTTTTGTTCAGATTCGACTCCATAATGGAACAGATTCATAACCAGACAGCTTAGAGGTGAGCACGGTGCCCATACACCTGATGTAGTGTGCAGCCCGAGGTTTTTTGTGGAGATCTTCCATCTGAGCACTACACAGGATTGCTTCTTACATGTGATGTAATTAAAGCCAGTACGTCATCGTCATAGTAAGCCAAATGTATCGCTATGTGCACAATTGAATACCAGCATTGTTTATAGATTATTATTATTTATTTATTTTTTACAGTTTGACATCACAATCTTGTAACAAACACTACACACATGTAAACTAATATATTACATCATACATGTTAAATTACGAATTATAATGCCCTGCTCAAATGACGGTGAGCCCTTTGATGGAACGTCTTGGTGTTCCATCTGGAGAATGATTCCACACCTGGATGGTGGCAGGCAGAAAAGATCGTTAAGATTGGTGGGGGCTCGAGCTACTCCAGGTTATCCTCACTGACTCTTCTGGAAGAAGTCTGGTATATTAGACCAGTGCTGCTACTGTTGGTAATGCATGCATAGTCAGATGGATCCAGGTAGGGGGATGCCTTCCGGAGGATCATGACTCGTGTCCCTGACTTCCCTACAGTGTAATTGATGTGTGAATGGAAGTTGAATGTCGTGGAAATCCTGGCCCAAAGGATATTGAGCCCATCAACTTTTTCCAATGACATGACACCCAGGAGGGGACCAGGTTTCTGGTTTATGTTTACTCAGTGTCAACACCTTGCACTTCTCTTACACAAATACGATCTTCCTTTTGAGGCCCCAAGGGTATTGTTACGGGGTCCTCCCCTATCCCCTGGTCTCGGTAAACCTCCAAACCCCAAGAGGGTCCCCGGCAGAAAGATATGTTATCCTTGGTTGAAATAAATCAATAATGAAACCACTCCAAGGGTTATGAACAAACAATATATTAAAAGCACACAAAAAGCATCATACAACAATGGGGCAATCAACCCTGCAATCCAATCTTAAGATGGTACCCTAGCTCAGACTCACGGCACCCCCAGGGACTAAAGCAGAGCCCTTCTCAATGTCTCAAGAACACAACGGTGCTCCCGGCGAAGAGGCGCTGGCGATGAGGCGGGTAAGGAGATGTAGGTCAGGCGGGGACCGTCACGTGGTCCCAGCCAACCCCAATTGGCGGTGGAAAGAGGAATCCCAAAGACGCTATCCAAACGTGCACATACACCGTGCAGTCGCGAACCGCACCGTATTCTTCAAAGGCCGCTGTCGCACCCACACATCCTCGGCAAACCACCTGAGGGCGGGACCAGCGGACGCGACTAACCAAGGGTCCGCGAACGACGCGTGAGGTCCCCGAAATGGCGGTCGGTTCTTCCTCGGGCCGCAGCCGCTAGGCGAAGATTCTCCGGAATCTCCCACCTGTACCTGGCTTCGTAGGCTTTTCCACGACACCAGCGATATCAACGATCGCACGAGATTCCTTCCCAGGACTCAAAGTTCCCTCTCCATGGACGCTCGACCACGCTGGGTGCGGAGCTGTTACAAAACACCTCGTTTCACCTCTGCCTCACGCGCTCTTCTTCCTCGCTCCCTTTGTCTTCCGGGTCACGATCCGATTTCCGGCCACATTTTACTAGGAGTGCTTTTAAACCTTTTAACCACAATAACCCTTTCCCTCAAGCCACAATAAGCATAATATCTAGAACCAACAATGATAACAACAACAACAACCATAATTAGGGCCGAATCCGTAACAGTATATTTGACCATAAGGTTGGCCTTTGGTGATGCAGCTGATTGGACGGAGTCTCCACCTCAGATTAAGGAATACCGTGTGCTATCACCTGTGTAAATTCTGATGTGATTCCTCAGACCATCACTTGGATCATCAATGTACACAAGACAATGTGGGTGCTATGGTGGAGCTCTGGAGGCCTGAGTCACCGATTGTCCTCTTTTCTGATGTCCGTCGTGCCAGGGTATGTCTTTTCTAATGTACGCAGGAAATAGTGCAAACATTTTCTATCAAACTACTGTGTGGCATGCCAATAGCAAACACTGACTTAGCATGACCTTTCTTAGAAGTACACTTTATCAACTTTATGAACTGAAGAAGACGTAATTATTTGCTTTTTATAGATACTGGCCTTGATAGAACAACAAAATCCCATCTTTCAGTGCCAGCCATTATTTAACCTAATCAGAAAGCATCCTTACCAAAGGCATTTCAAAAGCAATAAGGCAACCTGGCTGGCATTGCGATTTGAGCATTTGCCTTACTGTACAATGACCACAGACTCAAGTAGCATGCACACAACACAAGCCCCTAGTGTTTTGCAAGACTTGTCCATCAGGTTATTACCTTCGCAAAAGCGGAAGGTTATGTTTTGATCGCTGTGTATTTATTTGTATGTCTGTGTGTGTGTGTGTGTGTGTATGTTATTCGCATAACTCAAAAAGTATTCAACCGAATTGCATGAAATTTGGTGGGATGATTGGTTATTATACGGGACACATTTGATTAGATTTTGGGAGCAATCGGGTCAAAGGTCAAGGTCAAGGTCACGAAAAGGTCAAAATCGTATTTTTACCATAGCGCGGTCAATTTTTATCCAATTGGCATGCAACTAATGCCAAAATGTTCAGAATTCAATGCCCGATCTTGTGATATACGACATGACCCAGTGAAGACATTACCCTTGTTAGCGGTTGGGGGTCAAAGGTCAGGGGGGTCACGACCTTGCAAAATGTGCGTTTTTTGTCATAACTCGGTCAATTCTTATCCGATTTGCATGAAATCAGCACCAAACTGTTCACTGTTCTGTTCCCTACACTCCCATGCCAAGTACAGAACAGTAGCTGCGGCGAAGGTATGCGCTCTACCGAGTGCCCGTTCTAGTTTAAGCATGTGCTTCTCGATTCGCCTCAACAAACAGGTGTGGCCCAGGAAATGATGACCATTTTATTTTCCTCGTTGGCCAGCAAGCGGTCATTGTCCATACTATCATTATCACATCGTATATCATGGGAATCTCGTGGTATTAATAACTGTTCAGCATATTTTGTGGGCAGCAAATGCTGTAAAGTAGATTTAAGGGACAGTTAATTGGCAGAGTAACTTGACTTGCTTTAAAAAGACTATTTATCGTTTTTATATAAAAAAAAAATTGGACTAAGCCACCTGGAGTAGCTCGCATCAAACACAAGCAGGACAAAGACCTCAGTAGATACCAGCAGTGACCCACGGAATATCTGCACAATGTAAAAATGAGACTTCAAGTCCTCAAATGCTCCTCCCCCCCCCCCCCCACTCTCCCCCGCCCCATCACGACCCGTGAGTTATCAACCCCCTCCCCCAGACCCCAAGTCTTCAAACTCTGCCTCCCAACCCTAAAGCTTCAATCCCCTCCCCACTCCTAGCCTTCAAAAACCCTCCATCCACCCACCAAAACTCCTCAATCCTCTCCCCCAAAGCCTCAACCTCCCTTTCCCAACTTTGTTCCATCTTTGCTCTCCCAACCACAACTCTGTCCTCCCCTACCCCTCTCCTTCCGCTCATAAAACCAAAAGGGCATTCCCACATCGAACATTACATATTTCTTCATTACTTCATTGAAACAGCATAATGTAGCGGTTACCGCTGGATGCACACAATCGCCTTGCACCGGCCAGAACACGGCCAGACGCGCCTCTCCCGGGCATGCCCGGACTCACTGTTCCCGGGCACGCCCGAACCTCCCGGGCACGCCCGGTCTCGTCTTTCCCGGGCATGCCCGCTCTCGCCTTTCCAGGGCTCGCCCAGAGCGTCCGGGCATGCCCGCTATCGCCTTTTCAGGGCTCGCCCAGAGCGTCCGGGCATGCCCGCTATCGCCTTTCCAGGGCTCGCCCAGAGCGCCCGGGCACGCCCAGCCTCGACTTGCCAGGCCGCAGCCAAACACGCCCGGGCAGGTCCAGACTCGCCTTTCCAAGGCTCGCCCTTGACACCCGGGCATGCCCGGTATAGCTTTTGCCGGGCAAACTTCCCGACATAAATGTGTATATATATTGCTGCCCGAAAAACGGGCTTGTCAGAATACCTGAGCTGTTTGTTTCAATAAAGCAACTCGGACGAATTCCGTCTTTGGTCGCGTCAATTCTTTCGACTCGCGTTGGAGCGCAGTTCCTTCATTGGTGACCTACCGACATGGATACGGCAGTGACGCTTAAACTGCCTACCTTCTGGGAGGCTCACGCGGCTGTTTGGTTCGCTCAGGCGGACTCTCAGTTCGCCCTGCGAGGCATCACCGCGGACGACACCCGCTTCCACCATGTTTTGGCGGCGCTCGGTTCCGCCACCGCGGCCCGCGCCTTGAGCCTCCTCGAGCACCCGCCGGCTGCTGACAAATACGACGCGCTGAAGACACTCCTCCTCGACGCTTTCGCCCTCTCACCGGCAGCACGCGCACGGCGCCTGCTCACTCTGCCCGAGCTCGGCGACACGCGCCCGTCAGAGCGCATGGACTATATGCTCTCGTTGCTCGGTGAGCACTCTCCGGATTTTCTGTTCCGCGAGCTGTTCCTTCGCCAGCTGCCTCACCCGGTACGCCTCGCCCTGGCTGGCACGTTGATCACGGATTCCCGCGCCCTCGCCAGGGAAGCCGATAAGATCTCCTCGGCGGGCCAGCACATCGGCGCGGTTACCTGGAGCCCGCCGCCGTCCGAGGCGACGCCCACGACGCCCGAGCGCCCTGCGCGGTTGGAGGCCGAACTGCCGGTGCAACTGGCGGCCGCCACGCCGCACCGCCCGCTTCCGACACGACGGCCGGGGCCTCCACCTGACCGGGCGTGGTGTTATTACCACGCCAGGTTTGGACACAAGGCTCGGACGTGCCGGCCCCCGTGCACTTTCGGCAGGTCGGGAAACGGCCGGGCCGGCGTTCATTCCCAGCCATGAGCGCCGGCCACTCGGGCAACTTGCTGTTTATTCGGGACAAAGCGTCTGGGCGGCGTTTCCTGTGTGACACCGGTGCCCAACTGAGCGTCATACCCGCCTCCGAGCAGGACAGGCGGGACGCCGTTTGCGGCCCCTCTTTGGTCGCTGCTAATGGCTCGGCCATACGCACTTTCGGCCCACGCGTCGTCACCCTCTGCTTCGGCAGCCAGCGTTTTCAATGGACTTTTGTGACCGCCTGTGTCCCCATGGCTTTGCTGGGCGCCGACTTCCTCTGCGCGCACGGGCTGCTGGTCGACGTCAAACGTCGTCGCCTTGTTAACGCCGAGACCTTCAGCTCCCTGGCGTGCACGATGAGCAGCTCCGCGCCGACCGAACTGGCATGCGCCCTCCCGGCAGCGAACGAGTTCGCTCGCCTGCTCGCGGAATTCCCGGCCCTCACGCGGCCGACGTTTTCGGCCGTCGCGGTGCGGCACGGGATCGAGCACCACATACCCACTACGGGCCCGCCGGTCTACGCCAGGGCCCGCCGCCTCGACCCGGCCAAGCTCGCCGTGGCGAAGGCCGAGTTCGACGCGTTGGAGCACCTCGGCATCGTGCGGCGCTCCGATAGCGCGTGGGCCTCGCCACTGCACATCGTGCCAAAGCCGGGGGGTGGATGGAGCCCGTGTGGTGACTACCGCCGCCTCAACGACGCTACCACCCCCGACAGGTACCCGATCCCGCATATTCAGGACTTTTCCGCCCGTTTGGCGGGACGGGTCATCTTTTCGAAAATTGACCTGATACGGGGCTACCACCAGGTACCTGTCCGGGCGGCCGACGTCCCGAAGACGGCCGTCATCACGCCTTTCGGCCTGTTCGAATTTTTGCGGATGCCGTTTGGCCTCAAGAATGCGGCCCAGGCGTTCCAGCGCTTGATGGACGGCGTGCTGCGCGACCTGCCGTTTCTTTTCGTCTATCTGGACGATATCCTCGTCGCCAGCACGTCCCGCGCCGAGCACCTCCTCCACCTCCGAACACTGTTCGGTCGCCTCAGCGAGCACGGCTTAATTGTCAACCCAGTCAAATGCCACTTCGGCGCGACGACCGTTGACTTTTTGGGCCACCGCATCACCAAGACCAGGGCCGTGCCGCTGCCGACCAAGGTCGAGGCCATCACCAGGTTCCCGCGTCCCCGTTCCATCAAGGCCCTCCAAGAGTTCCTCGGCATGGTGAATTTTTATCACCGATTCGTGCCCCGTGCTGCTCAGCTCATGCGGCCCCTTTACGAGGCCCTCTGGGGCAAGCCGGCCAAGCATGACATTGTTTGGTCCGCGGCCATGGACGCGGCCTTCGCCAGGGCCAAACGGGCCCTCACCGACGCAACGCTGCTGGCTCACCCGGTGCTCAACGCGCCCATCGCCCTCACTACGGACGCCTCCAACTACGCGGTGGGCGCCGTCCATGAGCAATGGGTGGACGGGGTTTGGCAGCCACTCGCTTTTTTCAGCCGGCAACTCCGGCCGAACGAGTTAAACTACAGCACGTTCGACCGCGAGCTGCTCGGGCTATTCCTGGCCGTTCGCCATTTCCGACACCTCCTGGAGGGCTGCCCGTTCACGGCTTTCGTCGACCACAAGCCGTTGGTCTACACAATGGCTAAGGTCACGGAGCCGTGGTCGGCCCGCCAGCAGTGCCACCTCTCCGCCGTGTCGGAGTTCACCACGGACATCCGGCACGTCGCCGGCAAAGACAACACCGTGGCCGACTGTCTTTCTCGGGCCAGCGCGAACGCGGTCCACCTCGGCGTGGACTTCGCGCTCATGGCGGCCGACCAGACCACCGACGCCTCGGTGCAGGCACTCCGTGCGGCGGACACGGGCCTCCGCCTGGCCGACATTCCCTTCGCGGGCACCGTCCTGCTCTGCGACGTCTCCCAGGGCCAGCCTCGCCCCATCGTGCCCGTTTCCTGGCAGCGCCGCATCTTCGCCTCCATCCACGGCCTTTCTCACCCGGGCCGGAAAGCTTCTCAGAAGCTGGTGTCGGCGCGTTTCATCTGGCACGGCCTTCGACGAAACATCCGCGACTGGGCCAACGCCTGCATGGCCTGCCAGCGGGTCAAGGTCCACCGCCACACCCAGGCCCCGCTGGCACCTTTCGCCGTGCCTGAACGGCGTTTCGACCACGTCCACGTGGACCTGGTGGGTCCCCTGCCCCCCTCACGGGGGTTCACCCACCTGCTCACCATGGTGGACAGGACCACCAGGTGGCCGGAGGCCGTGCCCCTCGCCTCCACCACCACCGCCGACGTGGCGCAGGCGTTCATCGCCACCTGGGTCGCGCGCTTCAGCGCACCAGCGGACATCTCGTCCGACCGCGGCCCACAGTTCACGTCTGAGCTTTGGGGCGCGGTCGCCCGTTCGTTGGGGGTCACGCTGCACCGCACCACGGCCTACCACCCCCAAGCCAACGGGTTGTGCGAGCGGTTTCACCGCTCCATGAAGGCTGCACTCATGGCCGGCCTTCAGGACGACGGTTGGGCCGACCGGCTGCCGTGGGTCCTTTTGGGCCTTCGCACGGCCCCCAAGGAAGACCTCCAGGCGTCCGCCGCCGAGCTCGTTTACGGCCAGCCGCTCCACGTCCCGGGCGAATTCGTGCCCGACGCTACCAGTCCCTGGTCCGCCGCTCGCCAGCGCTCAGACCTCCAGGAGGCCGCCCGACGATTTGCCCCCGTGCCAACGTCCCGCCACGGTGGCCCCCAGTCCTACGTCCCCCCGGCGCTTCGCACAGCGGAGTACGTCTTTGTGCGTCATGACGCGCACCGGGGGCCACTCCGGCCGCCGTACGACGGGCCCTTCCGGGTCCTGCGACGGGGCGACAAGTCTTTCATCGTCGACTTCGGCGGCCGGCCGGACCGGATTTCTGTGGACCGCCTCAAACCGGCGCACATGGACGTCGACCGACCACCACGGTTGGCCCTTCCTCCGCGGCGTGGCCGCCCCCCGTCCACAGTTCCCCCTGCTCGACCACCCACCACCACGTCGGACCCCTCCCCACGACCCTCCAGGGGTCGCTTCGGCCGGGTCATCCGGACCCCCCTTAAATTGACCCTGCCGGTGCAGGTCGATTCTGGAGGGGCGTGTGTAGCGGTTACCGCTGGATGCACACAATCGCCTTGCACCGGCCAGAACACGGCCAGACGCGCCTCTCCCGGGCATGCCCGGACTCACTGTTCCCGGGCACGCCCGAACCTCCCGGGCACGCCCGCTCTCGCCTTTCCAGGGCTCGCCCAGAGCGTCCGGGCATGCCCGCTATCGCCTTTTGAGGGCTCGCCCAGAGCGTCCGGGCATGCCCGCTATCGTCTTTCCAGGGCTCGCCCAGAGCGTCCGGGCATGCCCGCTATCGCCTTTCCAGGGCTCGCCCAGAGCGCCCGGGCATGCCCAGCCTCGACTTGCCAGGCCGCAGCCAAACACGCCCGGGCAGGTCCAGATTCGCCTTTCCAAGGCTCGCCCTTGACACCCGGGCATGCCCGGTATAGCTTTTGCCGGGCAAACTTCCCGACATAAATGTGATATATTGCTGCCCGAAAAACGGGCTTGTCAGAATACCTGAGCTGTTTTGTTTCAATAAAGCAACTCGGACGAATTCCGTCTTTGGTCGCGTCAATTCTTTCGACTCGCGTTGGAGCGCAGTTCCTTCAATAATATTTATCTCTCCCCTCCCCTATCATACTAACACTGACTTCACATAAACCACAATTGAAACAGCAACCACATGGCTCCGACATATCATAGTCAATCACAGTCACCTGTCCAACTCAAAGTCCCGCAAGATATGTGAAAACCTCGTGGAATTGGAACTATCAAATGACTATGAGCAGCCTTGTTGTACCAATAAATGACCATTAACCAATTATTTTCTTCCTGATGCATATATGTAAATAATGATGGATGTTTTCTTTACCAATCCCACAAGATTCCCAGAACTCATTGACAAAGACTTGCGTAAGGACATGTGTTTTATGGTCCCTGGTCGAGTCATTTAAGAGAATATAGTCGGAAATAATAGCAAGGACCCACAGAACCTCCACGGTGAAAGCCTGTGCTCGAGAGAATGGCACATAGGTATTTGGGCGGTGTATAGGCAAACATGCCTCTGCCTGGATTGCTCCCAAAAAGAAAATAAAAATAACCCGGAGTTGAAGAAAAAACACGTCAATTACCGATGTGCATATATAATACATCGTGGTTATGTAGCTCAGTTAGATTCCAATTGCACTGGCCCATAGGTTGACACCAGGGGCCTGAAGCCTAAAGACAAGGCTATACGTATTGTGCCTCCACTAGATTTGTGACACCAATCAGTTCCAACATTTTGATATTTGATGATACTTTCAACAGTTGCTTTTTTTTTCCTTTTTTTTTGTATACATAGTCGAGGCTCATGGAAGAGCTCGTAATTGTACACTGAACGGAACAGGACACAACAGGACAAAAGAAACAGCAGAGAGAGGGGGGAAACACCAACATCATAGCCAAAAGCCAAGACAGAGGGAGGAGGACAAACAATGGGGGTAGGAGAGGAAGCATGGGGTGAACTTTAGTCGTTTTATTCTGAAGGGAAAACATGTAGGGAGGGCGATTGTGAAAATGACAGCTCCGAAGATGTATTTGGCTTCGCCTATAACTAAGATTTGCGGTACATGATTTTTCAGTTACAATCGTGGGTGGAGTCAGACCAGCAGTCCAACCAATGGGGGGAAGGGAGCGTTACACATGGACAGACGGACGGACAAGAGTATTATTATATATGTCATTCATTGTACTACTTGAATTGCATGGACATTATTAGACAAGGAATACGGGATTTGAACCAGTGTTCCATGTATTATGAGCCATGGGTTCAGATGAGAACATGAACAGGCCAAGCCATTTTCCTTGAGCAAGTGCATTAAACGACTTGTAGTTTCATTGAGTGTTTGTGAAATAAGGAGTTAGACACAGACATACACTGGTTTGTACAGGATGGTCCAACTCCCAAAACTGCACAAGTTATCCTTGAGTTTCTCCAATAAACTTTTTCAAGATCAGTTCTCTCAGGTGCCATGATAGTCACGGAATGTAAATGTATTTGTTCCTATACGATGGAGCTCAAAATGTCCTCGGAACGAGATGCTCACAATCCTTAAGAAACACAAACATATTATTATACGTTTCAGTAGATAAGTTAATATAATTGGTAAGGAAATATTTTTTATCAGTAATTCTAAATTTCATTTTGAAAGAAAAAGAAAGTGGTAATGGCATTTTTGAACTATTTTGTACATTGTTCTTAGAACCCTTTGAACATCTTACGTACTTTGTCCTGTTTTAAGTCTCTCCCTCTGCTGACACCAACGTGCAAAGGCTAACATCTGTAACAAATAAGATTATATAATAGGAGTTATTTGATTCTTGCTGAATTAGTCTCAGAAATTGCTGAACATAAATATAAGATTCATTCATTCATTCATTTCGGTTTATTGAAATATTTAAACATTGGACAAGGCAGTTTGAAGACTGAAATTTGTCAAGTTCACAATAATAAAAGTATTTCATAAAACTTACAAATGTATATAAAAATAATAATAATCATATAAAATTACATTAATAAATTTAATAAACTAGCAACGGTACAGGCAACCCTACGGGCGGGGCTTCGATTGGGAAGCCCAAATGAAAAGGCAAAATATCAGAAATTGTAGGCTTTTTTTATTTTAAACGATTCATATAAACATCCGTTGAATCACATCACACGCAAATCATCAAAATCTAAACAGTACATGGCGCCCATTTTGAAAAAAGATTGAATTCTGCAAAACGGAAGCGGCCGCTACACGTCTTTCTCAGTCCCACGTTTATGTGTGAAGAGTGCGCGCCGAATCTGTAACACGGAAGCGGCCGATACACCTGTTTCTCGGTCGCTTTGCACACGCTGCCATGTTACTTCGGAGCCGCACGTTTATATAAGAAGAGTTCGTCAAGAGTCGATCTACTCTCTCCTGGTACATAGAATAAACATTATTTGTAGAATTTCAACAAAAGCCACATCACTGTTCATATCGGTAAATATTATTCCATCGTGTTTTGAAAAACTGGAAAATTGGAAAACTTGGAAAAATTGGAAAAACAATATAGCCTATTTTACTCCCAGGGGTCCCAGGAATACCCACCCACAATATCGTTGCGATCGGTTGAGCCGTTTTTGCGGTACCTTCGAATGGACGGACAGACATTTGGTGAATTATAGCAAGATATAAAATTACATGAATCAAAATATCAAAATAAGTATATGGAATAAATAAACATGCATAATAATCAAACAACAATAAAAAAAATAACAAATTATACCAACAAAATAACCTAAAATAGCAGAAAACTTAAGAAGATCAACAAACATATTATGCATGTAATTGATTTTATGCACCTACGTTACAGAATTAAGCATTTCAATCAAAAAAGGAATTGATGAATTCTTGTATCTCTGAGTCTTACACCGAGGTAGGTCAAGATCTGAGAATAATATTTGGGTGCAATAATATTATTTGGGTCAGGTAAATCGTGGTTATAAACGCTGTGGATTGACAAGACTGATAGATATACCTGGTATAACTGTCTTTTGCATCAGGGCAGGTGGGCAAAGGAATAGGAAAGGCATTAATGATGGGTTATTACCTCCATCACCGAAGGTGGACGGACGTTATGTTTTCACCCCTGTCTGTTTGTGAGCAGGATATCTCAAAAAGTTATGGATGGATTCGGACATGTTAGATGTGCCACAAGGTTGAATTGATTAGATTTTCGTGAAGATGTGCACCTGGATTTGAGAATTTTTTTTTAGCGATTCTTCACTATTGAGAGATGGGGCCAAAAACGATATATAGGACGATGTCTCAAAATTTTGTCGACGACTTATGAGAAAACTTTGTGGATGAGTTGGGTAGGGAACAAGAACAAGATTATTATATTTTGGTTCAGGTCTTGATGCAGATCCGGCCAATCAGTGGGAGGAAATACGTAAACGGTTCAGCTTTGTTATTTATTTATTTATTGAGGTATTTCACTATTATCGTGTGATTCCAGCCTCAGTTTGGGTTTATTCCTCTGGATATGTCATTACATGATGTGCTGAATTTTAAATGATCTTCTCACAATAAACAATAAATGGTCTTCATCAGGCATTCTAACAGGAAACGTCTTTCAAAGTCTCGGCCACTCTGAGTTAGACTATGAGTTAGTCAGTGAGATCATCCACTCCAAAGATCATCCACATCCACCAATCATCCACATCCAAAGGCCTCCTGTTGCGTTAAAATTTTAAAAGAGGACATTTTTCATGGAAGTCGAGGACGTCAAACTGTATAAAGTGACATTAGCCGCTTGTGGTTTAAAAATACAAGTTATAAGATTGTGGAATATTTGTAGAGTTTGTGGTGGGGGATTATGTCCTTCCATCAAAGTCCCCACCAACCTCTAAACATGATTGACGCTACCCAAACATGCCATTTCCCCCATGAAATGAAGTGCATGAATAGACGAGGTGGAACATTATAATATGGCTTCATCGAGTGAATGATATGCCTGTGCATGAAAGATCCGATGATTTATCAATTCTTAGAACTTTACTGCATTGCGCTGAAAATAGCTCCACTGACACTCTACTGCAAGCTGTGCCCTGTGATGGGAATTAATACCAAATTGTTGTTCGTTGCAAAGTTATTCTGGTTTGCATTCGAGCTTGTTTGCAGGTGCAAGCCAACGAGGCAGAACCCTCTCGTCCCACTTTTACAATGCGCAGAGCTTTGTACACTGGATTAATGCTGACCCAGTAAGTAGTAAGGCCGATCTGCCCCGACACGCAGCTCCAAAAACAAACAAAATACTTTCAGCATTTGCACGTCCATAACAATTCAGATAATTTGGGAGAATTTGGATTTTCAGCTTTCTTCAGGGATCTTGTTTGCTTTTGTAAAATGGAGGCCCTTGCGATTACCATGCCATTAGGCAAGAGGCATGGACAGCCTTGGCTAATTTAGTACTTTTAAAAGTTACGTTTGCTCAGGCTAAGACATTTAAATCTTGCAATGCACACCGTTACAGATGCTTAAATGTCTTCTTGAAATCGCTGTTTACGAGCAAATGGAATTTTGTTCCTTCAAGTCATATTGCTTCAGATGGAGAAATGACTGAACAGCTGAGTAAATTATTTCAGAATTTTAATTGCGACATTTACAGAAATGACTGACCGTGCTTTTCTTTTTTTGCAGGGCCAGTTGATCTGAAAGAATGAGTATGAATATAAAATGCCTGTAGTACAAGGGTATGCAGATTGACCACCCCCCCCAATCCCCCCCCCTACCCTCACCCCCACATCCCTCTGGTTTTGGTGCTTATGTTGCACAGAGCTGTGTTAGGCCCAATCTGTGATGTTGCGGAGATCCATCTATGGACACAGTGACATACTGTTCGTCCGTTGTGTAACAGACGCAATAGTCAGAGTATTTAACACTCCCGACAACATTTGTCAACAACAGAGTTCATGGGGCACCTTACCCCACACAATCTTGAGAAAAAAGTACGTGGGAAGTGTCTTTTACACTCTTGCTTATTGTGTTTCTGAGCACGATCTATATTTCCTATGAACTGCCATTTTATCTGAATGTCGATATTCCGCAACGCTGAGAGCGAGTGGCAAATCTGATTGGTCGAGATGACGTAACATGGCGTAATATTTGTCCACGTGTTGCTAAACGGATTTTCGGAAGTGGTAAAAAGACGATTTGTGTTCTAAAGTGTTCAAGTGTAAAATTCAATTGACATAAAATAAGGATTTTAGAGGCTGTATCATTTTTTCTCCCTGATTACCGCAGTTGATGCAACATCTTTTACACCACCTTATTTAACAAGTTACATTTGTTATTTGTGCCTGTTGTTTGTGTGCTTTATTACGTCCTTAAAACAGTTCGTTTCCTGTTTGGAATGATTTTCAATTTTGTTTGACTGCCAGATAGGCAGAGTAAAATAATTACCGGTACCTTACCACTCCCAGCGCATGTCGATTGGGACGAGATTCCATACAATTTGCCAAATTCAGAGCCAAAGGTTAATGTTCTGCAGGTTCTGCACTAAACTGCAGGTTAATGTTCCAATTCATGTTCTACATTGTTCAAAATATAACATTCAATTGAAATTAAGTAGTTTCTCGATCATAAACTGACGTCTGTAGACAGACACACACAGACACAGACAGACACACAAACAGACACAGACAGACAGACAAAGTGAACCAATTGCTTAACCCTGCTCTTTCCTTCATGCACATGCGTGGGGTAATTTACCCTTTGGCTACTTGTGAGGACAGTTGGTATTGTGTTTGCATGTCAGGTGACATGTCCTTGTTGTTACTTGTGTGATTATTGCCCTGATGTGGTATAAGTTTGTCACCATGGCAGTTAATTGGTGATAAATAAATAAACATTCGATGAAACGCCTTGTCAGACCAATGAGATGGTGGGTGGAGAACTGGCATATGGTGAGGTGGGGAGAGAGTGTAGTTGCTGCAATATGCTGATGATGCCCAATGCAAGACATGATGTAGGAGACATGTGTTCATGTTTGGCCCACTCCTCTCCTCTGGCATGGATTCTGACTTGGCACGGGCTAAGGCTCAATCATCGATGCTGCAGGGATCTGTCAATGGACATAGGCAATGCAAGACATGATGTTCACTCCATGGATAATGCATATAAAAGTCTGAGTATACAATTTAGGATTTGCCAATAAAATGCTTCTAGAGCCTCGGTAGTCTGACTGCAGTTGGCTGTCAAGCAGCTGACACTGCTTTGGGCAGTGTGGTTCTTAGTTTTTCACATACACTGTAACTGAGCCAGATGTCTGTTTTAATTTTGACATCTTTCTTCCTATTTACAAGTTGAAGATCTTATTAACTGTGTAATGCATATCTAACCAGGGTGGATATGTGGCAGACACCTGCCGTTGGTCAGGACCCTTGAGCAAGTACTTGTATGGCACAGAGGGGTTCATGGTCCCTATCCCAGTTAAGCGTGCTACTTGGATACATTCCCTCAAGCGACGGCCTGTCAGCTCAACTCTTGGGGGGATTCAACTCAGCACTGTTAACAGCCAGTGGTCCCAAAACAGAAAACATTTATGGAATGGCCATGGATTTTGGCTGTGTGGGAGAAGATGTATGTGTTTTTGTACAACCATGAGCCTTGACCTTCAGGCCAAGGTGCATATTTAATAATTGGACAAGCCTTGTTTTACCATGTAACTTCGTCTCGGGGCTGAAGTACACATGTTTAACTTTGTTATAATGCTTGGACTTTTTCCCTCCTTTTCTATAAAAATAAATAAATGACCAGGCAGCTAGAAACGTGACCATGGACTGATTCCTGCTGTGTTGGAGAGCAGGTAGGTGAAAAAGGGGATCAGGGGATCATGGGATTGGGAGGGGGGCAGGCGGAGGGCTGGCAATCTAATCATACAAGTCACAATTTTTTTTATAAAAATGAAAAATCATGTCGGGATGGAAATCCCGAAAAAAAAAAGCAAGGAAGGATTGACAATGAAGGAAGGATAACACAATACAAGACCACAATCCTTTTATGGATTGCAATCATGACATATTTTGACATTTTTGCTATATGTGGCAATAGTAACAATTGTAAGAAGATGTCTATGTTAGATTGTTAAAGGTAGTTGTTGATCTGTTGTGTGGGTATATATTGTCGTGCGACTCCGGTTAACACCAGAAGGTCGCGGATGGACCGAAACGGATTTAATAGAGGCGATAACCAAACACGGATTCGGCTATATGTCGCGCGGGAGGAAGGAGGAAAATGGAAGCTGCGCAAGCGCTTAACTGTGGACACTCCGATCCTGTAGAGGCAATTAACTCAAGCGGGTACAGGTTTAACAGGGGATGGAAAATAATACAAGGGTTTATTAAAGTAAAAAGGCAAGGACAGGAAAAAGCACGCGCCGGTAATAAAATGTCCTAAATCGGGACGTCCCCACACACAGATATCAGAAACGAGACACAGGATTATGAATTAAAGGAAAAGAACACATTGTGTAAAATGTAATGGGGATTGGCCTTATCTGTCCCTCGTCTTGTCTTGGTATCATCCACCACGCGGCTCCAAGCTCCGCTCGTGCTCGCGCGCCACCGCTTGCTCCAAATTCCAAAGCACCCACGAGGTCCCACAGCAAGGAAAGCACCGCGCGTCCAACGCAGGCTAGCGGCTCCAAGCGAGGTCGATCTTCACACACGATCGGCCTGCAACGTCCCAGTCAGCTCTCCCGAAGCAAACGTGCAAGAAGCAAGCAAATTCCACCCGGGCTGCGCAAGACGAAGAAGAGAAGGGCCAGAAATGGCGTTCGGCGCTCCCTTAAATAACCTTTTCGGTGACGTCAGCCTTGGCACGCTACCAACAAGCGACTTCCACCAAACCTTCCAGCTTCTCACCTCTCGCACTTGTTGGCTGGAGGTTCGCACCCAGCGCGCCGACCAATCACAGGACCGTAGCTTGGTGATAGCACGTAGCGTGTAGCGTGGTGATAGCTCATCGGTGCAGCTGATGAAAGCGCGTGGCACTCGATGTGGTTATGCCTATCGGAGGTGTAATTGGCGGCGGCCATCATAGGCGGTGCCCTGGCCTGGTTTCTTTCAAAGTCACTGTCAGGGAAGGGAAGTATTTAGTGTGTCTAGGGACCTAACTACGTGTCTAAGTGGTGTGCAGTGCCAAAAGGGACAAAGGTTTGGCTACCAGGTGTGGACACACAGGGGCGCTACTCTTTAATCCCTACGCTACTTACCACTCCTCGAACATCCTGGTATGTCCACAGATATACTCTTAACCGACAAAACGCCTACACATGAAAATTACAAGGTAGATTCCTTACCGCGACAGATGAAGCACGTTACCTACACAGATCTATCTGGCTCTACATGTCACTACCCCACCCGACATAACACAGCCCCCCCGCCCCCCCCCCTGGAACCGTAGCTCCTGCAAGGTTCACTGCAGGTGCTACCATTCCAGTCTTAACACTTACTGTCATACACTTAATTAACCTATGAAATAAATCAGGAGGGCTGTGGGAAGTGAGTCAGACTTCCTACCTATACTCCTTAACATTCTAATCCCCTTAACAATCATGCAATCAAATATGTACATTTTCTTCTTTGTTCCTGCGGAGGGAGCAAACAAACAACACACAACAACTAACTTCACCACAAACTTAACCAAACTTACAAAAATTCAACTCTATTAAACATTTGTACATACCCCGGTCTACAGACCGCATCCCCTGGTGGATGCCACAAGACACAACCTTACCTGCGGGGCCATCCCCAATGCGCCCCTAAATTTCCGCGGGCCCTGTCCAGATGTTACAGGTGAGTGACATGGCTCAGTGGTTTTCGCCCTCATTCGTACAACACAAACCCCTTAACCACTCACTCATTCCGAAAATCATTACACTACACAAAAATCATTCCAAAGCACATTTTTCACCCCCCCCCCCCCCCCCAGCAGGACCATGGCATTAATGTCATATACATGTGTACATTCCTCAACTAGGCAGTGGGGAGGTACCGCACAACAAGATGGTGGGGGCGCTTCAGGCTGTGGTGCCCCCAGTCCCAAAACAAGTCAACCGACTCACAAGTTCATTGCCCCCACCCCCTTTACCTATTGGCCACGTGACAGCCCCTTTCCACCATTACCTCGCTGGTGAGGGTCTCCACACACCAGGCTCTGTTGCCTCCTGCTTCCGCGCAGCTCCACGGGTCGCCGGGGGTCTCCTTCACCCCTGGGCACCCAACCAGACCCTCCACCGACGAGCTCCAATTTCCAGATACCACTGGCTGCCAGGGGTAATTGCCGCAGAGGGGGGGGGGGGGGGCCGCAGGCATCGCTCCTCAAAGCCTGATCTGTACCTGCGGACACACACACCTTCCCCACCCACAAGATCCCAAAACACATCTCCTCCCCTGCTGCCATTCAATTCTCAACACAACTCAGCACAATTCAGAGAAGATGGTACAAAAGATGTTTCAAAAGTTTTTGCCATAGCCTGCCATTGTGAAATCCCCTATTCACATTTGCCATTACACATTTACAAAAGCACATTTCCAATAATCACCACTCATCCTCAGTTTCCACTCTCACGACCACATCAAAAGACATAACCACAACACTAACACAAACGCCACCCACAAGACTCTGTGGCACACATTCCAATCCCCTCACCGACCATGTCATCACTCTCACCCGCCTCCCAGCTCCAAATTACATGTCCCCAAATTTCCACAAGCAAGTCCTGAAGCCTGGGACAGTAAACATCAAGGCCTTACCTCTACCTTGATGTACAGGTAACTTCCGGTTGGTCAAGTTCAAAGGTGCCATCCACCCATACAATCCCAAAATTTCTCATTGGGCCTACCAAATTTCACCAAATTAATCTTTTGTCCCCACTATACTGGCAGGTATGTGGATCCGCATCCAACGGTGATCATCACTACACAACTACCTGTGGCCACGACAGCTCTGCACCTCTACCGTGCAAGGGTCATCGGGACAAGGTGAGCAGTCAAAATGCCAACATAGCCCATGAGTGTCCATAAGGATGCGACCCACCATCCATCCTTCGGCCCCCCTGCGAGGAACACAGCTGCACCAGCCCCAGCTGGTCAATGTGGTGAGCACCTGCTGCCAAAAATACACTACCGCACGCACAACCTCGGCCCTGGGGGGCACGGTCGCAGTGCGTGGCATCCCTACAGCCACGTCCCCTGCACCTCCACATCATCCCCCAGTCCGACCACAGAACTGCAGCCCCCCCCCCCCCAGTGCTCACCCACACTTGACCACACCAAGGTCCAGTCAACAGCCATGCTCCACCAGGAGACCCACCCAGAAGACATGGTCCACACACCTCGGACACCCACAGCACCACGTTGACCCTCAGGCTACACAACTACATCCCCATGATCCCGCATCCCAAATATCGGCACAGTTGCCCCCGCAACCAGTTGAAAGCTGTGTCCTGCTACCCTGTCAATTTTATCACAGCCTCCAACACTTTGGTCTAACACACCTGGATCAATAATGGCGTGACTATACAGTGTCCACCATTTCTCTTCACAAAATTCACCCATAAATTTGCATCTAACCCACAGATTACCCATGCCAAACATTTTTCACATTTTACTAAACTCACCAAAGAAAGATGCTTTGCCATACACATGCCAGCCGAGCATGGCCCATATGCTCGGCACGTTACACATCTCCATTCACATCCCCATGGCCCTCTTCCCAAACCGAGAGTCCATAAATCATAACGGAACATCTGTGGAAGGTCACTCTCACACCATCACGTTCCACAGATGCCTCAATGGTTGTCCGGTGGGCTGTTTCATTCCTGTCCATGCGGTTCGACCCGCGTCCATAGCCCAGCACGGCATGGCAGGTCACCACATGCCGGCTGTCCCAGAGTCTCAGGAGGAGAGTGTCAGGCCGCATGCCCGGGTGGTCACCACATCAGGCCCAAGTTGGCCATCCGCAGTGCCACCACCAAAGCGCGACCCACAACACCTCCCACTAGTGGTCCTCAATATTTGCCATCCCAGGCTTGAGAAACCACCTCGGACCCCCTGGAGGTCTTAACCCCCACCAGGGTCCGGTCACCATGCCGGCCCGAGCCACACGCCCGGCCGGTGCCCCGACGGACGAGGGACGCCACACTCCACCAGATCCCCCGTGGTGCCCAGGTCGCACCATGCCACCCATGGCTGGACCCCACGTCCAAATCTCGCCAGCCCAGCCCCCCAGCTGGCTGGCATAACAAAATTTTGAAAGGGGCAACTTTTACCCGAGGCCATCCCCAATGACCTCCCCTTGTCCAAATCCCACAGCCCGGGGACCAACTCCCTCCATGGCTGTTCCAAATCCAATTCCCATTTTAATTTTATTTTAAATTTCCTTTTAAAAATTTTTGTCTCCTGTCCCAAACCGCAGCTGCAGGTAACAACCTCCACCACAGGTTGTTCTGTCCCTCCCTGCAGCGGTTCCACATTCCCTACGGGGACCAAATCTCCTGAGGCTCTATCTCCCGATCCTCCAAGGTCCAAATCCAGCCCGGAGTTAAAACACTCCCCAAACTGGTTGTCCAATTTCGGAGCTTCTTGCACTCAATTTGTGTTCGTGGTGAGGGTCACCTTGGTCACCTCAACCACCTCGGACCAACTCACCTCATCACCCAGGCTCCTTTGGGCCCGATCAACCTCTGCCTCCATGGGACTGTCCCAGGTCTCCAGCCGCTGAATCACATCATCCTCATCATCATCATCCCCCATCAATTCCAGCTCCGACAGGTCTTCCCCAATATCCCCAATAAATACTCGGTCCGGCTCCATTACACGGACCCCAATAATGTTACCCCCACTCGCTCTGCACCACCGCCCTGGTGCTGCACCACCCCAAATTCATCCCCCGGTTGATGTGTTGGGGCATCCACCCGGTCCCGATAAACCTCCAGGACAGCATGCAACAAACATTCCCCCATTCGGACAGCCTGGGTCATGCCCTCTTCTATTTTTGACATTAATTCTTCCCGTTTGAGTTGAATTTCCACTCCCATGGATTTTTCCATCTCCCCCATTTTAGTTTCTACCTTACCCTCAAATTCCCCCAGTCTGTCCGTAATTTGGTTTTGCACTCTCTCTTTTATGCCATCAAGTCGTTCCCCCAGCTGCTGTGCCATTTCCCCAATTTTTCCTTCCAATTGTTCATTTCTTTCCTTCCCTTGTTCATTCACCTCCATTTTTCCCTCCAATCCATCAATTTTATTTTTCATCCCTTCAATTGTTCTTTAAATCCCTCCTTTAATCCTTCAATTTGCCCCTCCAATTCTTCCTTTAGCCCCTCAATTTTATCACTCTGGGGATTCAGTTCCCCTTTTAATCCATCAATTTTATTTCCCATTCCTTCAATGTGTCCCTCCAATCGATCACTCATTCCCTTTATTCCTTCGCTACATTCATTCCCCTCCCCTGGGACTCCATTTTGTTATTCATTCGCTTCAATCGCTTCGCTTCGCTTCAAATCGTTGTCGACCCAGATGGAATTAAAGGAAGATGGAAAAGATATATGGAAATGCTGTTAAATACAGAGAATGAATGGGATGGCAACATAGAGAGTAACCCAGTTTTAGGACCGGCAGAGAAGATAACTGAGAAGGAAGTTGAGGAAGCGATAAAAGCAATGAAGAGTGGAAAAGCGGGAGGGCCGACGGGAGTTGTGGGAGATATGTTGAAGGCAGCAGGAAGTTGGGGTGTGAAGAAAATGACAGAGATCTGTAATCTGGTGGTGAAAGAAGGCCGCATTCCAGTGGATTGGGAACTCAGTACCCTCGTCCCTCTATACAAGGGGAAAGGTGACCCTCTGGAGTGTGGCTCGTACTGAGCGATAAAGTTATTGGAGCATGGAATGAAGGTATTGGAAAGGGTGTTGGAGAGGAGGATAAGGAAGAAAGTGAAGATCGACGAAATGCAGTTTGGATTTATGCCAGGAAGAGGAACGACAGATGCGCTTTTCATTGTGAGGCAGTTGCAGGAGAAGTACATGGATAAGAGGAAGAAGTTGTTTTTTGGGTTTGTTGATCTGGAGAAAGCATTCGATAGGGTTCCACGCAAAGTATTGACATGGGCATTGAGGAAGTTAGGAGTGGAGGAATGGTTGATCAGAGTAGTGATGGCAATGTACAAAAGAGCATGCACAGCTGTAAGGACGAAGGACGGGAACAGTGGTGAGTTTGAGGTGAAGGTGGGAGTGCATCAGGGGTCGGTGCTAAGTCCACTACTATTTGTAGCTGTGATGGAGGTGCTGGCTCAGACCGTAAAGGAGGGTTTACCGTGGGAGTTGTTGTATGCAGATGATCTGGTGTTGATTGCGGAAAGTATGGATGGACTGAAGGAAAAGATGAACAAGTGGAAGGAATGTATGGAGACAAAAGGTCTGAAGGTGAATATCGGAAAGACAAAGGTGATGGCAAGTGGTAAAGCATGTGGTGAGGTGGAAAGAACTGGGAAGTGGCCGTGTGCTGTGTGCAGGAAGGGTGTCGGAGTGAACTCCATTCAATGTACAATGTGTGCTGAGTGGGTTCATCAAAAATGTAGTGGTCTGAGAGGGTCATTAACCAGTGTGGCAGCTACATTCAAATGTAAGGTGTGCACAGAGGGAGCTGCAGATGGAGGAAATGTTGAGTTGGATCTTGGAGACGGTGTGAAGCTGGAAGGTGTGAAAACATTTTGCTACCTCGGAGACATGCTGAATGGAGAAGGTGGATCAGACTCGGCAACGGTTGCTCGAGTGAGATGTGCATGGAAGAAGTTTCGGGAACTGAGTGGCGTGCTGATGAGGAGGAGAGTGTCGCTGAAGCTGAAGGGAAAGGTGTATGCTGCATGTGTGAGAAGTGTTATGATTTATGGGAGCGAGACATGGGTAATGAACGTAGAGCAGCAACGAAGGCTGGAAAGGGTGGAAATGCGAATGGTTCGATGGATGTGCGGAGTATCGTTGAGAGAGAGGAAGACAAATGATGAATTGCGAAAGATGATGGGAATATTGCCTGTGATTGATGCTGTGAAGAGGAACAGGTTGAGATGGTTTGGTCATGTATTGAGGAAGGATGAAAGTGACTGGTTGAGAAGAGTGATGGAAGTTAATGTCGAAGGAAGTAGAGGACGGGGAAGACCGAGAAAGACTTGGCTAAAGATGGTGGAAGAAGAAATGCGGGCAAAGGGGTTAACAAGGAGCGATGCAGAAAATAGGGCAAAATGGAGAAGATTGTCATGGGGACTGCAAGGCTAACCCCCGCTCTAGCAGGGAACATGGCCTTAAAATGCATGTTGTATTCGCTTCAAGACTGCCTTCAATTCCCCTTTCATTCCTCCCATATCCATTTTCCTATCAATTTTCAATCCCCTAATTTTGTTGTTCAACCCATCCATTTGATCACTCATATTTGAGCATTTAATAAATTTACTATGGTCTGGAGATCTTGATAGCAGGGGAGGTTCCAACACTACGCTCAACCCCCCCCCCCCCCTACTTCTGACACTCCCTCTGCTTCCCGCATCTTCCATCCTTCCCTCCATACCGCTTACCTCTTCCATCCGTGGAGAAGAGATAGCTTCCCCATGCGGCTTTTATCTCAAAACCCGATTTAATTTAATGACGCACCTTTCGCGTCGTGCAAGCCCAATCGACTATATAAAATTTTCGCCTCCGACTAAAATAAAATTTTGTTTCCCAATTCTCCACACCCTGACCAGTTTTTTTTAGGTAATCCGAATTCAAGGGGTTAATATGCAAAGGTTATTTATTTTGACAATTTACATGTGGTTTACTAATTAAGAGGAGATCCTCAGCTTTTTTTTTTTTTTTTTTTTGTATACAAGATCGAGGCTCGTGAAAGAGCGAAAATTAATCACACAGAAAGACAAACAGACACATAAAACAAATAACATCGGGAGCGGTAGACAAGATGGGGAGAGAGGGGGAAGGACACAAACAACATTTGAGAGCAGGGACCGAGAGACATGGAGACATCGAGAGATCTGTGGGAGGGAGAGGGCTTTGGGGGGGAGGCATGTGAAGGGGGGAGGCATGTGAAGGGGGGGAGGCATGTGAAGGGGGGGGGGGGTGGGAGAGGTATAAACATATGGACACTGCCAGGATTTCCAGGAAATAAGTTGGAATTTCAAACAAGGTGGATCTGGGGTGAATTAGTGGGGGTAGAAAAGATCAAGGTTATGGATGGGGGAAGATAAGAGATGGTGGTGAACAGCTGTTTTAAAGACCTGGAGGGAGGAGAGGGATTGAAGGGAGTGTGGGAGTTTGTTCCACAGGCGGGAGAAAAGAGGAATGAAAGAGTGAAGGTGAGCAGAGAGCCGAGATTTCGGCAGTTTAACCATCAGAGGGTTGCTGGCAGATCTTGTGCGACCTGTAGGAATATTTGGGGGACAGAGCACGGAGAGAGCTGGGGGAGCAAGGCCGGAGAGGAGTCGGTAGAAGACAGAAAGACCACCTACCTGCCTGCGGTGAGTGAGTGAAAGGCCCTCAGAGATAGCTTCATCGCGGGAGATTCCAATGATTTTGAAAGCTTTGGATTCAACAGCGTGAAGCCGAGCCAGGTGTGAGGCAGGAGCACCAGCCCATAGGGGAGAACAGTATTCCATTGAGCTGCGGATGAAAGCCTTGTATGTGGTGCGAAAGTGCGAAAAGTTGGTCTGTAGTTGAGGTCTGTAGTTGAGGCAGAATCAGAGTCGAGGTTTGACAAAAACTCCTCCACCTTGTCAGGAGAGAAGGACACAGAGTCCAATCATGGATGTTGGTGGAGGTCCAGTCTTGTGATTTGGTTGAATGTTGCCGAAGGCAATCCCGTCCCATTTTGTCTTGCGCTGGTATCCCGAGGATGCTCCAAAACTTGATACCTATTCCATTGATACCTTCCATGCATCATTGCTGTCACACATGACCGAGTACATGTTCATCGAAAACGACAAGTCCAAATCACATTTTTACAAGATTGGCTAATCGATGCAAGTCAAGATAATTGGTGCAAAATGAACGTCAGATGTGAACTTTTCTCAGGAATGATTGGCCTTTATGCACCCACACCTTCAACATGTCCACCTCCCCTTTCAACACAAAGCTCACAGCGGCGGAGCATGCCCTGAACTGCTCATCTCCCCATAGCCGGGTCATTGCGCAAAGCATCCACTTCATGTAGAATACGGCCCTGCAATTCGTCAAGATCACGTGGAGGAGTTACGAACACCTTGTTCTTTAAATGTCCCCAAAGGAAATCGCCACACGGTGTGAGGTCAGGTGATCTTGGCGGCCATTCCACTGCATGGTTGAGGGTGATGACTCTGTCTCCAAAGAGTTCTCTCAGTCGATCTTGGACAGCGATAAGACGATGTGCTGGGGCACCGTCTTGGGCCCACCAGAGATATCTGAAGACACCACGAACCTGTCGCTCAAAGTTCTCCTCCATCTGCGGTAAAACTTCATCATTGATCATCTGCAGATACCTGTTACCATTGACATTCCTTTGAAAGAAAAATGGTCCGATCACCTGACCACTTACACAAAGTCCCAACCAAACAGTCCACTTTTGTCAATTCATGTTGGTGTCAAAATTAAATTCCGGGGGATGACCTGTCGGTGCATATTCAAGAACATTATGGGTATTGACCTTGCCGTCCATGGCGAAAGCAACTTCGTCGCCGATAACGAGATGCCGCAGGAAATTGACATCTGCTTCGCAACGTGCTATCAACCATCTGGCAAGCACCAGCCTCCTGGCAAAATCCCCTGGCGTAAGTTGATGCCGGATGTGAATCCGATATGGATGTTGGTGGAGGTCCAGTCTTGTGATTTGGTTGAATGTTGTCGAAGGCAATCCCGTCCCATTTTGTCTTGCGCTGGTATCCCGAGGATGCTCCAAAACTTGCTGCCTTACTGCTGCAATGTTCATTTCCGATCACCCAGTGCGCCTCCTACCAGAATTCTCCTTGTTGCGGTTGAGGCTAGTGCCATGCTCTTGGTATTTTCTAACATTTGCCCAGATGGTTTTGGCTGCTGGAGGCTCCCGTTCTGGGAAACGTTCCCTGAACACATCACGAGTTCGCTGCAAACTTCCAGTTTGGTGAAAGGTTGTAACCACGAAGGTCCGCTGTTCAGTCGTAAGTTGAACCATCTTTTCAATGACGCAGACTGTCTCTAAACTCATACACTGTAGGCCCATCTTAAATACCCATCTTAAACAAAGGATGATGCAACCGATGATTACCAGACAAGCTTAACAATTATACATAATCAACTTGGCAGTCGACAAGTAATGCGTCCATTTAAAACTGTCTTGCACCGATTAGCCAAACTTGTAAAAATGCGATTTGAACTTGTCATTTTCAATGAACATGTACTCGGTCATGTGTGACAGCAATGATGCATGAAAGGCACCAATGGAAAGCTGAGGATCTCCTCATAATTGGTAAACCACATGTAAATTGTCAAACTAAATAACCTTTGCATATTAACACCTTGAATTCGGATTACCTTTTTTTTGATATGCACTGTATATACAGACTTGGCATTTAATATGGAATTTTTTTTTTTTCTTGACTTGGGTTTACTTTCTTAACTCAGTATATCAATCTGGTGAGTTTCTTTTACACTTTGGTGATTTATTTGTTAAAAGAACCATGTCACTGATTGTCTGTCGCAGCAAGAAGTCAACAACAGGATTATATCACAGGTGGCGTGGCAAAATGTACGGACAGGTGCATTTGATGATTGGCTTCACAGTCGGGTATACAAGGGTTGTTGCGTTCTGTATTAGTGGAAAACAACTGCTGCACGTCTCCAAAAGTTATTGCCGCTTCCTCTGGAGATGGTCCGTCAACTCGACAATGCTGTTTGTCATGGAGTGGTGGCTTTACGAAATTACGGCATGAAACAGCGTGCTATTGCTTGGCAGTATGGCATCACTCAAGGTCAGGTGTCAAAGATCCTGAAACGAAATGCTCAGAGGGGTGTCCCTACTCCAATACCGAGGCCAGGACGTCCCCGCAGAACCACAAGGAGGGATGATCGCCAGCTGCACCGGTTAGTCCGCAATGGCCGTACCAAGTCAGCTATTCGGCTTAGGGCTGAGTGGCAGCAACTGACAAATGTGCCTGTTTCCAGAAGGCTAGTCAACCAACGACTGGTTCAAGCATGCTATCGTGCCAGGCGTCCCCTGAGAAAGCCACGCCTGACCAGACAACACCGCCAGCGCCGATTGCAGTGGGCCAGAGAGCACCGTCAATGGCAGCCAGGACACTGGAATCACGTGATCTTCAGTGACGAGTCCAGATTTCTGGTCTATCATCAAGATGGCCACGTCCGAGTGCGCAGACAAGTGCATGAAGTCTACAACAAAGATTGTATAGTGCCAAGAGTCCAAGCTGGAGGTGGTGGGGTGACCGTTTGGGCTGCTTTTCATGCAGGGGGGAAAACTGACCTGGTTGTTCTGAATGGAAACCTGAACCAGTTAAAGTACAGGGCCATTCTGGAAGAAACATTGCTTTCATTTGGTCGTGCAGCCTTTCGAGGAAACTTTGTCTACCAACATGACAATGCACGGCCTCATCGTGCTCGCATGATCCAACACTTTCTTGCTGACCGTGGTGTAGAGCATATGGAGTGGCCTGCCATGTCCCCGGATATGAATCCGATAGAGAACTTGTGCGCAGAATTAACGCGTCAAATCGACCACTTATTTTTTTTTTTTTTGTATACTGAATCGAGGCTCGTGAAAGACCTAACATTTACTTCACAAACAAATCAACCAGACAAACAAAACACACAAAAAGAGGGAGCGGAAAACAAGATGGGGAGAGAAGGGGAAGCACACAAACACAACATTTGAGACCAGGTAGATGTGTGGAAGGGAGAGGGCTTGGGGGGAGGAGGCGTGGGAAGGGGGTGGGGGGTGGAGGGAGAAGTATAAAACACAAGGACACCAAGGACTTCTAGGACAGAAGTTGGTAATTCAAAAAAGTGGAATTGGGGTGAAATTAGCGGGGGTAGAAAAGATCAAGGTTTTGGATGGGGGAAGATAAGAGATGGTGGTGAACAGCAGTTTTAAAGACCTGGAGGGTGGAGTGGGATTGAAGAGAGTGAGGGAGTTTGTTCCAGAGGTGGGAGAAGAGAGGAATGAAGGAGTGAAGTTGAGCAGAGAGTCTTGATTTTGGCAGTTTGACCATAAGAGGGTTGCAGGCAGATCTTGTGCGACCTGTAGGAATATTTGCGGGACAGAGCCCAGAGAGAGCTGGGGGGGGCAAGGCCAGAGAGGAGTCGGTAGAAGATGGAAAGACCACCAACCTGCCTGCGGTGAGTGAGTGAGAGGCCCTTGGAGTTAGCTTCATCGCGGGAGATTCCAATGATTCTGAATGCTTTGGTTTCAACAGCGTGAAGACGAGCTAGGTGTGAGGCAGGAGCACCAGCCCAGAGGGAAGAGCAGTATTCCATTGAGCTGCGGATGAAAGCCTTGTATGTGGTGAGGAGCTCAGGTGTGCCAAGGAAGGACTTTGCACGATGGAGGATGCCCAGTCGGCGACTGGCTTTGGAGGCCAGATTTGAAATGTGGTTTTCCCAGGAAAGATCATGGCAGATAGTGAGACCCAAAAGCTTGAGTGACAGAACTTCTTGGAGAGGATTATTCAGAAAGTGGATGGGAGGGTTGTCCAGTCGGTCTTTTCGGAGAGACATCGTAAGAGTGTGAGATTTGTCAGGATTGAAAGACATGTTCCACTTGTTTGCCCAGTCTGTGATTTTGTCCAGGTCTGCAGAGAGTGAGGAGGCAGCAGACTGCCGATCTGAGGGATGAAGAATGGAGCGACAGAGAGTAGAGTCATCAGCAAAGAGATACAGAGGATTTTCAAGAGAGTCAGAGAGATCATTGATGAAGACCAGAAAAAGCACAGGGCCCAGAACACTGCCTTGTGGAACTCCAGCCTGAACAGGAAGAGGAGATGAGAGAAACCCATTCAGGGCCACACGTTGACTACGACTAGAGAGGAAGTCCGCCAGACATGCGTGGAGATTTCCATTGATACCAAAAGAGGAGAGTTTGGTGAGCAGAGCGGGGTGCCAGACCGTATCGAAGGCACGTGAAATGTCAAGGGAGACTGCTCTAATTTCCTGTTTGGCATTGAGGACCTCCATCCATTGTTGAGAAAGCAGAAGCAGCATGTCCAGAGTAGAGTGTCCAGGTCTGAAACCAAATTGATGATCAGAGATCAAGCCATTGGAGAAGAGGAAAGATTTCATATCTGAAGCAATGATGGATTCCATGACTTTGCTGATAATTGGGAGAAGGCTGATTGGTCTGTAGTTGCTGGGATCTGTTTTTGCACCTTTTTTGTGCAAAGCAGTGATGTTGGCTGATTTCCAAGCAGATGGAAGATGACCTTGAGCAAAAGAGAGGGTGAAGAGAACAAAGAGAGGGAGTGAAAGAGCGGAAGAACAGGATTTTAGGACCCGTGGGCTGATGCCGTCAGGTCCAGTTGCAGAATCCAAGTCGAGGGTTGACAGAAACTTTTCCACCTTGTCAGGAGGAAAGGACACAGAGTCCAGGAGCAGCTGGGTACGACTGGGTACGGTGGGTACAGAGAGGGATGGGTTTGGGACAGAAGATTTAGAGGCAAACACAGAGTTGAGGCATTCAGCTTTTTCATGCGCGGAGTCAGCCGTGTGGCCATTTGAGGTGAGGGAGGGGATGGAGGGGGAACAAACACCAGAAACAGATTTGACCAGATGCCACCAGGATTTGGAAGAGGGAGACAGATAAGAGAGTTCGGTCCTGAGAACGGAGAGATATTGTTTCCTGGCTCTCCTGAGGGTGGACACACACTTGTTTCGGGCTTTGTGAAAGGAAATGAGATTTCCTTCCGTTGGATTTGCTTTCCAGGAGACGAAAGCAAGTTGTTTCTGGGCAATAGGCTCACCACAAGATTCCGTGTGCCATGGACGGGAGGAAGGGTAAGACAACAGAAGACGAGATGGGATAAATCTGTGCATGAGAGAGAGCAGTTTGCTTTGGAAGAATTCCCAGGAAGAATTTATGTCAGAGGCAGTAGAGATGGGAGACCAGTCCAGATGATTGATGGCTGCTTGAAGACCGTGCCAGTTGGCCTGAGTGAAATGCCAGACTCGTCGACGCTGAGGAGGCTCTCGGAGAATGGTTAGAGAGATGTCCACTTTAACAAGCACATGATCAGAAGAGCCGATTGGAGCAGAAGAAGAGCAGCAGACATTTTCAGGGATGTTAGTCATAACCAAGTCCAGAAGAGAAGATGCTCCGTTGACTGAAATCCGGGTCGGGAAATTGACAGATTGTGTCAGTCCCAGTGAGTCACAGAAGTCCTTTGCTGAAGAGCCATGGCTGGTGAGAGCGGTACCCACACCCAGCCAACTGGCATGGTGAGAGTTGAAATCACCACATATGAGGAAGAGAGAGTTGGGATGGGTAGATAGAAGTTGGTCCATATTCTCAGACAGCGAGATGTAGATGGAGACATCACTGTTTGGTGGACGGTACAACACACATATGAACAAAAGGTGGGAGCGAAGGGGAAGCCGTAGCCAAAGGTATTCCTGGGGGTGAGGTGGAGAGAGGGCAGTGCAGGGCGAGTGAGGAAGAGAGTTTTTTTATAAAGATAGTAACCCCACCTCCAGGACGAGGCTCAGGCCTATCATACCGGAGGAGGGAGTAACCTGGGAGAGATACCAAGGAATCAGAGACATCATGAAGGAGGAAAGTTTCTGTTAAGCAGATCACGTCTGGTTTGTCAGAAGCAACCTGTATGGAGAGATCAGACAAGTTTGAGCGAAGGCCCCGGATGTTTGAGGTCCATACTGTTAAGGAAGAGGAAGGGGGAGGATCGGATACAGAACAGGGGGGGGAGCGGTAGGGTAAGATGTGGAAGAGGAGGAAGAGGTAGGGAGAGCTGTTGAAGGTGTGTCGGAGATTACAGAATAGCTTGGAGAAAGGGAAGAATGGGGCAGACAAAAGGTTTGATGGTGATTGGGAGAGGCGCAGTGAGGTGTTATTTGATGAGGGGGAAGAGCGAGGCAGAAGGTTGAGGGAGATGAAGGTGAAAGTTGGAAGGGGGAAGAAGCGGGGAGGACGCTTTGAGGGGGAGGGGTGAGAGGGGAGTCTAGGAGGGGAGGAGCGAGGGAGAGTCTCGGAGCGGAGGGGTGTGGGGGGAGATTTGAAAGGAATGGGTGATTGGGAAGATTTGGAGGGGAGGGGCAAGGGGGAAGATTTGAAAGAGATGGGTGATGGGGATGATTTGGAGGGGATGGGCAAGGGGGTAGATTTCGAGGGGAGGGGTGATGGGAAATGGGATTTTGGGGTGATGGGATTTTGAAAAATGTACGATTAATGGGAAACGAACATTTATTGCAAAATGAGTTTCTTGAGACATTCGAGTCAAAAATACGTTTGAGGACGCTGGAGGGAGGATGGAGTGCTGGAGAGTTTAGGGAATGAATGAAAGATGCACTATAAGAGATGGAATTTTTTTTTGGAATGAATGGATTTGGTGAGCAAGTCGAAAGCATCCTTTTATAGAAGAAGAAGAAAAAGGTGTTATAGAATATGACAGAATACAGGTCTTCAGGGGTCAGATGAGACATTTTTTAACAACGTGATCACAAACGAAACAACGTGGTTGAAAAACGAACGAACGAACAAATAAGAACGAATAAACGAATAAGAACAGAAGGAAATGTTTTTAGGTTTTTTTTTTTTTTTTGAGATTTTAAAACAAGGAAGTATGGGATGAAAAGACCGTGAAAAACAGAGACCGGAAAATAATTGCAGCGCGATCAGAGAACCGCTGAGACAAAAACGAAGCCTCAAGCCAAGGTTGGACACAGTAGCCTAGTACTACACTTAAGCCTCAGAATACGCGATAAGAGAGACCGACGATTCTGTACACAGGTATGAAAAACCAACGCCAAGAATACTATTCAAGACACCCCAACACCCCAAGACACCCCAATAGATACAAGACCAGTTTCGACAAAAACACAATTGAGAAAAGTTACTTCACTTTGAAAGCGAGCGTGCATGGACAGCTTTGAAGAGACGAGACCTCCAATCTTGCGCATGCGCATCAATCCCACTTGGACCAGCAGCCGACCTATGTGCGTGAATTGCAGCAGGCTATTGTCACTGCATGGCAAGCGATTGATGTCCAAACCTTGGCAAATCTCGTGAACAGCATGCCTCAATGTGTACGTGCTCTCCTGAATGCTCGTGGGGGTTACACGAAGTACTGAACTGTAATTTTACTGTCGGTAATCCCAGTCGTAATTTAACTTTTATTTTTGTTAAAATTTTTTTTGGCTAATGTGCAAAATAAAGAGATACTTCTGGAAAACGTACAGAAGTTTAACACAGTACTGTCCATGAATTGAGTTCGATATCAGTTTACATCACTTTCAAGGATCAATTTATTTGTTTCGAAATGTCAAATGTGGTTTTTGTTTCTTTTACAAAACAAAATCTAGAATAATTTCAACATAATTCCAATGAACTTTTGGTTCTAAGACATCTTGAAAAGTAAGTTCACCCCCACAAAAAAAATATTCCATATTAAATGCCAAGTCTGTATATTGTTGTGGATGTCACCCCTCGATAGCTAACATGGTAACAGGATAACCAAAAACACGGCATGTCCTGAAAGATCATGAACGCCGGCTGCAACCCTCAACTTAGGCCGGATGCCCAAAGTCCTTTTACCGTGCCATCATACTAAAATACGCCATTTGGTGTCTGTCTGTCTGATGAATTTTTGACCCCAATACATTCTGTTGTTACTTATCCAATCTCAACCAAACTTAACAGGATGAATAAGGGTTACATAATGAAGGTTGTAGCGCATTCATTTGCCCCCCTCCCAAAGGGGGTTTTCTCCCCCAAGCGAGTTTTCCCTGCCATTGCCGTCAATGGGGTTGCATGTTGAGGTGTATATCCATGTTAAGTTAGCTTTATCGTGGCGTTTTTCCAAGGCCGCTTCGAATAACACTAATGATAATAGCATAATATTAATGTTTTTCAAAACACTATTAATACCAATAAAATCCCACCTCCCCAAGGGGGTTTTCCTCCTTGAACAAACGTTGAGTCAACGTTTCTAAATAGCTTATCGTGCTATTTGCTTACAGAAGTAAAAATATTATAAACCACAAACACAAAAGATTAGGTTTTAAACAGTCGCTAATGCTGCTTATAACACTAAATAAAGAAATTTTGAGGAATCCCGACATTAAAAAAAAAGAAAAAAAAAGTGAGGTAAGTTTTACTTCCAGAACTGAGCGAAGATCTACTGTACTCTATATACCCCACAAGGGTTGGGTTAATAACATGACCCTTCCTGGCGCTAACATGGCGTTTTTCATTGTGAGCTTTTGAAACTTGCTACTGCTATTTAACACGAAACTGAAAGGGATGTGGTGTGGGATGTTTGGGATTGCCGTGGTGTGCTCATTTACCAAGCAGCTAGGTAGCGCATGCCAAGCCAGCCGTTCCTTAACGGTTTTGAATGGAGTGCTAGCTCGAATGCTTAAACCACTTGGCGATCTCTCCACAAGAAACTTTGTAAATGAACACACACCCAATGTTTTTGTGACCCGACCATAGATCGACTGTAATCGATATACCTCAAAGAGGAATGACACTTCCTGCCCCTCCTGTAGTGAGTGGGTGTACTATTTGTATTAAGCATGGCAGACAGGGAATCGTGCCTGTGACTTTCATTCTTGTTAGTTATGAAAACGTTCGAGAATAAAAGGTATTGCTTTTTAACTGCTTAGGACTTCACTCTATAGTAGTTCTTAAGCGGATCATTTTGCCCATATTTGAATGGGTGGCCATTTTTGTTCTGTGCCATCCCTACATATGGAGTACGATTGTACTCCCTGATGATATTTTTAAAGCCTATGTGGGCTTCCTGATGCTGTTAGTTGTATATCAGCTAAGCTAACACTGTTTTATGCAGTGGATGGCTCTGTGTTTTTTTTTTTTTTTTCCACAAACTGCAATTGAGCTGGATAGTATTAGCTGGTGGACATTGAAGATCCTGTGGTGTCTTTCGATGAAGAGTAAGTGAGATGTCGTCTGTACCCTAAAGAAGTTACATATTCCTGCCAATCCCTGCCTGGTCCAGCTTGGGTCGGAACATCAGGCCTGGCCAGCCATTTTGTGAAAGACTTGGGCTAAAATCTTTCTTTGGTTTACCTTACAAGAGAGTGGGAATAATTGGGGCCATTAATGCAGTAGATGTTTAATATAAAACAATTGATCAATGAACCTCTAGCATCATTCAATTCCGATCTCCAGGTCTCACTCAGGAAGCCTCAAAAGTTGAAACAGACAACGGAATCTACAATTCCAAGATGCGAGTCCAGAGGACTGATCTCATGCTGGGAGACTCGAGTATTTCGCTTGGAAAAACCAAATATATGAGCGTAAGATTGTGTCATGCAACACTATTCACAGGTATATGTTGTTAACCAAATTCTTTTTCACGTGCAGCGCTTTACAAGGCGATGAAATGAAGATATATTCACGTCACCTTCATCTTTACTCCCTCATAGCAGGAACAATAACAATGATACATCAGCAAAAATGTTTATCGTTTCATAGCTTTCCTTCATACGATGTTTCACGCAACTTTTTGACGTCCTCACCAGGATCCAATTACGCCGCTTTCCTGCACAACTTTTTTCATGGCGCGGTGACACATTAGCTCTGGTTCCGATTGTAATTTGTACATTTTGAAGATGGTCAGAGCAACAAATTGTCAGAATACCTCCTGGGTTCCCGTCGCCTGTGCGAACACATCACAACGGGCGACGTGCGTTCCTCTCGCTCACAAACTCTCGCCGATTTTGACACTTATAGCCGAGGAATAACGAGCTACAGAGATGCTGGCGGATAAAAATAAACACTCGTCAGGCGACAGTTGTCCAGGGTGACGGCAAAATGGTAATTGCTTCCAAAAGACGTGTGCCAATGTCATATTCATCAGGAAAATATATACGGTGATTCTTGGCGGTGCAGAATTGCTTTCGTTTAATTTGCATTCGCCGCATCTGGAAAGGCATTTTTCAAGGGAGATGCCCGGGACAGTCTAATTCGATACAAATGCAAAATGTCCTTTTAATGGCTCAAGGTGCTATTAAATGGAGAAAACGGAGCTTGCTTAATGGTTTAGGATGAAGCATTGCCTGTTTATTGCCGTCCGTGCACTTGTGTAAAATGCGCAAAATCTTGGCGGTCACGGGCGTGAAGGTACAGAAACAACTTCTCAAATGTCACTTGTCAAACCTTCGCCTGTAATTAATTTGCTTTGCCGTTCCTTTCCTTTTCTTTGCCCGTTCCATCGCACGTGTGAATCGGATGGGAGCCTCATGCTCGGCCTCCTGGCAAGAATTAACGTTGTGTGGATGGGTTTCTGAAACTTTGATTGCGTCGCACCGACCGGGGTGTAATTTGGACAGATGGGGTGAAACGTGACGCGGTAGGGTATTCCATATCTCTTAAATCGTCAAAAGCTTGCCAATCCCCGGGAGAAAGATGTGCCGTAGCTCCGTCATCGCTTTAACGCACGAGTCCTATGAGGGTTGATCGGTAATCCTGTGGCCTCTAAACGAGCCGTAAAAGGTGTTATCGGTGAAAGTTTTTGCAGAAAAAGATCTCACAAGTTTTGCCTTTTTTATTTATATTTTTGGGAGTTTTTTGATATTTTGGGATTTTTTGATCGCCCTTTTTGGGTTTATCTTCAGTCAGAGATGCTGGTATAAAAACAACTAAAATAAGACAGTGTTTGTAGGACTTTTTCCACTTTTTTAACGAAATAACATTTTATGCTTTTTTTTTTTTTTTTCTGTGAAAATAACACCTATTGCATTCTCAGAGGCAAATTTTTTTCCCGAACTAGGCCTGAATAAACAAATCCAAAAATTCTTACAGAGTGGATGTAATGTATGAATCTCATTTGATTTATAAGGTATCAAATTTTTAAACTGCCTGTAATGTTTGTTTTTTTTGTTCTCCCTGTTACAGCAATCCTCGATATGGTGACACTTTTCACTCCGAAGCTGGAAGCAATTAGTCAGAAATTTAGGCCTGAATACGCCTGCCATACGACCCCATGTCTCCTTTGGTCTGGATAATTGCAAGGCTTGTCTCTAAACCCGGCCATATCAAAAGCCTCGGCGGTTGTAAAACAAATTAACGTGATCTTCCTTCGTTTGATTTGTAATTCACGCACTGCGTTTTTTTTTTTTGGCAGATTTTTTGCATCTACTAAAATGCACGACGGCCTGGTTGACTTTATCATTACGCTATGTGCACACGTTTTTTGAGGGACGTGACGTAACGGAAATCTCACCAAACGTAGCTCATGTACCCAAAGGTCGATCTGCGTGTCATTCGCAAGCTAAAAGAGAATCGACCAGTGAACCCTTGAAACAGCAAAGTCAGAGTTGCTTCCTTTCGTTCCCCGTGATCAGAAGGGGTTTGCCCAGTAAGACGTCAACCTTTGACCTTAAACTTTTGACCGATGACCTTTCAGACCTTGATGTATCACCTTGTCACTTTTGGCACTTTACTTTGAGTCAAAGTCCACACCCCTTGTGTTTCACCTGTCTGCTGTTCAAACTTTCCAAATGCATGGATCGAGAGCAACGTCCAAGCAGGAAAAACATTGCTGAACATGCATAGCATCTATATGTATAGCATATGAAATATGCATAGCATATGAAATAAAAAACAAACATGCATAGCATAGCAAATAAAAAACAAACATGCATAGCATAGGAAATAAAAACAAATATGTATAGCATATGAAATAAAAACAAATATGCCTAGCATATGAAAGAAAAAACAAACATGCATAGCATAGCAAATAAAAAACAAACATGCATAGCATATGAAATAAAAACAAATATGCCTAGCATATGAAATAAAAAACAAACATGCATAGCAAATGAAATAAAAACAAATATGCATGGCATATGAAATAAAAACAAATATGCATAGCATATGAAAAAAAACAAATATGCATAGCATATGAAATAAAAACAAATATGCATGGCATATGAAATAAAAACAAATATGCATAGCATATGAAATAAAAACAAATATGCATGGCAAATGAAATAAAAACAAATATGCATAGCATATGAAATAAAAACAAATATGCATAGCATATGAAATAAAAACAAACATGCATCGCATATGAAATAAAAACAAATATGTATAGCATATGAAATAAAAACAAATATGTATAGCATATGAAATAAAAACAAATATGCATAGCATATGAAATAAAAACAAATATGTATAGCATATGAAATAAAAATAAATATGCATAGCAAATGAAATAAAAACAAATATGCATAGCAAATGAAATAAAAACAAATATGCATAGCATATGAAATAAAAACAAATATGTATAGCATATGAAATAAAAACAAATAGGCATAGCATATAAAATAAAAACAAATATGTATAGCATATGAAATAAAAACAAATATGCATGGCATATAAAATAAAAACAAATATGCATAGCATATGAAATAAAAACAAATATGCACAGCATATGACATAAAAACAAATATGCATAGCATATGAAATAAAAACAAATATGCATGGCATATGAAATAAAAACAAATATGCATAGCATATGAAATCAAAATAAATATGCATAGCATATGAAATAAAAACAAATATGCATGGCAAATGAAATAAAAACAAATATGCATGGCATATGAAATAAAAACAAATATGCACAGCATATGAAATAAAAACAAATATGCAAAGCATATGAAATAAAAACAAATATGCATAGCATATGAAATAAAAACAAATATGCATAGCATATGAAATCAAAATAAATATGCATAGCATATGAAATAAAAACAAATATGCATGGCAAATGAAATAAAAACAAATATGCATGGCATATGAAATAAAAACAAATATGCACAGCATATGAAATAAAAACAAATATGCAAAGCATATGAAATAAAAACAAATATGCATAGCATATGAAATAAAAACAAATATGCATAGCATATGAAATAAAAACAAATATGCATAGCATATGAAATAAAAACAAATATGCATAGCAATGAAATAAAAACAAATATGTATAGCATATGAAATAAAAACAAATATGCACAGCATATGAAATAAAAACAAATATGTATAGCATATGAAATAAAAACAAATATGCATAGCATATGAAATAAAAACAAATATGCATAGCATATGAAATAAAAACAAATATGTATAGCATATGAAATAAAAACAAATATGCATAGCGTATGAAATAAAAACAAATATGCATAGCATATGAAATAAAAACAAATATGCATAGCATATTAAATAAAAACAAATATGCACAAAATATGAAATAAAAATAAATATGCATAGCATATGAAATAAAAACAAATATGCATAGCATATGAAATAAAAACAAATATGCATAGCATATGAAATAAAAATAAATATGCACAGCATATGAAATAAAAACAAATATGTATAGCATATGAAATAAAAACAAATATGCACAGCATATGAAATAAAAACAAATATGCACAGCATATGAAATAAAAATAAATATGCACAGCATTGAAATAAAAACAAATATGTATAGCATATGAAATAAAAACAAATATGCATAGCATATGAAATAAAAACAAATATGCATAGCATATGAAATAAAAACAAATATGCATAGCATATGAAATAAAAACAAATATGCACAGCATATGAAATAAAACCAAATATGCATAGCATATGAAATAAAAACAAATATGCATGGCATATGAAATCAAAACAAATATCCATAGCATATGAAATCAAAACAAATATGCATAGCATATGAAATCAAAGCAAATATGCATAGCATATGAAATCAAAACAAATATGTATAGCATTTGAAATAAAAACAAATATGTATAGCATATGAAATAAAAACAAATATGCATAGCATATGAAATAAAAACAAATATGCATGGCATATGAAATAAAAATAAATATGCACAAAATATGAAATAAAAATAAATATGCATAGCATATGAAATAAAAACAAATATGCATGGCATATGAAATAAAAACAAATATGCATGGCATATGAAATAAAAACAAATATGCATAGCATATGAAATAAAAACAAATATGCATGGCATATGAAATAAAAATAAATATGCACAAAATATGAAATAAAAACAAATATGCATAGCATATGAAATAAAAACAAATATGCATAGCATATGAAATAAAAACAAATATGCATGGCATATGAAATAAAAATAAAGATGCACAAAATATGAAATAAAAACAAATATGTATAGCATATGAAATAAAAACAAATATGCATAGCATATGAAATAAAAACAAATATGCATGGCATATGAAATAAAAATAAATATGCACAAAATATGAAATAAAAACAAATATGCATAGCATATGAAATAAAAACAAATATGCATGGCATATGAAATAAAAACAAATATGCATGGCATATGAAATAAAAATAAATATGCACAAAATATGAAATAAAAATAAATATGCATAGCATATGAAATAAAAACAAATATGCCCAGCATATGAAATAAAAACAAATATGCATAGCATATGAAATAAAAACAAATATGCATAGCATATGAAATAAAAACAAATATGTATAGCAAATGAAATAAAAACAAATATGCATAGCATATGAAATAAAAACAAATATGCATAGCATATGAAATAAAAGAAATATGCACAGCATATGAAATAAAAACAAATATGCATAGCATATGAAATAAAAACAAATATGTATAGCACATGAAATAAAAACAAATATGTATAGCACATGAAATAAAAACAAATATGTATAGCATATGAAATAAAAACAAATATGCATAGCATATGAAATAAAAACAAATATGCATGGCATATGAAATAAAAATAAATATGCACAAAATATGAAATAAAAATAAATATGCACAGCATATGAAATAAAAACAAATATGCCCAGCATATGAAATAAAAACAAATATGCTGAGCATATGAAATAAAAACAAATATGCATGGCATATGAAATAAAAACAAATATGCTGAGCATATGAAATAAAAACAAATATGCTAAAACAAATATGCCTAGCATATGAAATAAAAACAAATATGTATAGCATATGAAATAAAAACAAATATGCACAAAAGATGAAATAAAAATAAATATGCCGAGCATATGAAATAAAAACAAATATTCCTAGCATATGAAATAAAAACAAATATTCCTAGCATATGAAATAAAAACAAATATGTATAGCATATGAAATAAAAACAAATATGCACAAAAGATGAAATAAAAATAAATATGCCGAGCATATGAAATAAAAACAAATATTCCTAGCATATGAAATAAAAACAAATATGCCTAGCATATGAAATAAAAACAAATATGCACAAAAGATGAAATAAAAATAAATATGCCGAGCATATGAAATAAAAACAAATATGCACAGCATATGAAATAAAAACAAATATGCCGAGCATATGAAATAAAAACAAATATGCCGAGCATATGAAATAAAAACAAATATGCATAGCATATGAATAGCATTTTAAAGGGCCATCTATATTTTACATATCCTGATGTTGCAGAGTTTTTGATTTATGATGTATTTACCAATATGTAGAAATAGATTTTTATTTCTTTCTTTCTGAGGAATATACCATGATATGGGACTATAGATTTTACAACCGGTATTTTAAACCCAAATAATCCCCAAGTTTCTACCCACCACAGTTATAGAACAGCTCACATTTCAAGTCTGCGGTGATGGCTCACGAGTGCTGATTCAACCTCAGACCGCAAAAGTTTGTTTTGAGTGACGATTGTATGATGTGGATACTCCTTGATGTGTGGGTTAATATATATGTGTGTGTGTGTGTGTGTGTGTGTGTGTGTGTGTGTGTGTGTGTGTGTGTGTGTGTGTGCGTGTGTGTGTGCGCGCGCTCCAACTTTCTGTCCTAAAGGGAGGGATTCTTCCAAGATATTCTTTAATTTGTTTTTTTAATCCTTTTTTTTTTTACTGTTATTTTTTCTTTCTTTCCTGGTGTTTGGATATCTCCTGGTGGCATTTGGCATGTGTGCTCAGGCACTTGTGAAGAAGTCTGGAGTGCCATGCGGTTGATGTGAAAATGCGAACCACATGCCATGGATTGTGTGCATAGGAAGAGCATTGTGGAAATAGGGAAGGTTGGCTGAAGAGGGGGAAATTTTAGGGGTGATTCGGGAATGAAGAGGGGTGAAAGACAAAGCAGTGTGATGCTCGAGAATGAAGAGGGGTGAGATAGAGCAAGAGTGAGAGACACATACACTTGTACAACATTGAGACATTGCCATCAATGTACCACATGGACGTATAGGGTGTTTGGGAAGAGAAAAGTCTGTTCACATCTGGAGTCTCTTTCTGTACACTCACTCACCTGGCCTCTGGCATCAAAATCATTTCCAGGACTGCTCAATGGACATCTGTATATACCAACATTTTCAAAATGGCTTGTATGGTTTACCATGTTAACATAAATTTTGCTCTTTAATGCATAATTGCATGTTAAGTGTGTGTGTGTGTGTGTGTGTGTGTGTGTGTGTGTGTGTGTGTGTGTGTGTGTGTGTGTGTGTGTGTGTGTGTGTGTGTGTTGTTGTTGTTTTTTTAACAGTTTATGAAACTAACTGTGTGTGGTGATTGACTACTCTCTTTGGTGCGGCTACTCCCATTGATTTGTCCTTATGTTTAAGTGGAAAACCAACTATAATCTCTCTTATATATTGATGAAGCATTCAAAGAAATACATTTTAAAACGTTTTAATGGTTGCCAAGGGATGCAGAAGAGCACGTGGGAAATCTGTTTTTGTATTTGAAGAACACATATTGATTCAGTGGTAAACCAAATGGATGTGCTGGGTAATGTGGGTGTGACGTGCAAGGTCAGGTGTATATGTATTTCCAGGTAAAGTAATATAGTTTATGTATTATTATGTACTGGAATGTGCCTTTTAGGAATGCCATAATTCATGGAAGCTTATAGGATTAAACATATATAGGTAAAGCTATATGTAATATGCATAGATCGTTTGAAGTTAAGATTATATTGCCTGGTCGTGGACCCACTCTTTGGAGAGGATCTAGGCTCAAAGCATCGAAACCTCTAGGGAGTCTAGGCAATCTGAAAATTGGCCTCCCCTCTTACAAATTATTTAAATTCTTGTTTAGACACTAAATTATTTTACCCGTTACCATTCAATAATTGTTGTGAGGAACACTTTTATGAATATAGCCATCACTTGCTGGTGTTGTACTCATGTCATTGTCCTCTCAATACCAATGTTCTGCATGCACTTGTCCCTTTCGAGGTCACATTCATTATAATTGATTTTCAAAATGTAGTTGCACAAACTGATTTTGCACAAAAGGGTTCATTTTTCTTTGTTTATGATTAAAATTAAATTACAAACATGTTGCTTATGCAAAAACAGTAAGGGTTTAAGCTGTTAAGACTCCGTGGTGTAATGGTTAGAGTGTCCGCTCGGAGACTGGGAGGTCAGTGGTTCAAACCCCAGCCGAGTCATACCAAAGACTTTGGAAATGGTCTTTTTTCCAGACCATTTCTGGAAAAATAGTCTGCGGTGATGGTACATGCGGTGATGGTACAGCAAAGTGGTACAGCATAGTACCACTTTGGAAATGGTACTATGCTGCTTTCTTGCTTACATTCAACACCCAAAAGTATAAGAGCATACGCAATCCCCATCGGTTGACATCTATGGGGAGGTGGAAATTCCTACTTAAGAAATGCTTACCTTAGTGCGGTGAGTAACGGAGTTGTGGCTACAGCAATGGGAAAATGCATCAGTCCAAAATGGCCAGCTAGTTCAAAATCCCACAAAGGAGCCCCCAGGCTTTGACCTACAGAGATGCCAATGGAATGGTCTTAACCTGACTCCGAACTCTACATGCAAGGACCTCCCATCATATGTATAAGTGGAAGCAAACTGAGATCCCAGTGTGTACCTGTGGCAATCAAGATCAGACAGTCCTTCATGTTGTACAGAACAGTGGGTGACTGTGTACAGAGGAGATTAAGTGGGTCTTTTGCTGAACTACACCTGATGCTGTGATCAAATGGCTCTCATTACTAGATATTCAATTATAATTGTCTTCAAGATCATACGATTGAGCCATTCTTGTGATGTCGCTGGTACCCAGAGTGCCCTGAGAAGTCACGCCACTCCCCCAAAGCTCATTGGCTGTGTTTGTCTCACCTTACAGTGCTGTGTTGTCTTGTGTATTCGTCTGAATGGTGGCAGCTCCACTACGAGCCTTAGATCGTATAAAAATAACAAGAATGACCGAACTGTGGTCACACACAACCTGTGATAAAATCCAGTAAACGTGCATTTAAAGCACTCTTAAAAGATGAACAGCATGATCGGGAAACACACATTTAATGCACTGTTAAAAATTAACTCGACAACTCTTATCCATGTCACCCTCCCCACAGTTATGTCAGAACGAGCGGATTCGTCACATGGTCATGTATTTCTTAACCCCAATAAGGGGCCATTCAAAAATTACATAACGCTATTTTTAAAAAATAATTTGCGTAACATAATGCTTCATTATGCAACATAATGTAACGCTTGATTACAGTGCGTTCTGACGTACCGTGCATTCTGACAGGCTTGATTAAACCTTACTATTATTCAACATCTGATCAGATTTTTGGAGTCCCTCATGGTGAATAACACCCTAGCCAAACAAAGCCAATTGAAATCTGATGCAACAAACCCGGGGAGTGCATGATCACCAGAGGCCTACAGACCTAATGTGTTAGGCCCACCAGAAAACCAAGATGACGGCCATATCATTTTGTCTCAGTGCTATGGTGGGTGGAGTCAAGTGACAGCTGTGGTTGTGGTCTGGCAGCTATCCGACCAATGGCTGCACATTTCAAAATTCGATCCCCAACAAGAACCACAACAACAGCAGAAATATATAGTCGAGTTAATTAGTATGAAGATACATCCATGTATGTTTATTTGTGTATACCTCATTGTCATTGTTAGCATGTCTTGCACCAACGTGAGTTGGGGAAGGTGGGGTTAGTTGGACTATTTTTCATGAAAACTCTTTATTACATAATATGGTTTTGTTTAGAAAAACAAAAGATATTCCACTGCACACATATATGCATGCATATGTGTTAAAATTACAACATATTGAGAAGTGCTTACATTTGATAGTTACATGTGCATATCAAGTGTTCCAACTAACCCCGGTCATGGGGTTAGTTGGAACATGCTGTGGGGTAACTTGCAATTCATTACCCTGCGCTCGCGAATCGAAAAGCGGGGTTAAGCATTCAGTTACGTACGTGTGCCGTGTGCCATGCGTGTCTGCATTTTTAAAAAAAATCATTTTCTCGGCAACCGTTGGTCTGATTGACATGAAATTTTCACCAAAAGAGGCCCTCCTCCTGTAGAATATTTTAATGATTATTATGACATCATAGGTCACCTGGTACAGGTGCCATCTTGGAAAAACTTCCCACCTCTATATTTCTGAAACCATTCAATTGAAAAAATTGAGACCTGGCTCATTGTCAACTACTCCCCATGGGAAATAAGATATGTTAATGATGTCATCGATGCCTTCGTTATGACGTCATAATTCGACAAATACAACACTTATCCATCCGATCATTATTTTAAAAAATTCAGCAACTGTTGGTCTGATGGACACGAAATTTTCACCATAGGAGTGCCTCCTCCTTTAGAATATATTAATGATAATCATGACATCATAGGTCAAATATGCATGGCATATGCATTTGATAATGAATGGTGTTACAGGCACCATCTTGCAAAAACCGAAAAATGTTTCACCCCTATTATCTCCAAAACAGCTGCATGGAAAAAATTGAAACACGGCTCATTGTAAAGAACTCCATATTGGGAATAGGTGCTGTTAACGATGACGTCATTGGTGCCATAATTATGATGTCATGATTCGACAGGGACAACGCTTATCCTGATCAGTTTGAAATTTATTGAGCATAATCTATGCAACAATTATATTGGAGAATATAAATTTATGATGTCATCGCTCACGTGGTCTGGCAGCCATATTGGATCAAAGAAAAAAAAATGTAAAAAAACAGAAGAGTTGGTTCACAACAAGTTGACTGCGCAGGGTAAGTATTCTATGAATACCATCTAGTTATTCTATGCTTTTAGAGGCTTAACCTAAAGTTTTGGTCAAGCCTGGAAACCATAAAAGAATGAATTATTCTCAGGTAAATATGTTGATTAAATTTGGTTTTGTCACTACTTTGGGTTGTCGGTGGACAAATATACCGAGAAAACAAGTTTTTGTGAACAACGCTTTGTACCACCATTTTTGTTCGAGGCTCAAAGTTTCATTACAATGTCTTTGTGTTCATGCCGACACTCTTCAACTTCGTCAGGGTCAGGCAATGATAATACAGGATTCTCAGCTTTTGGGTTGATATGACTGCAGCGTCTGTGAAACTTTGATTTGGCAAAATATAGGATGTGGGGTTAGTTAGAACATGTTTAAATGAACCCCATGCTTTTTGTTCCAACTAACCCCCAATGGCCATGTGATAATCTTACGTACAGTACACAACACAGTGCTTTAGTTACAAGATCTACTTCAGCTCATCCTGTGGCCTAGTACCTGCATATATAATACAAGTACAAAAAGTTTTAATTAAAACAAAAGCCGCGTCGATGTTACACAATGCCTAGATGTAGCTGTGCCTATAACGTCGATGTTATAGGCACAGGACATTCCTATTGATTCGATTACTTGATGTTATTTTTGTGCAAAGTGAAAATATATCTCGGCAATTTCCCGTGTGTGGCGACGAATTTTTAATATATCTCGGCATTTTCCCGTCTGTTATTTCAGGCGGTGTATGACTGACCATGCCGCGATTTATAAAAAATATATCTCGGCAATTTCCCATGTGTGGCGACACGTGAACGAAGCTATGCTCCTCTCTCCACATTATTGTGACGACGTATAAATTAAATATTTCATCGTGACGATTGTCATCAAATGGACGAATTTTTAATATATCTCGGCATTTTCCCGTCTGTTATTTCGGGCGGTGTATGACTGACCATGCCGCGATTTAAACAAAATATATATATATATCTCGGCATTTTCCTGTCTGTTATTTCGGGCGGTGTATGACTGACCATGCCGCGATTTAAAAAAAATATATCTCAATGGACTTGAAGTTATAGGCCTTTGAGAATTCATTTCGTTCTATAAAGGGCAACTTTCATCGGATTTTCTTCCCGTTTTTTTTCAACCGAGTCTAAAACTATGTTAGCGACTGTGAAAAATGAAATGATATATCGAATTTGATTTGAAATAAAACTGTGTGAGAGAGGAAGACACCACGGGCCTACAAAACAGGCCTCAAAGCTATGCGAGTTAATAAAATGGTGGATATTTGTTTATATGAAGCCTCTCCCAGAATGGGTGGAGCTATGGTTCCCAGAATGGGTGGAGCTTTGAGGTTTTGTCTTCTCTGCAAGAACAAGAACAAGAAAAACAACAACAACAGCAGAGGGCACTCTATGACCAGCGTCTGTGACGCGGCTAAAAAGGTACTGCACTGACCTTTGTCTAACTACATCATTAAGATAAAATAACTTTTCCTCAAAGAGAAATATTTACTCAGAATTGCAAAAATTGTACATACCTTTCTCTTCAGAACAATTACCTTCCTTTTGTATTGAAAACAATATGGTGGAAGGTGACATCATTATCTAATTCTACATGGCAGCACCATCTAGACTTCACATCCCTCCTTTCTTTGCAAACTGCAATGTTTCAACTAACCCCACGTTCCACGAAACCCCACCTTCCCGTACCTCGTTCGTAGAACTTATTGAAGGCCCCACATACGAGTTATGGAATGGGGGAGGGTGGATGGAGGAAGGGATAGGAGAGAAATAGAAAGGATGGACATTTGCGACATGTTCGGAGAGTGGGTTCAAATTGAATCATTTTTGCTTATTTTATGTATATATGTACGTAGATGGTACCAAATTCAACTTTTTTTTTCCATGAACACGACTTGAACATATCCCAAATAATATTTTGAGCTACAGATATATTTTGATGGAAATTATTCTAGAAAGACCAAAATGTTATTTTGATGGTGTTGGTAAATAACATCGCACACCTTCATTTCATCATAAACAAAACTTGGCCATTTCATAGACTTATTTATTGACAGACAGATGACGTCACAATCGACTGCCAAATTCTTTAGAAAAGTTGTTTGAAAGGTGACGTACTCTGTCCCGATATAATGTCATTCTAAAATCGACATTTTTATTTATATTTTGTTGAACAGGTGGTTTGTCAGTTACTAGAATCATTTATGGTGTTAGATTCCTTTGAACCATAAAGAGTTTGACTTGTTGAATCAGGCATGGACATTTTGCGGGGTTGGTGGGGTGGCCTTGTAGATATTGCATACATTTGCCTCTGATCTGACGAGTCTGGGTTAGAATCTCGACCTCGCCATGAATTGTCATCTTGGTGGTTCACAAGTTGGACAAAGCTGTTCACCACCATCTCTTATCTTCCCCCATCCAAAAACTTGATATTTTCTACCCCCGCTAATTCACCCCAGATCCACCTTTTTTGAAATACCGACTTCTTTCCTGGAAGTCCTAGCTGTGTTCATGTGTTTTTTTTACCTCTCCCACCCCCACTCCCCCTTCCAATGCCTCCTTCCCCCAAGCCTTCTCCCTCCCACAGATCTCATGATGTCCCTGCTCTCCATCTTGTTTTCCTGCTCCCTTTATCATATGTTTTATGATGTATGTGTCAGATTGTCTTTTTGTGATCAATATTAGCTCTTACATGAGCCTCGATCTTGTTTAAAAAAAACAAACAAACATCGATTTGTGCACCGTTCCTGGGGTCGATGTTCAGCCTGAGCCACCATCTTCCAGCACATTGGTGGACATTAAAGATGAGCACAACCCAAACCACCCAGCATAACCCTTTCCTATAGACCACTTCAACAGCATTGGTAGTCTGTAAAGATTATGATTAATTAATGGTGGTGGTGGTGGTGGTGGTGGCGGTGGTGGTGGTGGTGGTGGTGGTGATGATGACGATGAAAAAGAATAACTTTCTGCTCTCAACTTTTATTTCCAACCCACATTACATCAAAAAATAACTCGTTCTTTCATTCTCCATCTTGTTTGCATCAATATCAGGATAAAGTACCTTGACTTTGGTTGAAGCCAAATACCAAAGCATAAAAGCAAAGGAAATTCGGGATTGCTCCATACATTCAAACGTCAGGAGCAATCTGCGAATCCTTTTTTCTACCTTCAGTGGGCAGTTACAAATAAGGAGAACATTCTGCAAACATTTTTTTGTCACACGATCGGTGGGGGATAATTCTTACGGAAAGCTGTAAGAGATTAACCTGATTTCCTGGGCCCGACCATCAGACTTCTCAGTCACACTAATTACCCTAATTAACCCGACCCGACCTCCTTTTCTCCCCAAACTCTCCATTGCCCCCTCCTTCCTCTTATTATCACTCCAACCTTCTCTTCCTTCCTATCTCATCCTAGTCCTTTCGTTCAAGTCGCTCTCCTTTAACTCCCGGACACCAAGTGTGGTTCTGTTGACCCTTCCAATAGCCTGAGGACTCGTTTTTGAAACTTTGCTGTTTCAAGCCTGATGCTTGTGTAAATTTGTAATTACCTTGTAATTTTAAGCTCACTTTTATCCACCCTTCATGGCCAATTCGCGGTACGGAAGAAAAAGCGGACAGGAAATCTGGTGGCATTTTGGGAACTTTAGAAGCCTCAGGATGCGTGCGGAGTTGAACCTTATGGTAACGGACGACTGTATACCTTTTATTTGTAGGCATTTACCATTACTCGAACAATCCATGGATCGTGAGACGACTTTGCATGATAGACAAATCGGGAAGAAGAAATGCTATTCCTTTGGGACACCGGGTGTTTTGTCTACAAAGTCGAGGCTCTTGGAGGAGCTGGAACATGGAACAGATAAAGACATAAAAGAAAGGAAGGAACAGTAGAAAGAGGAGGGAAACACACCAACAGCAAGGTTGAGGGACAAATTGGATGGAGGCTTGGACAAATAATGGATGTGGGGAAGATTGAGGGATAGGGTCAGACACATCGGGGAACAAGATGGATACAGCCACAAACACTCAGGAAGGAAAGACTAAAAATTTGGAAAGAGAGGCCATGGGATGGGGTAACGGGGTTCGAAAGGATTATTGGTTTTGGATGGGGGATGATCTGAGATGGTGGTGGACAACTGTCTTAAAGACATGAAAGGAGGAATTAGATTGAAGAGAATGTGGAAGTTTGTACCACAGGTGGGAAGAAAGAGGAATGAATGAGTGGAGGTGAGCAGTATTTTGGGAGTTTCCCCAGAAGGGGTTGCTGGTGGACCTTCGTTCGTCGGGGGGGGGGGGGGGGCAATGCACAGAAAAAGCAGAGAAGGAAAGACCAAAAAACGAGGTTACATGCATTAGAGGCTTCCTCCTTTGTCGCAACTGGTCTTTCTCCCTGTGATGAAGATGTTCCAGAGTTGAAGCCATCTTGTGCATATTGAGAGATTCTGCAACAAGCGTGACTATTTCCTAAGACTTATTTTCTCATAATCTTTGCTCAGTCATCATCCCTAATTAGAAAGGACACAAACCAAATCCCATTGGGTTGGTCTGCAGTGTCATATCCTAGAAGTGAAAAAAAAAATTACTCATAATTTTCTTCAGTTAGACGCTTAAAGTAGTCCTAATATGTACCATGTGTTTATTACATCCTCACTGGAGCTACTGGGAGGGTTGGGAGGGGGGTCAATTTGGAAAATTTACATTGATTAAAGGAGGAGAATGGGGAAGGATGGAAAAGGGGAAGAAATGTGGGAGGAATGGTGAAAGAATGAAAACAAGATTGGAATGAGTTGGAAGGAAAGGGGAAGCATAAAAGAGCATGTATTGGGAACATATTGTTGCGGATATGAGAACTGTATTTTTTTTATTGTATGCTTTATTATTATTATTGTTTATTCTGCGCCTCCTGCCTCCGGAGTTGTGTAAAGATAAAAAGGGCGTCTCGGTAGTTATTCCATAAACACCACATTGCAGGACCCGATAAAACCCTTGTTCAGTAGCTTATATCTTATTATGTGTCTTAGGGTAAGGCTGTGTCTCCCATTAATTTAAATACTCCATTGCACCGAGTGAAATAAGAGTAGATTCACTTCATTCCCATTCCCAAAACTTCCATTGCCCCTTTCGTCATTGCCAGGCCTCAATTGCCATCGCCAATTACATTCCCTCCAATTGCCGCCATTGACCACGAGGCAGGGTCGGAGAAGAAGGGCGTGTCTCCACCTCGTCATAGAGGGGAGGAGTGAGCCAGCCCCGAACAACCAACCGAGCACGAGGGGTTTGGTTTGAGAGGGCGGAGGAAGAGCGTTTGGGGGAGGTTCGCAAAGGTTGAGGGGCGGGGCCTATATAACCCGCCACGGGAAGCTCCCAAGAGCAGACGAGAGAGAAGTCCAAGAGATGAGTCCAAGAGATGAGTCCAAGAGAGACGAGTACAAAGCAAAGAGCTGGGTCGTCAGCAGAGATGCGCTTTTACTGAGACAAGGAGATGAGTCTGAAAAGAGAGGTCCATGACAAGAGCTGAGTTGGTCGTCAGGGGTGGTCAGTGGTTGCGTTGAGTGGTTGTGTTGGTTGCGTTGAGTTGTCGGTGGAGAAAGAGTGGTTGGACCAAGAAAGAGAGAGGAGAGAACCCGTCACGCCAGACCCCCCACCAGCGCGTCGGCTCCGACCGTGATCCGACCCGTGATCCGACCCGTGATCCCGCGCACACGACAGGATCGGTGGCATCAGCGGCCATCGAGGTCCAGCCCGACGTCCCGTGCGGGATCAAGTTCCAGCCAGCTCCGTGCCGTCCTCCCCCTCCAGCCACACACCTCCTTCCAGCCAATCCACTCTGCAATTCCCCATGTGAGTCGTCTTTGTTTGTTCTGTCCTGGGTAGTAACTAAGTCTGTATAAGCTGGTAATTTTCACTGTGTCACCTGCGTCTCATGTCCCCTGTAAATAATCGTGACTGCTCTTTTTGCTTATGTGTGTAAATAATAATAAATCCAGTTACTCTTCTGTACGTCTTCTTCCTCTTTGCATTCGGTCGCTTTAGAGTTTTCCAGATTGAGTAGCTGTGGCGCGATACGGCCAACGTTGGGTGAATCGGGTTTTAGTCGGGGAATAACTGTTCGGCCGCGGTTACACCACCGCTCCGTAAAAATAACATCTAATCCGCGGACCGTAACAATATCTTAGGGAGTGGTGGTCTTGGAAAATGCTGTTTTATCTACATAATAAATAGATTCCCTGAATAACTATTTATGAACATTTGATATGTTGTTAAATCATTTATTAAACCCTGAATATGTCAATGAGTGACGATGATCTCAGGCCGTGATCATCCCCACAATTCAGTACAATTCCAATTTTCCTTCACTATGATCAACCACCGACTCCCCCGAGACCCCCTCCGTAACCTCCCAACATATTTAACTTGTTTTGAGTACTTCCGCACCTCCTATCTCCACCACCCATTCTTCCTTCCTTTATAATGACATATCATAACCTGTCTCTCTGAACATCGAGGTAAATGTCTAATAT
>NC_136272.1:91660827-91668327 GCF_964187855.1 Myxine glutinosa | reverse complement strand
GGCGGCGGGATGCCGGTGGGGGAAATAGAAGAGGGGTTAGGGGTAACCCAGGACCAGAGGGAAGAAATGGTGGAGGAGAACAATGGGGAGGTGGTTGAGGAGGTATCAGGTGCGCAAAATGGTGCCCTCACGCACGTGGTTGTGGAGGCGCAAAATGGCGCCTCACACGAGGTTGCGGCAGTCGCGCCCGCAGCACTGGTGGATTCGAACCTTTTTTTGCTACAAATGGGGGCCCTTATGGAAAAAATGGGTGAGCGATTCGAGGGCCAAATGGGGTAATGAGGGACGAAGCAAGGGGTACCAGTGAACGATTAGACAATAAATTGGCGGGGTTAGACAACAGGATAAAAGGGGTGAAAAATGGGTTAACGGGGGTGGAAAATAGAATGGCTGCCCAGGAGAATCAGAAAGAGGGGGTGAAAAATGGGTTAGGGGGGTTAGAAAACAAGATGGAAAACAAATTGTGGGAAATAGGGGAGCAATCGGCCCAGGAAATTAAACAAATGGGAGAGCAGATAGAGGAGGTGAAAATCGGGTTAGACGCTAAATTGGATGCTCAGAGAAATGAATTGGAACAGATGAGCGTGGCATCTACCAAAGAGATGGGAGAAATGGGAGAGGAGATCAGACGAGGTGTAAGCGAGGATGTCTCGGGGGTACGCGAGGAGGTAAAGCAAGGTGAGAAGCGTATGGAGAAAGAGGGGAGGAATAATACGGATAGGTTACAGGGCGGCATAGAGGGTCTGACGAGGGGAGTAGAACAGCTGACGGTGGGACAGACGGAATTAGTGGAGCAGGTACAAAAGAACACTGCGGTACTAGGAGGGTTGAAAGCGACACAAAAAGAACTAAAAAATGACTTGATAGCGACGAAGAGGGAATGTCAGATGGTACGTGAGGGACTGACAACGAGGTTGGACGAGGTGACAGAAGTAATGGAGACGAAGGACCGGGAGGTGAGGACGCACATAGACACGATCAAGGTGGCCTTAGAGGACAAAATTGAGGAGACACACCGGGAAATAAAAGAGGTGAAGCAAAAGTTAGAGGAAGTGGAAGAGGGGGTGAATGAAATTAAGAAGAGACGGAGGGAAACTAAGAGGGAAATAAAGGAGGAAGTAATGGAATATGTGCAAGGTCGGTGCTCAAATCGTGATGGTGTGCTCGCTAACCAGATAAAGAGTTTGCAGGTGGCGAAAGAGGTGCGGAGACGAGGTGCCAAGGTGAGTGGCGGTATACTCGGAAATGTATATGATGTGAGGGGAGACTCAGTCGGCTTGGGGGTTGGTTTGGACCCGGGTGTTCGTGAGAGGCCGCTGGTAAAGTGTGCGACAGGTGCAGAGTGCGAAGGAGGAGGTGTGCGAGAATGTCCGACCATGGGGTGTGTGAGGAAAAGGTGCGCGCCAAGGAGTGAGTGTGCGGTCGAGAGCGAGTTGGTCGTAGCGCGTGTGCGGGGGGGCACATGGAAGTGCGGGATGGGGAGTGTTACAGAGGATGTAACGAGAGAATGCACACCTGTGGTGAGTGTTACGGAGGGTGTAACGGGAGAGTGTGCGCAAGAGGATGCGCGAGAAAGGTGTGTAACGGACGGGTGCATGAGGAAAGAGTGCGCTGGCGAGAGTAAGGGTGAGTGCGTGACCGAGTGTGGAGGTGAGAGTAGTGAGAGTGACATGGAGCGTGAGTTGGTTGTGGCAGGTGAGAGAGGATGTACACCTGGAATGGAAGGATGCACACCTGGAATGGTAGAGCGCCTATGGGAATGCACACTGGAGTTGGTAGTGAGGCACGTGGTTGGGTGTGCAAGTGAGAGCACACCTGTGGTTGTCACAGAGGTGACCGAGAAGGGAGCGCGAAGAGGTGTGTTGGTGAGGTGTGCGAACGACGAGTGTGTGCAAAGGTGTGCGGTGGTCAGGTGTGTGACAAAGTCTGTAAGCGGAATGAGTGTACCTGGGTGTGTCAGGGAAGGTGCAATGACAAAGAGCATGGAGACGGCTGGATGTATGAGCAAGGAACGAGCTGCGGGGTGTAAGCATGCAAGTGGAGCATCGACGCTAACCGGGTTAGCGGTTAGAATGACGTTTAGCCGAAGCGGGCCCTCGGGGCGTGCCGGGCAGCTATGCGTGCCGCGGGGATCCGCGGGGATTGTGACCGCGGCGGTTTTGAAAGAACCGCCGTGCGGGATCCACGCCGCACCACGCTCTGACCGGCCGCGTCCGTGCTCCGCTATGCGGAGCGGGCGGCCCGGTAGGAAGGGTCGTCATGGCGACCCATTTTTGTTGAGGCGTTCCGGCAGGGCGAAATCGGGCCATTGGACGGCTCAGTGCCGAGATGGTGCGTGGGATCTCGGCCCGGGTAAGCCCCCGTCCCTGCACCGAATGCCGGACGTATCCAACCGCCGGCACCAAGCAACCCGCATTCATTGCTCGGCTGTGCGAAGCCGGGCTGTAGAAGTGAATTGGCGCACCGAGAGGCTCAAGTGAGTAGACGTGTGATGAGGATAGTGTTTTGACCCGAAATTGAAAAGCAAAAATTTGATGATTGGCAAAGGATTGGCAGATTGATGATTGGCGGACGATTGGTAGTGATTGGCAAATTTTTAATTAGCTGGAATTTGGTGTGCAAAATTGGTAGTGGAAGATGCCCGATGTGGTGGGATGGCAACTTTGCCATCTCTCACAGCGGGGGCAAAGGAGCAATAGATTTATGGGGTTTATGGCAGTGAAAACTAGCCCGGGAGGGTTAGTATATCGTGTGTAGGGACCTAGAGATGACCTTAGGTAACGTTAAGGTTAGGTAGTGACAATGACACCTCTAGTGGGGACGCAGGTAGATTAGTTTGGATGATAATGACGTGGTATGTGCTTAGTTTAAAGGGAAGATGGGGAGCACTAAGTTAGCAGGGCAACAGGTAGTTCAGATGATGCCGTGTGTGTGGTTAAAAGGTGTGATTGCACAGGTGTGCAACTGAACAGGTGTATGGAGCAGTGTTTGATTGAGTGATAGTGATGTGAATTGTGCTGACCAAATGGTCCAGGGAGGAAGGAGGGTGCAGGTGGCACCAGGTGTGATTGCACAGGTGTGCAACAACAGGTGAATGGAGAACAGGTGTATGGAATAAATGCTCTGGAGTATATTGAGTATTGGAATGGATGGTCATGGAGTGAGTATGGTGGAAACTGTGGAGTGGAGTGGATGGTGCGAAGGTGTGGATGGGGGAAAGGAGGATGGACCCCCATCACGAATACCCGGGGAGGGTAGTGTAAGTGTTAGGTAGAGGGTATAGGTAAATTGTGGTTGGATATTGGCATCTGTGGTGCGTGGTGGAAGAATGGTGATTGAATGGGTGCATTAGTGTTGTGGAAATGGCTGGGCGTGTAGCCTGTTAGTGTGTGTAGTTGGTTGACACTCCACCACTGTTAGGATGTTGGCCAGGTGAGGCCGCAGGTGGGCTCTGGGAGCCGGTAGTTGTTGTGGATGGGGCCCGAGGATCCGGAGGACGGACCCGGGTAGCCCAGTGCCAGAGGGCACCAAGGGGTGACAGAGCCAGGAGGGGCCTTCCCCAAGTAGATAGGTTAGGGTGAGGAGCTAGGTAAGCTCGGGTGGCAACTGCAGTGGTGGAGGTGTGCAGGTGGGTAGGCCTGATGGGAGAGCTACACGCCCCACTCCTGAAATTGTGCAAGGGCACAGGGAGTTGCATCGGGGGAGTGAGACCCCAAATTGAGGAAGCACCACAGTTTGGTCAATGGGAATTTGGTTCTTAAAACCACATAGAGTAAGATGGCCAATGGTTTGGCAGGGAAAGACCCCGGGTAGTGTAAAAGTGTGTTAATGTCATTTAGAGGATAGTTAGGATTAAGAATCTCCTCGCACCATCTACATCCACTCACCTGAGGTGACGCTACTCCACACCATGCCATGGATGTTTTGTTATTTTATTATTTTGATGCAAATGTTTGGAATGTGAGACGCATCATGACGTGGGTGTGACATTGTGCTGATGTTCCATCTCTTCCTCCTTATGAGGATTGATGATGAATTGGGTGATGGCAAATTTTGGTTAGAGGGATTGTGAAGACGAATTTGGCGTCGGGGAAATGTGGGGAAGACGTGACAGTAATGACGAATTTGTAAATGTGTAGATTTTTTGTACATATGGGGTAAGGGCAAGGGTAGAGTAGGTGACGGGGGGTGACGTACGGTAGGGACGAACTTTTCTCCGCTCCGTCTCCATACGCACCTCGCCTTGCATTGCCTTTATTGATGTGTACCCTTGTGACCTTACCCCTCGCTCATCTGTCTTTTCCCCCCCTCGTCTCCCACACGAGGACTGTGCACCACTGGGCGCCGAGGGGAGCGTGCGAGAGTCCGCCATTGGGCGCTCGAACCTCTCGCAACCACAGCTGTCTGCATCGATGCACCACCTTATGGACCACATGTCTGTGGCTGAGCACCACTTATGGACCCCATGGGTTGGGGCATGGCCCCTCTGCTGGAACCGGCCATGAAGGCCCGAGATCTTGCTGGCGGACCTTGGTCACAGGGCACCTATGCCCCACAGGTGAACCACACTAGTCGGCCCTGTGGGCCATAAATAAATAAAAACGGACACGTTTGGTGCATTTTATTTTAGGACAAATAGGCCGCCAGCAAAGAAGATGACAACATCAGGAAGAGAGTATTAGCTAGCAGAGGGGGCTGAAGAGCAAGACCAGCACCAGGGTTTGTTGGTTTAGTTTTTATTATTGAACAGTGATGACTGTGCACCGATTGGTGCTTGAGGGTGCTTTGGTGCGTTTTGGGTGCTTTCTGGTGCATCGATGCAGGGCAGACTGTCTCTCCCCCCAAAAGAACAATCACAGGTCCTGGGTTGCGTATTGTAAATAAAAGTAGCGTCAACTAAATAATACTCCCCCATCGTAAATGTATAGTTTGAAGACAATTCCACAATTCGGTTAGCTGTGGGCGTGAGTCTGTTCGGTAGGGTGCAATGGAGCAGCGGGACATATTTATTTATGTTTGAAAACTGTCACACTCAGGGTCAGGTTAAATGTAGAGGGATCTACACCTACGTGCCACACTAAAAGTAAAGGTAAGAGGCCCGGGACGTGCCTAAGAGGAGGAGGGTGCAGTGTTGTGGATATGAGGATTGTGTTTTTTTATTGTTTTTTTTTTTATTGCTTTATTCTGGACCCTCCTGCCTCCAGTCTGTGTATAAAGGTCAAAGGTCGTTCCATAGTTATTTCATAAACAATCACGTTAGCCAATCAGATTTCCTCCTTGTTGGTAGTTATTTCCTTATTCTGTGTATTAGGCAAAGGATTTGTCTTCCATTAATTGACACTCCATTGCACCAAATTCAAATAAATAGATCCCCTTTCATTCCCATTCCCAAAGCCTTTCCTGCCAACCGCATTTGCTGCAGCTGTGGGTTGTTGTTTTCACCGCGACTCCATTAGCCACGAGGTAGGCTCAGAGAAGAAGGGGGAGGAGCTGCCGAATCCTGGGCGTGCCGCCCATCGTCATCAAGGGTGGAGCCAGAGGGCCCGTGCCGACCAATCAGGGCCAAGGCGAGCTCACCAATGGGCGTGTTCTAGCGGCCGGCTGCTTGATCGCCCGCGGCGTTATAAAAAGCGCACGCGGAAGCCTTTGAGAGGAGTGATAAGAAGGAAGCCTCTGAGAGAAGTGCGCGAGAGTGATGAGAAAGAGTCGAAGGAGGGTTGCGTTAAAGAGACAAGTGTCAAGAAAGAGTTTGGCTCCACCAGCAGTTCGGCTCCACCAGCCGTTTTGACTCCACCAGGAGCTTCGACCCGTTACCCCGCGGGAACCAGATTGCGGTGGCATCGGTGGCCGTCAAGCTCCAGCCAGCTCCGTGCCTTCCTCCCCTTCTCTGCCGTCCCAAACCATTCCAGTACTTCCATTCCTGCCTGCAAATTCCCCATTCATGTGAGTCCGTCTTTGTTTGTTCTGTCCAGGGTATTAATTAAGACTGTAATAGGTAAGCTAGAATTTTCACTGAGTCTTTCTGGTCCGTCCCTCTTTCTGTCTTTATTTTGTTATCCTTCCTTCTTCCTTGGTTTCTTTGGTCCTGTAAATAGTAATAAATAATAATCGTATTTAAAACCTTTTTTGTCTTCTTCTTCTTCTTCACATCCATGTCGCCTTTGTCTTTTCCCTCATTGAATATCTGTGGCACGATTTGGCCAACATTTCAGGATCGGGTCTAGTCTTGGGAAACGGTTCGGGCCGCGGCGCCATCCGCTCGGCAAATTAACATCTTATCCGCGGTCCGTAACAATATATATATATATATATATATATATATATATATATATATATATATATATATATATATATATATATATATTGTTACGGGTACGGGGGACGGCTCTCCCGTTAGCAAGGGGTGATTAGACCCTTGTCCTGTTAAGCTGGCCGTCTCCCCGGTCCTGGTACTTGTAACGCTCTCCCGCGGGATGGAACGGATCAGGGTTATGGGTCCAGGGTTTATCCCGAATACCTTTATCCGTCCCTCCGCAGACCAGGGAGACAAGTACCGCTCGAACCCCGGTTTTAGATGGACTAGTTGCCGAGCGGTTTTAGCAACCGGAAGTTCGAGCCATTAACAGTACTAAACCCGATTCCGAACGTTGGCCAAATCGTGCCACAGGTATTCAATGAAGGAAATCACTAAAGCGACCGAATGTGAAGAAGAAGACGAAGGGAGGAAGAACAAATATAATTTATTACTATTATTTACACAATCAAAGAAACCAAGGAAGAAGGAAGGATAATAAAATAAAGACAGAAAGAATGGAAGGAGACACAGTGCAAATATTAACTTATTCTAAACAGGCTTAACTTTTACCCCAGGACAAGACACACAGAACAAACTCACGTACACAGTAGGATGGAATGGCAGGAACGAATGCTGGAGGGAGAGGAAGGGTCAGGTCCGTGCAAACGGCAGGGCTGGAGGTTACAGCTCCGACTCCTCGCACTCTGGTTCACAGAACGGGCGACAGGGATATCCGAGGACCGTGGGACGTCGAGGTTCGCGTGCCCGCACTTGCTGTTCCTTCGAGTGCTGGTTGGTACCGCGAGCAGGGCGTGCCGATTCTCATTCGCCTTGTGCTCCTTGGCTATGCTCTTTCCTTTCCAGAACTCCCTCTCTCCTCCTCTGAACTGAACTCCGGTGGACTGCTCTTGTCACGCATCTGCCACATCTGCCGCCTCTCCCTCAAAATGCTTGCGCGGGCGCTTTTATAACGCGCTTTTAGATCAACCTGCGCCACGCCCGTGATGGTATTTCCCCAGCCCTGGTTGGCTGGTCAGGGCTCGCTGGCTCCACCCTTTTGATGACGATGGGCGGGCAACGCCCGTGATTTGGCTCCTCCCCCTTCTTCTCCGAGATTACCTCGTGGCTAATGGAGTCTTGCGGCGATGGAAAACCACTCGCACCGCTGGGATGAAAACGAAAGGGGACCTAGCTTATTTGACTTC